>NC_056753.1:10133125-10481250 GCF_018687715.1 Carya illinoinensis
ACATAAAGGTTTAGGTGTTTAAGCCTAAAACTTTATTCGAAGGGAACAATAAACTTTTTCCTGCATAAGTTTCAAATTAGATTTTATGAATGTTTATACTTATCTTTTTAAAATTAAAATCAAGAGCAAATTTTCATCTTTCTTTTGTCTTTGTAAGTTTCAAATCAATCTCTTTAAACGATGATACTTATTTTTTGAGGTTGAACTTGAGTACAAATATTCATGTTTTAATTTGTTTCAAAATGTCATTTATATTGGTTCCATGTTTCCTTCCAACAAAATTTTTATTCATTATGCCTTTATAATTCTTTAGTTAAAAATATTCTGCACTTAAATGCTTATATTGGAACAATATGAAATATTATTTATGAAAATGTTTTACAATTTTAGGCATAGAAGTTTGAAGTATGATTAAACAAAAACTTTATTTATTGCATAAAATTTTGGAAAATATCTCAAAAAAAAAAAAAAAAGTTGTAAAGATTAGTAAATAAAAGATTTCCACATTAGATTTTCTAATCTTAAAATGTGTGTTGATTTGTAGAAAAGGAAAACCAATCAAACATATCAAGAAAATATGCCACAAGGAATAGGGAGGTTTTTGAGATAATGCATATAGACACGTATAGACCTTTTCCCATATAGAAGAATCTCATTACCTTCATAGATGATTTTCATGGTATGGAAGTACCTATATGCTACATGAGAAGTCTCAAGTCTTTTGCAATTCTTGAGATACTTCTCATGGTGAGGAAATGCAATTAGGTAGAAAGATAAAAATCATAGAATTAGTTTGAAGTAGTGAGTGCCATAAAAATTATTATAAGTTAGATCATAACCCTGGCCTGTTTTCTCAACCTTTTGAAAGCAAAATGAAAACTCTTATAAATAATAATGCAAAACTTATATCGCATTCTTAGTAAGATAGTTTTAATGACTTATTTTTGAGTTGTGAACTGATTTAAGGCATATACATGTATGGATAGTAAAGCTAAAGTAAGATTATATAATCCAAATAAAAAAAAGTTGAGTCCAATAATAATTATTGTCTACGTTATCATTATTGATTACTTAGGGAGATTTAAGTAATATAGGTTGTATTGTTTCTAATCAAAATATTAGTATTGGTGAATTTCAATATCAAATTTCTTAATGTTGGCAAAATCACTGGGAGTATAGAAACTAAAGATATGATTATCGAAGAAGTACATGTTTGTATCTTCAAAAAGGCTTGTAGTTCCTTTTTCTGATCATCTCAATGATAATATGGAATAGCAAGCAAATTATTATCCACCTCATAAGAGAAACACTACTGAAGAATTGGCTATGGAGATATTGGAACATGTAATCTCATGCGATATTTTTTATTTTTTATTTGGTTAGATTACGTGGTGTATTTCCAAAATTCAAATGTTAAAAAATAAAGATTCATTTATGTTTTCACAAGTTCTAGAATTTATAAAAGATCAATGCGTTAAAGAACGATTGAAATTTATGAATCAACATGAAGTCTGTAATTTCATCAAATTGTTTGAAAAGTGTAAAAAATAAAATGTAGATGGGTCTTGGAGACAAAAATCTGACTTTAGAATTGTAATCATGGGTTTCACTCATAAATGAGTATTGATTAGAAAAAGAAATTTCTAATAAAATAGAAACAACTCATTCAGGATCACTGTGGTATTAGTAACTCATTATGACCTAGAATTACATCAGATGAATGTGAAAACTATTGTAGAGTAAAAGTTTGGATTAAGAGGTCTACGAGAAATAATAAAAAAGACCACTTAGAAAAAGGAATTTTTGAAAATTGTATTTGAATATTGATAATAACATCACTACCTTTGTATTAAAGAAAAATATTTATTGTTGATGTATATACCCGCAGGCCAATGAGAGTACGTTTGTATGCATGTATGTATGTATATGACATTTTGGCAAGTATAAATCTTGGTATGTAGCATGACATTAAATTTATGTCTTTAGAGAACTTTAAAATCAAATTTATAAATGAGACATCCTTTGTAATTGAGATTAAATTTTAATACCAGGACATGGACTATTAAGATTGTCTCAGTAAAATTGTATAGAGTTTTGAAAGAATTTGCATAAATAATTGTTGGTCAATAGATGTTTTAAAAACAAAATATGACATGCTCAGCATTTTCAGTATTCTTTTATTTTTTGAGTAATTGTTTTTTTTGAAAGGAAAACCATTTCATTACTAAGATTGATTTTGTGTATTACAGACTAATTCATCCAATATGACTCTTTTGACTTCAACAGGGCCATCTTCCAGCCAAACAACTTCACTAGACACACTAATTGCTAGCTTAGCTGCTGTATGAGCACTTACATTAGCAATTCTGTGTACAAAAACTAAGTTCCACTTGGGATAGGCTACCATAAGTTGTTGGAGGTCCTCAATCATTTGTCCAGACCAAGAACTATCTTCTTCATTTGAGTTTACAGCATCTATAACAGCTTTTGCGTCCCCTTCAAAACACACTTGTGACAAGCCTAACTCAAAGCATAAAACCATCGCTCTGTGAAGGGCGTAGCATTCAGTTTGGAAAACTGAAGGGATGTTCTCCTTTGGTGCAATCAAACACCCCAATAGTTCCCCTTTTGAATCCCTTATGACCACTCCTATCCCCCTGCTTCCTCTAGTTTGATCAAAAGTTGCATCAAAATTTACTTTAAAAAAAGACCACTTAGGAGGTTTCCAAGATTGCCTTTGTCCAGTTGTTTGTCTTCTCACTGTTCTGTTTGTATCTTCTGTCAGCACCTCCTTATACATTGCATGCTCTACCAGTGCCTTAGTGATAACTGTATTAGGAGAATGAAAGACTTCCTGAAAAATCAAACCATTCCTTCTTGTCCAAAGGTGATGGAACACTACAGCTGCCAGTTCCAATTCTTCTTGCTTCAGCTTCACTACCATTTCTTCCCATAACGTCTGAAAATCATTGAAGTTCCTTTTCCATTTTCTGAAAAGTGAAATCCCTCCCCATACATCTGCTATTGCAGGGCATTCCCAGACCACATGCACTGCAGTTTCAAGTTCTCTCATGCAAGTTGGGCATGTGTTGCTTTCCACTATATTCTTCCTGAATAGATTATCTCTAGTAGGAAGGATCCTGGTAGAAAATTTTCATAACAGCATCTTTACTTTACCTGGTATATTGAGGCCCGATCGTTTTTTCCACAGGCCATTAACAGACCCACCTGAGGATGTGTCACCTGTGTTTCTTCTCTGCAAAGCAGTTTCCAGAAAATAGGCACTCTTAACTGAGAAAGTCCCTCTTGCTGAAGCTGTCCATATCCTCTTGTCACTTGCCCCTCTGCTGCTTAATGGGATAGATAGGATCAATTCTGCTTCATCTTCTTTGAAAACTTCTTTCTTCCATGATTTAGTTGCCTCATTTATCAGTGCTTCCACCTTGGCTTCTTTATCAAAAGTATTCATGGGAGACTGTATCTGTTTTGAGAAAACTTCTGCTTGAAAATGCGAGAGACCAAAAGGTTTGGTTCTTTTACAAACCTCCACAATTGTTTTGCTAGGAGTGCTTTATTGAAGGAACTGAGATCCTTGAAGCCTAATCCCCCTTGATTTTTAACTGAACCCAGGAACTTCCAACTTTTTCAGTGAATACCTCTTCCTTCTCTTTTATGGCTCCACCAGAATGTGGCCAACATAACTTCAATCTCCTTTAGCAGCAGAATTGGTAACTTGAAGACACTCATGGCATATGTTGGAATTGCCTGTAATACACTTTTTATTAAGACTTCCTTCCCTACAAAAGAAAGGAATTTTGTTTTCCAGCTATTGATTCTCTTCCATATCTTTTCTTTCAGACTCCTAAAAGAGTTATACTTTGATCTTCCAACCACTGTAGGAGGGCCTAAATATCTATTGTAGTCGTTAAATCTCAAGCCATTAATCTGTTGTAGGATGAATTCTCTTATTTCCCCTCTTGTGTTGGTGCTGAAAAAGACACTGGTTTTTTCTTTGTTTAGAGTTTGACCTGAAGCTTGCTCATATTGTGCCAAGATTCCATGAATTCTGTACCACTCCACTAACTTAGCTCTACAAAATATAACATAATCATATGCGAAGAGAAGATGGTCGATTCTTATTCCCCCCTTGTTACAGCCACTCTCTTGATTAGCCCTCTCATTTTAGCTTGATGTAGTAAAGTACTGAGACCTTCAACACATAATAAGAATAAATAAGGTGACAAGAGATCACCTTGTCTTAGTCCTCTTGAGGGAATAATGGTCTCTCCTGGGTTTCCATTAATGATAACTGAATAAGATACAGACCTAACACATTTCATCAATAATTCTGTCCATTTTTTTCCAAAACCCATTCTTAATAACATAGCCTCTAGAAAATCCCATTCAACCCTATCATAGGCTTTAGACATATCTAACTTGATTGCCATGACAAATTCTTTCCTTTTATTTATTTATTCTGCATTGAATGAAGGACCTCATAAGCCACCATTATGTTATCAGTTATCAGCCTTTTGGGAATGAAAGCACTTTGATTCCTCGAAGTCACCTTATCTAGCAAACCTTTCATTCTGTTTGCCATAACCTTTGAGATGAGCCTGTCGACCACATTGCAAAGAGAGATAGGTCTGAAATCCTGTACTAAAATAGGAGAGCTAACCTTAGGAATTAAAGCCGAGTGTGTGTGGTTTAACTCTCTTGGTAAATCTCCTGAGTTTAAGAAATTCAGTACTGCTTGTGAGATCTCATTCCCAACTAGTCCCCAATGTTCTTGGAAAAAGCCTGCACTAAACCCATAAGGACCTGGTGAGTTGAATGGGGACATTTGTTTGAGAGCCACCTCCACTTCCCTTTCTGTAAAAACCCTGTCTAGCCATTGACTCATTTCAGCCGTAAGCCTTGGTTCCAGACCCTTCAGGCTTTGCTCAATACATGCTGAACTAGGTTGTGTCGACTTGTATATTACTGTGAAATAACTCTTAAAACCTGCTGCTATATCTTCCTTCTCTCTCATTTATGTTCCTTCTCTCTCATTTCTGTTCCTTCCATGTCAATAATTCTAGTGATGGTATTCTTTTTTCTTCTCTGATTTACACAGGCATGATAAAATTTTGTATTTTTGTCACCACCAATCAGCCAATGTCTCTTTGCCCTTTGCCTCCACCTTATGTCTTCTTATTCCAATAGAAAGTCAAGTTCTTGCCGCATGCTTTTTTGTTTCTTTATGGTACTGGGACCTTCTCGGCATTGCAACTCACTTAACAGCTGTGTCTTTTCTCTTATAGCTCTATTTCTGTCTTTAACCGAGTGTTTACTCCATTTTTGAAGCCCCTTCCTAGTTCTATCGAGCTTGTTTAAAACCTTTTTCAAACCAGTCTCTCCTCCATTACTACCATGCCATGCTTCATATACTACCTTCTTACATTCTACCTCATTAACCCAGTTGGCCTCATAGTTGAAGGAAGAGTGATATCTGTATGCTGAGCACCTCTCAAAACTACTGGAAAGTAATATTGGGCTGTGATCAGAACAGATAGCTGCAAGTGTTTCCACTGAAGCCTCTGAATAATTTGCTTTCCACCTTGGATTGACTATAGCTCTATCAAGTCTTTCCTTAGTGAAAGACTTATCTTCATGTCCGTTGCACCATGTGAATTTATTATTTTTCCACCCTAGATCAACCAGATTTCCTTCTTCTAACATGTTTCTAAACATCCTCATGAGATTTTCATTCTTGTATTTCCCCTCCACTTTTTTGTCATTAAACAAGATCTCATTAAAATCACCTATCACTCCCCACCCCCCATCACCAGGAGTGAAAGATGAAAGCAAATCCCAAGTCTGTTTTCTCAAGTTTGTATTCAGGTGCCCATAAAAACAAGTCAGAAGCCATTTAAAGTTGCATTGAGTATCATTTACCAATACATTAAAGTGATGTCTTGAAAAATTTACCAACTCAAGCTGATCCTTCTGTTTCCACAACAAGATAAGGCCTCCCCTTCTACCAACCACCTCACTTACACAACAACCCTCAAAGTTTAAAGTTTTTGCAATCCCATATGCTCTAGCATATGAAAGTTTGGTTTCCATAAGAAAAACCACATCAAGCGGCTTCTCCTTCACAACCATGTGAAGGGTTTGAACTGTTCAAGGGTTCCCAAGCCCTCGACAGTTCCAACTTAGGATCTTCATATCTTCTGGTGGGGCTGACTAGCAGCCACCACCTTCTCCAATTGTTCGTTGTTTAGCTCCAAAGAGCCCAACACAGCAAGCTTTTTGGATTTCTTATGAGAAACAGGATTAGTGGTACTTACCTCTATACCACGTTTTGCCCCTTGAGATCTTGTGGAGATTGAAGAGATTGTTGAGAATTTCTACACCCTGGCCTGGCGTTTCCATCTACGTAACTCTTGCTGCATTGACTGGTTTTGTTCATGGTTCGGTACTTCCTCAACTACAACTCCTTCCAGGCTAGTAACCGTAAGAGGGCTGGGCCCTTTCTGTTTGAGGTGACGGCCCAGAGTACCATAAAGCCCAATCTCTTCTGCTGACCCAGAGTTAACTTTAGTTTCCCTTTCATCTTCCCACCTAAAACTGTCCCACCTAGCATTGTACAGTTCTTTTTCTTTCAAGGTAGTAAGAAGATCAGCTTCCATCACGTCTTTACCTTCCTCAAGATTTGCCACCTTCTGACCCTGACAGCTAGTGTCTACCTTGTCACCCCTCATAGTTTCCGTAGGTTACTGTGCGTGAGGGGGAACAGAGCTCACCCGTCCTTCATCCAATCCCTCCGCCAGCCACCCTTTTGCGACACTTCCTTTTGGTATTGCCTCCCTTCCCCCACTGTCGTTGTTCTGTTTTTCCTTTGCTCCCACTCCACTTCAAAAACGCGACTGACTAGACCATCATTTAGGAGCGATCTCAGCCCGAAGCCATGGTTGGAACTGTGACTTGCCATCAGAGCCCTCTTCTCTCTGTATTACTTTATTCGCTTGACACCCCTGCTCATCATGAAGGATCCAGCCGCACTGGAAACAAATCCTTGGTAACATTTCGTATTGGAAGTGGACCCAATGTTTAGTACCCTAGACATTAATGAATCGGCCCCTGGCAATCTGCTTTCTAAGTTTTAAATCCACCTTAACCCATAAACATTTGCCCCATCCAGTGCCATCCTCCTCCACGTCAACTTCTACGACCTTTCCCACCGAATTTCCTATTTGATTGCCCCATTCCTCCGACATGCAGCTCAAAGGTAGATTATGGACTTGCATCCAGAAAACTTCACTATCAAAATCTATTTTTCCCGGTTTCATAATTCTGTCGTAGTGCATAAGAAGAAACGTAGCGTTGTCAAAAAACCATGGTTTACCTTCCAATATTCTGTGTAAATCCACATGTGTTCCAAAAGTAATAACATAGGTATTTTTGTCAACTTCTTGGAAGGAAGCCTTCTTGCTAATCCTCTATATCCTTGCCATGGTATTGCTTATCAAGTCCTTCCCTATCACTTGGTCAAAGCAAACCTTCCCAATCAGACTCATTTCACCTTTCCGATGTATGTCTTCATTCCTGCTGCCCTCCACTTCTACCACCTCCTCCTCCTCTTCTGCTAACTTTAAATTTCTCCATAGATCCTCTAGATCTTCAGCTCTATGACTCTCTCCTCCATGCATGACGAAACTTTAGAAGGTTTCCACTTAAGGAAAATGAACTTTAACACTGAAAGAAAACTCCACCTCTCGGTTTGCTCGAGAGCTAACCTGAGAGGACACTAGTTATTGGTTAGCATTTTCAGTATTCTAAAATTGATTAAGTTGTTAAAGAAATTTAATATATGTTGGTTATAAGGAATTTAATGATTGCACAAACTTGTATAAGGTTGAATATCGATTTTAAGGTTGACATAATTGGTTGTTCCCAATGTAACTCAAGAATGTTTGACCTAAAAGCTGTGAAAAGAGTGCAAGTTTTAGGGAAGGGCAGAGGGGCCACCTGCGCAAATTTGGCCTCCTAAAGGGTGCAGGGGGTGAGCCCGGCCCAACCCCAACCCTCATTTCCCCCACCTCGTATATATATATATATATATATATATATATGTTAAAAAAGCCTTGGTAATGAAAAAAAGGACAGAATTTTGTTTATTACCTAAAACTATCCCCTAAGAGCTCATTGCCTCCCTCAGACTGTCAATACCACGATTCTCTCTCGGATTTACCGTTTCTCTTGGTTCTTGCTAGTTGCACACCGTCACAATTGCCATGAGGTTTTTGCCATTTGAAGCTAGCTTTGTCCCGTTGCCATAAGTATCTCGAGTCTATTCTTTTTCTTTTTCATTGAGTTTCGTTAAGTTGTGGAGGATGAGATTGTAAATTGTGTGCTGCAGAGATTGGTTTGTTTGTTGTGTGAATTTTTTATTGATAGTTTGGTATACAAAAAATTTGTGTAATGTGTATATAAATTTAGGATTTCAATATTGAAACCTAAATTAATTTAGGGAAACCCTAATATAGGGTTTCAAATTGAAACCCCAACTTAATTTGGGGTTCAATCCAAAAGCATGTTCTATTTTGGGGTTTTGATATCCAAACTCTATTATGTTTTGGGGTTTCGATATATATTTTTTGGGGTTTTGATTTGAAAACCCCCTTCTATTTTGTGGTTTCGATTTTAAAACCCCTTTTTGTTTTGGGTCGAAACTCCAAATTGTTGTGATGTTGATGATTGTATAGTTTTAATTGTTATTTAATTTTTGCATCATTTTAGATTTTGTGAGTCAACAGGAATGGAGTCAGTTAGATTTGACTGCTATCTCTCCTAACTCTACCCTAACCCTACCCTTACCAGTATCACTACTACTAACCCTATACCTACCCTACCCCTACACCCAGGCCCTGACCAAGCAAGAAACCAATTTTAATTATTTGGACCCGTTTCACCCAAATAAAAGGGTAATGATCCCAATAACTCTCAAGCTAAGTGTAGCCATTGTAATAAAGTGTACAAATATCACTATAGGTGACATAGTACATCTCAATTGAAGGTCCACTTAGAAGAACAATGCAAAAAGAGTCCAATATTAAAATTTTTATAAGAAAAAAGTCAATCTAAAATGGAGATTGAACTTATAAAAATGGTGGAATGAGAGTAGTGGGTGGTACATTGAAGGGATTTACAAACTATGATTTGGAGTGTGTGAGACACCTAGCTAATATGGTCATCATGAATGAGCTACCATTTTGATTTGTTGAGGGCAAATGGTTTCAATCATATTCTAAATACTTGGAACCTAAGTTTGTTGAGGAAACATTACAATATAAAAAAAGATTTGTTGAGAAACCAATTGGTAGGTCAAAGAGTTTGCCTTACCACCAACACATGGACATTTGTCCAAAATTATTATTATATGTCTTTGAAGACACATTTTATCGATTGTGATTGGAAATAAAAAAAAAAAAACTCTAAAATTTTGTCAAATTTTCGATCACAATAGTGATTCCATTGGAAAGGCCTTGGAGGCCGCAATAAAGGAATGAGTTTTGGAATGGGTTGTGAGAGTTACGGTTAACATTGCATCTTCTAATAATGTCGCATTGGAGCATCTTAATATCTATCTTAGAGAGGCCAATAAGTCAATCATCGGTAGTGAGTATTTGCATGTGAGATGTGCTACATATATTCTAAATCTTATTGTTAGTGCTGGTTTGAAAGGTCTTGATAAGTCTGTTGCGAGGGTTAGAAGTGCGGTGAGGTTTGTGAGATTTTTACTCCAAAGATTTGATAAATTCAAGATTGTTGTGATGACTCAGATATAACATTCAATAAGGGCTTTTATCAACATGTTCCTACAAGATAAAACTCAACCTTCTTATTGTTGGAGATGGTCCAAGAGTATACGTTTACCTTTGCATTAATGGGTGATGAAGACATCTAATATGTCAAACATTTTGAGGATGACGGGGATTAGGCAAGTCTACTAATGATGATTGGGGGGTAGTTGAGATTTTGTAGACTTTTTGAGACTTTTCTACGAGGTTACAACCATACTTTTTGGTTCTTTGTACTCTACATCCAATAATTTTTGTTAGCAAATATATAAGGTGAAAGAAGAATTAGATGATATATGCGGGAGTGACTAAAGTAAGTTGCAGAAGATGACATTGAGCATGAGGGTTAAGTATGATAAATATTGGGGAGATTTGAGTAGGATGAGTATTTTCCTGTATGTAGTTGTTGTTCTTGACCTCAAGTACAAAATTGATGGCATGATGTATGGTTTGGGATTAGTGCATGGGAAGCCATGGGTAGATCATATTGCGGCAAAGGTTAGGAAAACTATTGGTATATTGTTGATGAGTTTGTCGCGTTCAGTGATGGTAATATTTCAATACCTACACCTATCCCCCGCCTCCTCCTGAAGTCGGGATTGGGAAAAAACTTAGGTTGGAGTAGGAAGCCTTAATTCATCATCCTACATAGGCCTTATCGGCATTCAATAGATACTTCACATAAGAATTGCACCCATTTATGTGAGAGTTTGATATCTTAGCTTGGTGGAAAACCAATGCCATCAGGTATCCTATCCTTGAAGAGAGAGCTTATAGTATTTTGGTCATCTCTATTAGTATCGTAGTCTCATAGTCAACCTTTAGCACTGAAAGATATAATTGATTCCATTCGGGAGTTCATTATCTTCTACCATTGTGGATGTATTGATTTGCACTCAGAATTGGATCAAATGGATCCCAATTTAAATTCTAGATGTGGGGGACTTTGAGGAGGCCAACTAGAAGGATGAATGTGATCAGCTTGGATCTAGTAATCACTCTTGACTCATTAATTTCCTTTTGTTATTTTAATTTATTTATATTCACTTAACCGATATTAATTTCAAGCTTAAATGTTGTAGTGATACATGAAGTTACATCTACATTAGTTGCAATATGACTTTGTATGTATTGGACCCACTATTGCCATTTGCCATTGGTTTGTATAATTTGTCTCTTATTTATTTTTTGTATTTTATAATTTTTGATAATTCTAATTGTTTTTCTTCTATTTTTTTGTAGCTGTTATAGTCCCACTGTCACATGTCCAATCCTAATTCCAATGATTTCATCTTGATCCCAATCTCATTTTGGTTAGTACTTTTAATGTTTATAATTTTTACATATATACTGTATGTTTGTGTTTATGATTTTTGTTTCTTGTTTGTAATTTTAAATTATTTTTCTATTAATGTTGCAGGATTATAATCTTACAGTCTTACAGCGTAGCTCACTCACTTTCCCACCACCTTGACCACTAACCACCCCAAATTCTAATATTAAAGTCAATTGTAATCTTACTACAATTTGTTATTTAATTGAGTTATTATAATATATTTTGATTATGTGACAATTTGTAATATTTTTATATTAATTTGTAATATTTTTAGATTAGTTTGTATTATTGTTATTAATAGCTTAGGGTTATTAGTTGCAACTTAGGAGTATACAAGTTTTTAATTTATATTATTGTGATAGTTTAGATTAGTTTTTTTTTTTAAATTTTTTTTTAATTTAACCTTTAGAATTTTACAAATTTCTAGCTTTTACAAATTTTATGGACCAAAATGGCCCCATAAACAGGTTTTGGGCCATTTCTTTGGCCCTTAAATGTGTTCCTAGCCTTCTTGGGCCTAGAAACATATTTTGGGCCCAGTAGGTCATGGACCCATTTGGGATGGCCCACTGGATAGGGCGGGGGGCCGGAGGGATAATGGGATGGTCCTTGCCCCTTGTGTGTAGGAGCGGATTCTGTGGGGGCAAAATCCCACTCTTCGCCCATGCAGGGACAAGGTGTGGGATGGGATCCCCCCACCCCAAGTAAGGTTTTTTGCAAGAAATTAAAAACTATATAATTGCCCTTAAATAAACAAATACTCTTAAAGTAACTACATATTCAGATTCTATTTCTGTGAGATTGCTCTAATGATAGAAAATACAGTTATGGATATGTATTTTGTTATTTAGTAGAGTAATTTTATCAAAAAGTATGAAGCAAATATCTTACTACTTCGTTTGCAATAGTGGTTTAGTTTGTGGCATCCTTTAAGGCCACAGTGTATGGTATATGATTAAATAAATTTATCTTAGGATTTGAAATTGTAGATTTTATAGCCAAGCCATTAAGAATGTATTACAATAATTCATTTGATTTTTTTTTTCAAATTATGAGTATTTAATAAAATTGCAAATACCAAGTATTAAGGAGAATTTATATAAACAAATAATGTCAATATAATATCTTAACAAGATCATTTATATGCCAAGTACTTTCTTATTGGACATTGAGACATATCTATTATGATTGTTTTTGTGATCTTGTCTTTCCACTTTATAAGTACATTTAATGGTGTGGAGGAATGGTGACAAAATAATGTTTGCAATGGACATGAATTGGAACCCAAGGGAATGCAATATTAGTTTTAATTGTCCCAATTAAAGATCATATTAAACTAAGTTATAAGTATTTTAGTACATGGGCAAAATTTTTATTGATTACATAATAGAGGGCCGCCATGACTCGTATTGGTAGTTGATTTGACATTGATATTACGGAATTAATCTAATGTATTTTGAGTTAGAAATATTTTTTGAGAATGAACGTGCCCATTAATTTCTTATAATAAACTCTTACATGTACAATTCTGTTTTATGGAGTATGGGCAAGAGGGAAAATGTTAGAATTTTATTAAAACTCAATATCTCACACACTTATATCTCTATGGGTTTATCCTAATTCAAGTATATCTCTTAATTAATGAGTTATACTTGGACACAAACAACTCTAGATTTCATGATAGCTAGAAGCCTATTTAAATATTAATAAGATTCAAGATTTTCACCTATGACATAATTGTGCTTTTAGCGATCAGGAGATATTTTGGAGGTAAAGTTGTTAGGATAATTATTCTCTCATATTTAGGTCGATTATCTATCAAACTAAAATGAAGATAGGTACATTTTCTAAATATTATTATTTAATGTCATGGATCATAAAAAATCAAATATTCCAATATTTTTATTTCATGTTAAAATATTTAATACTTCTACCTTTGACCGGCCATCTTTGCCCCAATGCATGTGACGCCCCTAAATCCCCACGCCCGAACACGGGGAAATCGAGACGTCCGGATGGTGACAACCCGGGTCACCATCCTATCGACGGGTGCCGAGTGTGTGCAAAAGCAACAAATGTGCACGGAAGAACACGCAGCGAATAACGAAAGTCATAACTAAGTACCAGAATTTTCTTAACGTAATACAAGCTGTTTAAAACATACATAAATAAAATATTACAAAACACGCATATAATAAAATATCAAATACAAGGCATGACATCAGCAACCCGGCGGAGCCGCATCCTCGGGCTCAGCCTCCTCCTCCTCCTCCTCGAACTCTGCACCAAAAGCTACGGAACCAAAAATGGTACCGCAGGTAAGTAAAACCCAAACACTACCAGATAAAAACACATATAGAACTCAAACAATATGCATGAACCATGCCCAATGCACAAAACCCATAAAACATAATTTTCCACACACGCCAAAATCACATTTTTTATCCGTATGCACCATGACCTCCCCTAGGGGTCATCCGCATACCTTGGCTCCAGTGCCACACCGCAGAGTATCACCACGCATGTGACACCTAACGAGCGATGCCCAGTTCCGTGCCCCGCACGTTCGTAGCCAAGCATCCTCTAGCCCTCACCAGCGAAGGGCCACGGAGTCGGTGCGTAGAGCGATGCTCGGTTCCGCGCCCGGCGCGTTCGTAGCCAAGCAACCCCTAGCCCCCGCTCCCGTCGTCTAGCGACAACTCAGGGGACGTCACTCAGTTTATTCCGCTCCCGAGTGACCAGAGGAGCTCCACCGGGATAATACCCCATCCCGGCTTGGGGTCGTGATACACACGCACCCGCAAGACCACTTACGCCAATACACAGACTTTTTACACATAAACAAAAACACACGTGCATGCACCATGTAATGCCATATCAATGCATAATAAGATAACCAACCAACATAAATCAATAAAACAAGTATCTCCGTCCTCCATCCATCCGACCCCCGAACTCCTAGGACTCAGTCCGGAATCAGCCAACCAACAAATAAAATAATTGAATGAGCAATATATTTTTAAATCTGAAAATAGGGTTTGGAAAATACTTACAGCGCTATACGGTAATTTTAGAAAACAAGCGGCGTTGCAAACAGCGGCGGAAAAGCAACGTCACAGTGAAAATTCACTGCGGCCGTGGGTTTGAAAAACTCACTTTTGAACGGGGACAAACTATGACACGAAATTGATAGGGAATGGTCTAGGGATGGGTGTGAAGCTATTGGAAGTGATGAACGGCCGTGGGTGGCGGCGGAATCGCCGGAAATGGCCGGAAAATGCAAATCGGAAACTAAGCTCGTAGGAGCTGTTCCGGTGGTCGTTGGAGGCCGGAAATGGGTGGGTTAGGACGGTAAGGGACCGGTGATGAAGTGGTGAAGAAATGGTGGCCGGAGGTGGAGCGACGGCGGCGGATCGGAGCAAAATCCATGGGACTTCAAATGGCTTTTCCGGCCAAACGGCCGGCCGGCAGGGGAAGATATTTGGTGGGAAGGTGCACCGGAGGGAGGGGGTTCGAACGGGACCGGCGGCGAGCCAAACGGTGGCCGGACGGCGGCGGTCTGGGCTGTTGAAGTTTCCAGCCGTGAGGGAGAGAGAGAAGAGAGAGAGAGCTCGGGGGGGGACGACGCGGGAAGCAGGAAAAAGAAAAAGAAAAAAAAAGAAAAAGAAGAAAAAGAAAAAGAAAAGAAAAAGAAAAGAAGGAAAAAGAAAAAGAAAAGAAAAAGGAAAAAGAAGAGAAAAAGGAAAAGAGCTGCAAAAAGAAATGAGGTCCAATCCTCACTCCGGGAAAACAAAACAAACCGCCGAAAAGGGATTAAAAACCACAAAACAACTTAAAGAAATAAAACACAACATCAAATAAATTAAAAACAAATTTTAAAACGCACTTAAATTAAAATAAATAACTAATATATTAATTAAAATAAAAACAATTATTTCAGCGAAAATACACTCAAAAGCGGGTCATCACAATGCAAATCGCCTTGAGCCACACATGCCGCCACATCTCCACCCCTCCATCCACTAATTGCATCAAATCCTAGTATTCTCTGGTCGATAATCTTTCCATGCCAGCCACTTCCATCCCGTTTTCAATAGCAACTGTAGTTAGGGATATAACTGGTTTGGTTTGATCTGGTTTCTAGAATTTTTGGAACCAAACCGGTTATAATGGTTTTATATTTTCAAGAATCGATTTCAAACTAGTTACCCTCCTAAACCGATATTTTTGATTTTACCAGTTTCGGTTTGCTTTTTCGGTTTTAATCAAGTGTCAATTTATATTATATATTAATATATCATAGTATTATAGTATTGCTATTATAAATTATAATATTATGCTAATAGCATAGTATCATACGATACTAATATTATAGTATTAATACTAACATATTAAGTTAACTATATTATATTATAACTCTTATAACATATAATCAAACAAATTCCAAATGTTCATATTTAAGATTAAAATTTTATGTTATAAATTATAATATAAAATTATTTTTTATATGAGATATAATTATATATAAAAATTTCATATATAATTTAGATATATTCTATATAAAATTTTTTTATATAATATTAAAAATTTAATTTGTATATATATACATATTTGAACCGGTTCTGTCCCTAAAAGCATATAACTGAAATCGGGCCAGATCCGACCGGTTTTTACAATATAGAAACTAGTTTCGGACTGGACTGATCTAAAAGTAGAGCAACTGGTTGGTTTGGTTTAGTCTGGGCTGATTTTTCGGTTTAAATTTTCGCCCCTAATTGTAGTAAAACTAGCTCAATTGTCGATTTAGCAGCATAGGTTGTTTGCAAGCTGTCCAGTGCATTGTTAATCTGATCCTCTCCAAGCCACTATTGTGATACCTTGTGAAAGAGTATAGGTGGTAAATGAATTCCCACATTATTAAAAAATAAGAAGTTATTACTCTTTATGATAATGCAAATGGATTCCAATTTTGTCATTAACTAGTGCTTTTAAAATATGGGTTCGAATGTATCTTGAGTCTTCTTTAAGTGGTTATATATATCAAAGTCAAAATCCTACATAAGTATGTGAATTGAGTTGTACCACTTCTGTTGAAATGGCCTGAGAAGGATCTCGCAGTGAATGTATAGGTGGTGAATGAAGTGGTCCATTACATTGTACCACTATAACAGTCGGAATAAAATGGTCCATTACATTCTTGGACTGCATTTACGGTAGTTCTTTTCTGGGCACCTAGTCAACCAAGAAAACAATACATTAAGTGACATCAACATGGCTCTATTTTCCCTTTTGTCTCTTATTTTCCTCATTTTATTGCCTGACGATGTGTATTTAGTAATGTGTTTTTGTTGGGACTCACAACCCTCTTTCCTCTTCTATCTTATTTTTTATGAAAGTAATTTTAAAAAAAGAAGAAGAAGAAGAAGAAGTTAAAGAACAATTTATTACTAACTCTCTTTGAGGAAAAAGAAATACTAATAGTCAGCCCTTCAGATCACCTTTTCAAGTTACACTCGATCCACTTACAAGTTATTTTAACAAAAATTTTATGTGTAGTTACTTTTATATATATTTTATTAATGTAATTGTTTGCATCACTTTTTAGTATAAAATAAATATTTTGACCAATCAAATTAGTAAAGTGTACGAAAAATACGTAAAAGTAACTGTACGTATATACAAAACTCTTAAAACTTTATTCTATTCTCACCTACTATAGCAACTCCTTTTGTACCAATAAGGCCTTTATTAGACCCAACACTTCTAATGCCCAAATATGTGTACTATAAGAAATGATATTTGCAATTGTAGTTAAAGTGTGCAAGTCTTACACATTCCATTTGAAAAAAATAAATAAACATGGAATCAATACAAAAAAATTAATTTTTTAATAACAGACTATTACTTTTTAATTGAAGTGTGCGAAACTTGATCACCCTAAAACTGTATCTAACGTATGTCAAAAAGAGTTATGCTATATGCATTTACAATTTTACGCAATTTTAACAAATTTACAATTTCATGAATTGTGTCCGTGCACAAATCATTTCTCAAAGAATAAAGAGAAGATACTCGCTCGTTGCCTAAGTAAGTTTCGGTGAAATGAGTTGGACCTTAATTCCCTCGGTATGCCTAAAATCTTGGATCTAGACTATGTATGGGCTGTTTGATTGGGCTTGCCTTGACTGTTTTTATTAGTCCGAAATAGATCGAATACATTTAAAAGACTCTTCACTTATTTTTGTTAAGGAAAAATCTTCTTGTCATCCTCACACTTCACATACTACACTTATTTTAATTTTTTTTTCATTTTTTCTATAATAAATATATAGTGTGTGGATGATAAATAGAATAATTTAATTAGTTTAATAAGAATAAAATAAAATAAAAATAAAAAAATAAAAAATAATATTTTAATATATAAAGTGTGTGGTGTAGGATGATGTGTAACATTTCTCTTTTGTTAATTATCTATAAAGTTAAAAGAAAAATCTATTAATTTTTTTAATTACTAATGCTTTCAAAATTAAAAATTAAAAATTTTAAAGTTTCTATAGTTATGAAGATATTAGTTTTTAATGTTTTTTAAAATCATAACGTCTAACCGAGCAAATCTTTGTAAATTTGAGTAACACCATTTTTTTAAATGATTAATTTGCAACTCTTTTGTAACTATTTTACAACTTTATTTTAAATGAAATGTATATAAAATTAAAATTATTCTGAGAAAGTGGCACAATTATGTTAGTTGGATGTAAAATGGGCTATAAAATAGTTACTTGGTTTTAGGCCCAACAAGGCTATCTGAACATGCCAAATAGGTCCGACCAGATGAATCCGGGTCAGGTCGGGTCGGAATTTGGGGTTTTGCTTTTCTTTTTGGGAGTCTACTAAAATAGAAATTTATACACATGACGTGCTGATTTTCAGACATATCAATTGTGTTTGTTGCTTTAGTTGCAAGTTTAGAAAAATTGTAATGATTAGATAATGATTAGATAAAAAATATTGAATGTTTGAAATTAAAAAAGCATTTGTGTTTTAGTAATATTTGGGAAGAAAATTATGACAACTTTTTGTATGAGATATTGTGCTTCTCCCCAAAATAGGATACTTTACCTCATTAATTTTCCACCAATCCAAAATATCAAGAATTGGAGCTTGTGCCTCACGATCATGTTCCAAATATTGATCAATCTTTGATATATCCATCAAGTTAGATTAGTAATTTCTTCAACCCAAAACTCTACTAAGAATTAGAGTGCTTGTTTGGACACTTAGGGCTTGTTTGGAAAGTGATGATCTCGTCTCAAAATTTCTCATAATTTCAGTCTCAAACATAATATAAACATTTTTCAATTTTCAATTTTCAATTTTCAATTTTTTCATATAATTATTACCTAATTATTACAATTTTATCAAACTTCTAACCAAAACATAAAAAAAGCAATATAACCTTTTCAAATTTCAAAACAGAATGAATATTAAAAAGATATATGCTAACAACATTTTAATTTTATAATATTTTTTTTTTCAGTTTTTTCACTCTCATTTTCTAAAACCCAATAAAATATTTTAACTTAAACAATTTTACTACTATTAACATAATTCTCATCTTGTCTCATTACTCAAACAACCCATTAAGTCTAAATTAACTTATCAATGCAACCTTCATATTATCAATTCCCAAATGACATCAACCACACGTTCATAACCCTAATTCCTAAGAAGAAACAACCTGAATGTGTTGCAGATTACAAACCCATAAGTCTGTGCAATGTAGTGTATAAGATGGTGTTGAACATGCCTGCCAATAGATTGAAATGCATTTTACCAACTATCATCTCACCCTCATAGGTTGTATTTGTTCCAGGAAGGCTCATATTAGACAATGTCCTAGTGGCATACGAGTTAGTTCACTTCATAAGTCATAGGGGAGGGGGGTGGAAAGGATTTATATCTTTGAAGTTAGACATGAGCAAGGCTTATGACCGTGTGGAGTGGTGTTTTCTTAGATATGTGATGATCATAATGGGTTTTGAGGCAAGATGAATCATGTTGATCATGCAGTATGTCAAAACTGTATCTTTTTCTATTTTGGTGAATGGGGAGCCAAAAGGACCAGTGTATCCAACTCGTGGCTTGAGGTAAGGGGATCCATTATCTTCTTATCTCGTTCTATTATGCACTAAGGGACTTGTAGCTTTTTTGCAGCAAGCAGAAGTTTATAAGCAAGTGGAAGACATACAAATATGTAAGAGTACCCAAGATTAACCATATTCTATTTGCAGATGATAGTGTTCTATTTTGCAGGGCTGCTTTGCAAACAAGCTTAAATATCCAACACTTGCTAGAAATCTATGAGCATGCTCCTGGATAGAAGGTGAATTGTGAGAAGACTTCTATGGTATTTAGCAGAAATGTCTCTCGAGCTCAACAAGAAGAAATTGTGAACTTCTGGGGTGTGCAGCAGCATCAACAATATGAAAAGTACCTTGCTCTTCCTCCATTGGTGGTAAGAGAGAAGAAGAAGGTTTTTTTCTTTTTTTTTTCCTGAAATCAGGCATAGAGTATGGACAAAATTGAAGGGATGGAAAGAAAAATTGCTATCTTATGGTGGTAGGGAGGTATTGATCAAAGTTGTGGTTTTATCAATTCCAACCTACACTATGAGTTGTTTTAAGTTGCCTGTTACATTTTGCAAGGAACTAGAGAATATGATGGCTAAGTTTTGGTGGGAGCAAAAGAAGAAAGAGAATAAAATCAGATGGGTGAGTTGGGGAAAGATGTGTGAAACCAAAGCTAATGGGGGAATGAGATTTAAAGATATGCATGTATTCAATCAAGCCTTATTGGCAAAGCAGAGAATTTTAAAAGAAGAAAGTAGTTTGTTGCATAAGTTATTTAAGGAAAAATATTTCTCAAATTCAAGTTTTTAAGAGGCAAGGTTAGGGTCTGCACCATCTTATGTTTGGAGGGGGATATAGGAAGTAAAACAAAAGCTTTTGAATGGGTGTTGATGGAGAGTGGGGCATGGACAGTCAATCAACATTTAGACTGATTGTTGGTTGCCAAATCACAAATTGGTACAATCTTAGCCTCAAAGACAAATAGTACAAGGAGATCACCTGGTGGCAAGCCGTATTGATACTCACACGAAATGGTGGAATGTGGAGAGAGTAACAGCCCTATTCCCACCTATAGAAGCTGCAGAAATTTTGAAGATAGTGCCAAGTGCAGAGAGTAGACCTAATTGCCTTATTTGGGAATATGAGAAGAGTGGTCACTTTAGTGTAAGAAGTGCATACAGATTCTTCAAGTCTACTAGACAATCTAACCAAGTTGGGGAATGTTCTAATGCTGAGGAACAAAGGAAGATATGGAAACATATTTGGAAGCTGAAAATCCCTAATAGAATTAGAGTTTTTGCCTGGAGGGTTTGCAAAGAGGGGTTGCCGACAAAGAAGAACCTGAGAGATAGAAAAATCATTGTGGAAGCCTTGTGTCAATGGTGTAATGTGGCAAGGGGGGATGTTAATCATGTTTTGGTAACATGCCCTTCTATCAAAGATTGCTGGAAGATGTATTTTCATAGTTTGAGGGTGGAGGAATAACAATATCATTTTCTACAAACAGTAAGAAGAGTGCAATAGATGGGAAATAAAGGTGAGCTAGAAAAGTTTTTCTTAATTGCTTAGGGGTTGTAGTATAGAAGGAATAAGCATATGTATGAGAATCAAGCTTTCCACCCTGGTCAAACAATTGAATATGCTTGTCAATGGCTGAGGCATACCAAGCAGTAAATAGTTTGACATATCAAAGTATACAATAATAGTATACACTGTAGATGGAGGCTATCACTAAATGTGGATGGGGCTACTTTTGTAGATCAATGCAATGCTAGAGTGGGGGTGATTTTAAGGAATGAAATGGGTGAGGTTATTCTCTCAACTAGTAACAAGGAAAGAGAGGTTAACGATCCTATTGAGATTGAATTGATGGCTGTGTTGCGACACCTTCAGATTTGCATTCCATTGGGCATACCAAACTTGCTCTTAGAGAATGGTTCCTCACTGTTAGTAAATGAAGTTATGAGTGACACAGAGACAATGACACCTTTTGGCAACATGATATATGAAATTAAGAGGTTGATGAAGTATTTCCCAAAGTGTGAAATCAAGCATATTGGAAGAACAACTAATGAGGCAGCTTATAATTTGGTTAGACATGCATAGCATCTTGAAGACTCAATGATGTGGTGGTATTTAGGGGGGAAAGGTATTGATCAAACCATTTGGGTTGAGTCTTTGATGTAATGTTAAATGTTATTGGAATAAATTTCAGATTTCTTATCAAAATAAAAAACAATTCCCATGTACATAGACCTCACGACAGAACTCATTGTTGCTCTGAACCCAACATTAATATTTACAAAGAATAACCATTTGAGGTGGTAACCGTAATCCAAGTAGCCATCAACAAGACTCCAAAAGTAATTTGGAAAGCTTGACATCTAAAATAGAGGGAAAAATTGTAGAAAGCATATTGACACGAGGGTGTGATGGCTTGCCTTGGGGAGGAACAATTGGAAGAGAGTTTGTGAGGGAGAGTGAACTTGGAAGAGAGTTTGAGAATAGAACAAAAAAAGTTAGTTATGATTTTTTTTAATCAATATTATTTTCGTCATTCTATGATATGATATTATATGATTTGTAAATAAGTGAAAAGTAATAGATTATTTTCCAATCTTTTGATTTTATATAATGAGATGATAAAAGAATGATAATCAAAATGATAATGAATAACGTTTTTCTTGTGAATAAGGACAATATTATCTATGATATTCCTACAACATTCATATCTCACTACATTGAAGTAGAGATGTACAAGAAACCATGTAACTGGCTGTGACCAACTCAGATCGGCCGTTGGAGGCCAGAACCGGCCGAAATCTCCAAGAAACTGGTCGGCGGGTGGCAACGTTTTAGCAAAACCGCCTATCGTCGATTCAGTTGTGTTTTGAGGCTGGCTCAAACCACTGAACCGGCCAATGTAATAATACTCTTTTTTTTTTTTAATTTTATCAATATGAAACGACGCCGTTCCACTTAAGTTTAAGTGGAACGACGTTGTTTTAATCTTACGTTTGTGTTTTACACACAAATTAAACGACACCATTTGCTATTAAACCAAATGACGTCATTTTGTCTATAAGGTGAGAAAAAAAATTAGAACGGCATTGTCTGGTATTAAACCAAACGGAGCTGTTTAGATATTACATAGTCGTCTTCTTACTTTATTCTTTCCCGTTTCTGCGTTTCTAACCCTCTCTCTCTCTCTCTCTCTCTCTCTCTCTCTCTCTCTCTCTCTCTCTCTCCTCTGCAACTCTCTCTCTACTCTCTCAGACGAACACTGTTGCCGGAGGGGAATCGAGAACCGACCGTAAACCACCAGAGAACCGCTGGATTCGATACAGCCAATTGTTCTCCTCCCCGTCGACCGGTTACGGTCGGTCTATCCACAGTTTTCCCTCTCATCGGTCAGTGGCGGTTTTGTCCAAAAATCGCGCCGAAGGGGTTGGTTTTCACCCCTACATTGAAGTAAAAGACAAGCTGTTAATATGTGATACCCCCAAATTTTGTTTGGGATCGGATGAACATTTGAAGTGTTGAGATATGCAACACAAGGTTACCTGCCCTCGTTCTTGATATATAAGATATAATGTTCTTAACACGTATCTAGTATTATGCAATATTCGTAGTGAATAATTTTTTTTTGAGCAATACTATGCACTAAACTAAAAATATTCCAAATACTGAAAACATACTCCATCCATATTGACATGCTAAATAACCATGATCATAACACTAGTCTAAAATGGTTGTAATCATAAGTGCGCTAGAGATTGAACTCCATAAGTACAAATAGTAGACTAATGTAACTATTATACTATCTATAGACGTCATATTGTCGTCTAGTTAACCGCTTTCAATTGGTTAATTCCTGTTTTACCTTCAGATCCTGAGGCAACCTCTATCATTTGGGGAGGGGGGAATGGTAATTGAGACTACCACAGTGAGATTTGATTACAAATCTCAGCAAGTTAATAAAAAATTTCCACATTGGTTAATGATGTAAGTGTGAAAATAAAAGTATAAATACATAATCATAGTCATAAGTAAATATAACTGAAATGTGAACTGAATTTGACTTGACATAATATGAACTTGAATTTGAACATAACATGAACGTGAACTTAAATTGAACATAACATGAACATGAACTTGAACTTGAACATAACATGAACATGAACTTTAATTCTGACAATCAAAATGATTTCGCTAGTCGTGTCGTCAGAAATAGTGAACAATCAGAATCATTTCTCCCAACATATTCTGTCAGAGATACTTAGACAATTAAAATGATTATGCCTTGAGTATTTTAAATGAGTTATCCTAACAGTCAGAATGATTATGCTAGGAGCACCTAGTAATACTCTAACAATCAGAATAATTACATCATGAGTATTTTAAATGACATATCCAAACAATCAAAGTAATTTCGCCAGGAGTATTTGAGTAGAGGTATTCTAACAATTAAAATGATTATGCCAGAAGTACCACGCATGAATTATACATGGAGATGCTCGAACAATCATAGTGATTACATCACGAGTATCTTAGGCACGACTGACTTGAAAGACCATTCTCAAGATACACAAACTGTACTCGAGATGAAACGTAACATGAATACGAAAGGAAAAAAGTTCTGACGTAGCATAACATGACATGAGCATAAGTCGAAAGACATGACGTACTTGATAGAAAATATTTTGTAGCATGACATAATATGTAATAGATAACATTTCATAAGATGACATAATATGTAATAGACAATATTTCGTAACATGGTATTCATGTAACAACGAATACTTTGTGACATGACATACGTGTAATAGATAGCATAACGTAACATGACATACCTGCAACACATAGCAATACGTGACAGAATATATATTGTGTAAGAGATAAGTATTTCATGACAAAATAAATCATGTGTAACAGATGATCATGTAATAATGTGGCATGGCATGGCATGACATATATGATAACATACATGTATAAAATATAGTTCCTTTACTCATCACACATACATAGTAAACTAATAGTCAATTAAAAGCTAACTTATTTTGGTTTTCGTGTTTTACGAGAACTCAAGCGCAAACATAAGGAACTGTAAATAGTGATTCTAAAAGTTAGAAACTTTATCGCTAACAATTAGAAACATAGAAATATACTAAATTTGAGTAAAATTACCATTTTACCCTCTACATGTGAGAAAATGACTATTTTACCCTTAATTTAGGGATTTTGCATCCTAACTCTAAAAATTATCAAAATTTACCTTGCTATTTAAGTTTTTCTCTAAACTCAAATATCAACGTAGAAAAATTTAGAAAAAACACAACTATGAAAAACTTCATAGGGTAGAAACACCCATAGGCTAATCTCTTGATTTTTGAAACAATCGTTCCAATTTTAAAACTCATGATTAAACAAAACATTTGCACAAATATCTTCTTATCCCGATTTTAAAAACATACTTGAAAATCCATTAAAAATATGCTAATGATAAACACTAAACCTTTAAGTAAAAAGATCCAAACTTCTTAAATAAAAAGGCAAACCCTTGAATCATATGGTTTGATCTATTTTAAAGCATCTCCAAGAACTTCTAAATATTCAAATCTCACTTCTAACATATTCATAACATATTCGTAAGAATAATCATGCTTTGAATCATAAAAAAAAAAAAAAAAAAGCCACAAAAAATCATGAAACACTATTTGGAGTACTCGGCTCTATATTTAGTCTAAAAACAGAAATGTTCTCTTAACTAGTTTTGATCAATCACTTGATCCATGACTTACAAGGATTATATCTTCAAACTAAAACATCACATGCTTTAAAAACTTCCCTAAAACCAATCCAATCTTTAAACTCAAAATTACATGGCTAAAAATAAATCAAAACATGGATCTAGCCAAAAAATCAATTCTATGGCCTAACCGAATATCCTCTCTCATAAAAATTCAAATATTTGAAACTAACATAAAAAAATTTCAAACTAAGAACCTAACATGCATATAAGAGGCTTTTGATCTTCAAATAAAAATATCAAAGCCATTGGGTAAGATTAAACAAGCTAAACTTTCTTAAAACAAAAACTATTTTTCATCTTCCAGTTTCTAAGTTTTTAGATCTAAGAAATTATTTTATCAAAAACTTAAATCAAGTAACAAATCTTCAACCAATAATCATAGAGATATGTTAGCAATACTCCATAAAAATTTCAGATTAAGATATGTCCATTAGCTTTGTCAAAATTTAAAATATAACACTCTCCAGTTTATCACCTAGAATGACTTCTATGAGTTTAAAACAACTTTTGATTGATCAAATGATCATTAAATGAAACTAAAAGATATCCACATAAACTAGAATAAAAATGAAACAACTTTAATGCAGGAAAATTTATGAGAAAACACTTACAAAAGTTTTGAAATTGGTGTGGAAAAGAATTAAAAAAAGTTGTATGGGAGAGTCCTTTGTTTTATTTCTAAGAAAAGTAAAAGAAAGGGATGAAATAAGTGTAAAATGGGTTGGATGATTTCTTGCACAAGTGAGGGATGATGATAGGGCTAAGAGTGAGCTTGAGTGTTGGTTTTGCCAACCCAAATCAGTGGATAAAGCCCAAGATATTTCTCTCCTAGGTGCCTTATAAGAAAAGAAGTGGGAGGTGGCTTCTAGCCATCACTTCAAGTACAAGCTAGGACTTTCTTGGGTTGAGTTGGTCAGCCAGTAGGGCTAGAATACTTAGTTAATAAGTAATACGAAGGTGGTCAAATTCGTAGAATTTAATGGACTTTAACCGAATGGGCTTCAATTTAGAGTTTAAAGTGAGTTTGGGATGCTATCAAACCCAAATCTAAAATTTTCTTGGCCCGACCAAATATCCAAGGTTTAAAATGTTGGATAATGATGTAATAACATTAACAACATGTGGAAGTAACTTAATCAAGTGATTAAATACAATACTAGAAACTGATTCAGCTAGGGTTTTGAGGTCAATTTTAGGATTTGGATAAAACTACTTAGGGTTTGGGTTTCAACCATGTTTTGGGGTTTCAGTTAGATTCCAACCAGTTAGAATTTTACTAGGATTGAAACCCACTCTAGTTTGTCACAATCTGATTGGTCGGATTGAATAGGTTTTTACTTAGGTGGTATGATCTCACACCTTGATTCCTTAAAAAATCCATCCAATGATTCCTTATGGTGTCAAGTATCTATTACTATTCATCAAGTATGGCTAAGATCTTGCCAAGTATTCAAATAAAATTTCTCTAACCTAATTTGAAAATTTCACACTATGATTTTGAAAATATTGCACTTAGTGCACTTATCAATTTTATTATTCACTCCAAAAAAGTGAATAATAAACTTAGCATTGTAAAATCCTAAGACTGCTACAAGGGAGTCACCCAGCAGTGACCGTTGGACGTGCCCCCTAGGGCCAAATTTTCTTTTTCAATTTTTATCAATTTTTCTTTTTTATTTTTTTAACATTTTTAAATATTTAAAAAATATATAAAAAATATCAATATACTAATAGTCATTTCTTTAATCAGTAAGTAAATGATTAAAGATTTAAAAAAAATTAAATGCATGAGTGGTCAAAATAACGGTCAAAGTAGCATTATTTAAATCCTAAATATTTATATAAACCTAACAATGCAATTCGTTTATCAAAATTCAACCCCTAACTGCCCTAAATATAAAAACACAGTTTCGAACATGTGTTTTGTTCAAAAATATGAAAATGAGATTATTGTGCCATAAAATCCTAAATAATCAACTGAGTCTAATGGCGTATATCATAACATATTTTGACACTTTTAACTATTTCAAATAATTAAAATTGCGCGTCCGACACCATAGAGAGTGATAACATTAACTATGCTGACAAACTAAAACCTATGTAACTAGTCGGTTCGTGAAAACTTATAGGGTTTTTATGAGATTCCTAAACCCTATAGAAATTCCACCATTGAATTTCTAGTTGGCTGTTACACTATGCAAATAAGCCATGGGCCCAATTCATTGGCAAGATCAATCAGCCCTCCCCAATAAAGTTGTTTTAACTCTAAAAGTCTAATATTGGTTTGAAGATGATACAACTTGATGAATATCGCATGTGCAACACCATTTAAATTAAAACACACTTGATGTGAACCCTAATAGACTTGCTTTGAGACCCAACAACAATACTGGAAAAACAACCCCAAGAAAGCCAAACTCAGATATATGGATGGAGAATCTAGACCCGATGAGAACTCGTTCAAAGAACCTAGATTATATCAAAATCTAGACCCATTGAAGAACCCGTCTCAAGAACCTAGATTACAAAGGAAGAATGCCACAAAGGTTTTGATTTATCCTTGATAAGTTCAGAAGTTCAAGAAGAACAAGAGGAGATAACTCAACTCTCAATGACAATTCCAAATAGTCTGCATCTCAAATGAGCTTACAATTGGTTTAAATAGACAATCCCCAAAAACCCTAAGTAAACAATGCCTCGGGTACTGTAACGTGAACAGTGCCATACGCCGCGCTACAGTAACTTCTGAAACCCTAGTAAGACATAAAATTATAACTTTCCAAATAAACTCTTGGCCAAAATACAAGGCCTTCCCCAAACCCTAGTTCATTAGAAATAAGTCGTGTGGGCTGGACATCCCCCAAGCCCTTTTAATGAAATCAATAAGTCCATGACGTTCAATAACAATAAGCCCAAGTCGTGTCTTCCATAGCTTGGATCAAGTGGATCAAAACTGGTTCTTCTTGTTTCAAGCCCATCATGAGTGTTGGGCTCTTGCTAACTTGATCCCAATTGGATTGTACCAATTCTTGTTTTGCTCCCTTGATCTTCGTGACTCTTAATCTTGTAATTGATTCTTAAGACTTAGTCCGCCTTGGGGCCCATCAACACTTCTCTATGTATAAAGCCTAGCCCCCACCCCCAGACTTCTCTATTCTTCATTGCCTCCATTCGTCCCCAAATCCTAACCCCTGAGTTCTCATTGCCCTAAAATAAAAAGCCATAAAATCGATTATTCTTCATAACTGCATGTAAGATTTTTCTCCTATAACATTGTTTACTTTTGCTGTTGCATTGTTTGGAGATTTTATCAACCTAGGTTTGTCTGTTGCGTCATTTTTTTTTTTCAAGTCCCTCTTTGTTTTCTTTTATTAACAGAGGTTATTTTGCTCATTGTCACGACTTTGGGTCTCTTTAGTCTTTTGGTTCTAAGGATTGAGTTCTATAAGTAGACTGAAAAATATTTGCTTCTTTTACATTGCATACACACTGATTTCTTGGTTTATTCTGCATATTAAGTGACCATTTTACAGCCAGTGCTTTCTGAGGATATGTTGATAGGTAAAAGCGCTTTTCAACTAGTTTCTGTGTCACGGATGATCGTTCATTTTCCTTTGAAAATTTTCAAGCAAGCTTCTGTATATCCTCCTGGAAATTTTGTTTTGAGGGGGAGATGAAATAGTTCCAGATGACACATGTCTTTCTCTTTTTACTACTAGAATAAAGTATCATTTTTTATAGAAGGACACATGCTACACGGAGGCTAATTTAAGCATCGGAGGCTCCACACAATCACCCCCTCGATCGCAGGATCTGGGAGTTGTTTCATGTATGTAGGAACAACTTGAAGGCTCGAGCCACTGGGGACCTGGCCCAAAGGTGTACAAAATACGTCGTTAACAACTAGTGTTGCTTGTGGGATTTCAAAAACTCTAATAAACTAAACGTGTCCTTCGTATGCTTGCGGGAACCCTCCCTTGGAAGGCTCAGAGGTGTAGTAGGGCACCGAAGTAGGCAAATACCTGAGAGATAGCCAGGTGGAGGAGATGGCAAAAAATGGGGTAATCAACAATGCAGGGCAAGACAGATGACTGGCCGGAAGACACTAGAGGGGAGCTTGTGTCTCGCTGCCAGGAAATGAGGTGCTTCCTAACCCTCCACCAACCCTAGAATGCATCCACACAGAAAATGAAATGAGAGATGAATATGCGTTGAAGAAGGCGAAGGTGAACGAGACCTTGGAATTGATCCTGCTAGATCAGAGCCAAGTGGAGGTAACTGCTAGGATCAGCATATCACCACCGACTCGAGAGAAGCATTGCAACAAATGCTTATAAAGTACCAGGATATCTTTGCATGGAGCCATTAGGATATGTCGGGGATAGACCCATCTGTCATATAGCATCACTTGAGTTTAGATCCTAGAGCCAAGGGGTAAGCAGAAGCGTAGGAGCTTTAATGGGGAGAAGAATGCCGCCATCACTATCGAAGTTGATCTCCTACTTGCGATGGGATTTATACGGGAAGCACACTAACCGGACTGGTTGTCCAATGTGGTGCTTGTGAATAAACCTAATGACAAGTGGAGAATGCACGTAGACTTCATGGACCTGAACAAAGCATGACTGAAGGACAACTTCCCATTGCCCCTCACCAACCTCATTGTGGATTCAACAGCCAACCACCGCATGTTGAGCTTCATGGATGTTTACTCGGGATACAATCAAATCTGTATGGACCCTAGCGATGAGGAGAAGACATCATTCTTCATGGATCAATGGACAATTTGCTAAAAAATGTGGGGCCTACTCCGCCATGCTATTTGGTCTAAAAGACGCGAGCACCACCTACCAGCAGCTAATCAACCGAATGTTCAAAGCCCAAATAGGGAGGAATATGGACGTATATGTGGATAATTTGCTAGTCAAAAGCAAGGACCCAGTGCAACACTTGAATGACCTTTTGGAGGCCTTTGCGGTATTGAGACAGTACAAAATGAAGCTGAATCTAGCCAAATGTGCATTTGGACTGGGGTCAAAGAAGTTTCTTGGGTTTATTGCATCTAAGATAGAAATCAATGCAAACCCCAAAAAAGTGAAAGCTATCTTAGACTATCTTGGACATGGCCCCTCCTTGGAGCATTAACAACTTGCGGCCTTTAATCGCTTCGTATCACGATCAACTGATAGGTGTCTACCTTTTTTAGAGTGTTGTGAAAGGCTCAAGACTGGAATGAAGAGTGTGATACTGCATTCAGTACACTCAAGAAGTAACTAACCAACCCTCCACTACTCAGTCAACCCCAATGCAGGGAAACGTTGATCTTGTATCTATCCGCCTCTTCGCAGGCAGTTTCTCCAACCTTAGTGCAAGATGATGACAAGGTCCAGAGATTAGTCTACTATGTCATCTGGGCATACAGGGGAGTGAAAGTCAGATACCCCTGTATTGAGCAGCTTGCCTTTACACTAATAATAACTACTCATAAGCTCCGACCATATTTCCAAGCAAACCCAGCCAAGGTTCTCACAATCAGAATGGCCTTGCAATGCCTAGATGCCGCTGGTTGCCTCACTAACTAGTCCGTGGAATTGAATGAGTTTGACATCAAGTACACCCCGTGTACCTCCTTAAAGGGATAGGTCCTGGCAGATGTCATTGCTGGAGTTCACTAGCATCACTAGCGAGGAAGGACATGCACCGCCTGTGAAGCCTTGGCAAGTTTTCGTTGATGGCTCCTTTTGCCGGGCTGGAGGGGGATGGGGTGCATATCATCATGGACAAAGGCGAAGAGCACAACTACGCCATCTTTGCCATGAAGATGGATTTTAAAACTACAAACAACGAGGTAGAATATGAGGCACTCTTCTTTGGTATGACTATAGAAAAGTCCCTGGGCACCGAAGAAGTGGAGGTTCGAGCGAATTCCTAGGTCGTAGTTAGCCAAATGCAGGGGGAGTTCACAGTAAATGGTGAAAATTTGAAAAAGTATCTAGCATTAGTGCAAGTTGAGCGCACTCATTTTCAACACTTCCAAATACAAAAAATCCTGAGAGTCGACAACGATAAGGTAGACAAGCTAGCAAAGACGATATCCGAGCAGGAAGCTGCTCCAATACTGGAATTGGTTGTCCTTAGAACCATCAAAGTTCTAGCCGTGAGGATCGAATTGCTGGAAGTAGGACCAGGTGCGTCAAAGTGGGCATAGGACATCCTATGGTATTTGAATGATCACAAAGTTCTCGGCAGTAGAAAGGGAGCGAGGAAGGTCAGATACCAGGTGGCAAAGTACACCGTGGTTGATGGAGTGCTACACCATAGGGGTTACAATACTCCCTTACTGAGATGCATCTCAATCGAGCAAGCCCAGCATGTATTGGCTAAAATACATAAGAGAATATGCGATGACCATGCCGAGGGAAGAATACTAGAAGGAAAGGCAATGTGAGAAGGATACTACTGACCGTGTGCCCTAAAAGATGCCGAGGAATATGTGTGAAAGTTTAAAAAATATGAGGAGCATGCTGGAATCATCCACTGCCCGCGGGGGGAGTTGACACCAATAACCTCCCCCTAGCCATTCACCTAGTGGGGGGCGACCTAGTGGGCTCCCAACCCCTAAGAAAAGGAGGGGTAAAATTTGTAGTGGTGGCAGTGGACAACTTCACAAAATGGGTTGAGGTTGAAACATTGGTGACGATGAAGACTAATAACATTACCCACTTCCTATGAAGAGCGTTGTCTACAAGTTTGGTGTGCCCCATAGCATAGTGTCAGATAACGGGAGACAATTTGACTCCGACCATTATAGAGATTGGTGTTGGGATCTGGGGATCAAGTTTCGATATTGCTCTTCAGGGCATCCCCAGTCAAATAGAAAAGTGTAAGCGACCAACAAAACCTTGCTACAAATATTGAAGAAGAAGCTAAAAGACCAGAAAGAAGCATGGGTGGAAGAACTTACGAGGACACCGATATGGGAAAACCCGTTCACTCTAGTGTATGGTCACGAGGCCATGCCATCGGTTGAGGTAGATATCCCGACCTACTGAGTGCATCACTATGAGCAACACTCTAATGACTGACTCCTCAAAGAGCAACGCGACTTGATAGGAGAGATCCGAGAAAAAGCATAACTAACAATGGCAGCATACAGGAAGAGGGTAGAGCGCTGCTTTAATCGAAGAGTGTGTCCAAGGTCATTCAATATTGGAGACCTCGTACTAAAGCAGACGGGAAACACCACGAGGGACGGAGGCAAGTTAGGATTGCAGTGGGTGGGCCCCTATGTGGTAGTTGCCAGCAACCGTCCTAGGCATACTTGCAGTGTGACTCTCATGGAAACGAGCTGCAACACCTGTGGAATGCCGAACACCTGCAGATGTTCTATCGATACAGGCTCTGTGATGCACATTTGTACTTTTATTATTACTATCAACCTCAAAGTTACCTGTATGGTTGCTATTAATGAAGAAAGCATGACTGTTTCAAGGATTGGCACATCCAAAAATAAGATTTCAGTTTTTGAGCAATTTACCCTTCCTGTGGTGTCAATAGGTGGGACTGGCCCGAACCTCCCACATGAAGGAAAGCGGGTCTAGCCCAAAGGCTGCCCGAACATTACCCCATCCCCATCGTGGGGGAGAAGCAGATGGCCCCTCGGCCTTCTAACACTTACCCCCTGCAGGACACTAAAGGGATGAGTGTAATATCAAAGGCCTGCTTTATCCCTCCCATGGAGGGAAGTGGGTTAACTCCAATGGCACATCGACTTACCTTCATCATGGGTGCCGACTGACAGGAGTGGGTCCAGTCAGGGACTGCCTAAACAGATTACCTCCCCTTGGGGTACCAAAGGGCGAGACGAGCTAGAGGTCGTATCAACCATCCTGTGGGGGAAAGCGGGTTTAGTCCTGAGGTTGCTCGAACATACCCCATCCCAACACGGCGAAGAGTCGACATGGCACCAGCCCAGTCCTCACTTACCTTCCCTACCATGTCAACAGGCGGGAGAGGGTACAGTCGCAAACTGCCCAAACAGACTACCTCTACCTGTGGGCCAATAGGCGAGACTAGCCTTGGCTAACTCGGGCTTCTCCACTGGGCAAAGCGAATCTAGCCTTGAGGCTACTTGAACATTACCTCGTCCCCATCCTGGCGAGGAGTGGACGACCCCTTGGTCCTTCGATGCTTACCTTCCTGTCGGGAGACCAAAGGGATGGGTGTAATGCCAAAGGGCTGCTTAATCCCTCCCACGATGGAGTGTGGGTCTGTCCTTAGCAGTTAACACACATTACCTTCATTATAGGCATCGACCAAAGACGGGAGTGCTTCTAGTCTAGGACTGTCCTAATAGATTACCTCTTCATGGGGTACCAAAGGGTGAGATAAGCTAGAGGCCGTCTTGAACCTCTCGGAGGAGAACAGGTCTAGCCCTGAGGTTACCTGAATGGCACCTTGTTCCACCACGATGAAGAGTAGGCCTCACTCCCTTTTCCCGCGATATCATAAAATAGGAGTGGGTTCAATTAGACATACTGGCCAAATAGACTACCTCTACGTAAGAGTCAATAGGTGAAACTAACCCTGAGTTAGACTGACCTCCCTTACAGAGGAGACCGGGACCAGCCTAGAGGCTACCCGAATATTACCACATCTTGCCTTGACAAAGGGATGACGACCTCCTTGGGGGACTGAAGGGGAGGCTGTGGCTTGAGGCACCCCTAACCCTCCCTCGGTGGAGTGTGAGACAATCCCAAGACTAATTGTCTCAACCTCAAAGCAAACCGCATGCTCAGCTGAACGAGGATGGGCTGGCAACTAACAAATGATAGATTGTATTTTGGTTTTGATTTTATAGGACATGTGAATCCTGCAAGCAAGGTCTGGCTTATGCACCACTCGTGCCCTCTCACTGAGTGCAAGGGTCAATGAAGCATGCCTAGTCTTACATGCCACTCGCCCCCTCTCAACCAAGCACGCCTAGTTTAACCCTTCGCCTGACTCCCTCAAGTATTAGAAACAAACTCGACGTTACATAATGAACCCACAAAGGCTTAATTGTTTTGCTCCGAAAGGCTGTTATACTAGGTGGGGTGCCAGCCGATGTTTGGAACGACTACAAAAAGGCAAGCAAATAAACCAAAAAGGTGCAATAATGCAGAAAGCGTAAGCAAATGGATACTTTATTCAGCAACAGTCAGAACATCTACGAAATGGAAAAATACAACACTTTCATTTGAGGCCCCGCTAATAGGGGAAAGATCAAAAGGAACCAAGGGTGTGGTTAGGATTGGCGAGGTACGCTGCGATATCGTTGGCAAATGGGAATCAGGGTTGTCGAGGTGCCTAGAGGGCAGTAGCCCTTGGGTGCAGCATAGCCACTCTCACATCAGCCCCAGACGTGGAGAAGTATGAGTGACCTCTCCTTCGTACTAACTCCAATCCGAGACGAGGGTTGATCCGCAAGTCTGACTCAACTCGTCCTACCTGTGGGGTTGAGATGCCGTGTGAAAACAAGAGCTGAGGTGGGTGTTGAGATAGAAAAACCCATTGAATGGGACTGCTACGCAACTTGACTAGCATAAACCACATAGCACCTCCCTGGATGTTGAAGGGCACCACGCAAGAGGGGAGGAGTCAAGTCGACAATGACCGACAGTTTTAAGCAAATGGAGGTCGATAGGTTCTCTAACTGTGGGGAGGTGGGCTCCTATGACTCCGAATGAGACAGATCGAAAAGCTCCACTCATCTGGAAGTGAAGGAGAAACCCAAACCCTATTCAAGAGAAGTGAAAGGGACGGTGAATCCAACCAACGGGCGGCACATTATATAGGCATCTCTAGGAAATACACACCCTTCCATATGTTTGGGATACGTGCGCAGCCCGTCACATGTCATGTCTAATGCGATGCGTGCTGCTTGTTCATGTATGCCTTACGAGGCAAGTCAGGATAGAAAGAGTGCCACAGCAATGACCTCGCAAATGATAAGACCTTAGGGTGTGGAAAATGAATAATTTAGTCACCCAGGAGGCTTTAATGATACTAAAGTGTGAGACAAAACATACGGGTACAATGACACACCAAAGCAAATAAATCTATTAAGTTAGGTACGTACAATCAAGAAAATATGAAGAAGAAAACATATAGAAAGGCGATGATAGGGGCATAGGGCCATCTTAGAAAATTTTAGGACCCTCCTCCTCAGACTCGGCGGGGTCTGCCTCCGGCAAGATTAGTACCGCTGGGACAATCAAGAACGTGTTAGGAGTTAGGTCCACCCCTATCTGAGCCCCCGCCTCTAGCGTCGTAAGGCTAAGGGTCATGGATTCGAGGTCCAGTGAAGGTCGGTCTCCCTCGGGACATGACAGCAAGTAGTCTCTTAGTGCCTCACAACCTGAGAAAAAGCCATGGCGCCACGCGTCATCTTAAACTTGCCGCACCCGAGATAGTTTAGGTAGCACAGCCTGGAGGGATTTCTGCCTCTTTGAAAGAGTCTTGGAGACCTGCAGGAACTTATCCTCAGCACGCCGATGAGAGGAAACTACAAAATCACCCCTTTGGCTCTGTGAGGCATTTGCAATCTTGAGCCTTTTGAGCTCCTCTGACTGACGATCGAACATCTACTAAAGAGTTTCCCACACATCCGATTCACGCCCCAAATTGTGATGACATAGGATGACCTCATCTTGAGACTTCCGTAGGTCAGATTCCAAATAGCGTAGGCGCTCGTGCAAGTCAGCAAGAGAGCCTTTCAACTCCACCTGAGGCTTTCCCACGCTCAAGGCTTCATTCGAGGCTGTATGGACTACGAAGTAGGGCTCTTGATCCCTGTAGCCCAACCCTTTTTCACGATCTGTCATCAAGATTGGCAGTTGCTCGGCACCCTGCTATGAAAACACCCTTTGAAACCATAAGAAAATATTAGGGAGTGTAGGGACGAAGGGACCCATACCCAAAAACGAACCTAAACGGGAGCACCCAAGGAACTCGCCAATTGGGGTATCCCCACGGGCGAAAGCATAGGGGAACCTCCCATGACCGAGGGGACTATAGGAGGGACAAGTAGTGCAACACGTAAAGATCCAGCACCCGCTGAGAGGAAGGAGTGTTGTGCCAGCAAAGAATGAAACAACCCCCTTGGGCTTAGAGGTGTGAGAACTCCCCTCCTCCTAACTGGGAGGCGGGAAGGCCGTTGGACAGAAGTCCCCACTAAAGACTAACCAAAAGGGGGAGGAACGTTCTCATCATCAGAATCCAACGCAACCAGAAAAATTTGCCCCGGCCTTTTTTCTTTTCCCTTCACTGGCAGACTGGCAGACTGCCCACATGCTGGATGATCGGTAGGCTCAAGTGGAATTAAGGACGTTGCTCAATGCAATACTACATGGGTGGGGGAGATGCCTCAGCAAACTATTAGCGCTCAACAGTATGTTCAACCAAGCTTCCTCCAGATGAGCAGCAACCTAGTTCTGCACAATCCCAATACGGTAAAGCACGTCCGGAGTTGCCGGCGAGTTCACAAGCTCATCCTCGATCCCAACTGCCTAGTTTGCTTGAACTAGGAAGTTTTGTCCCACAGACTGCGCTGGGGGATAGTCCCACCCAACTCCAGAAATGAAGAAGAAGTGCCTGAACCATTTGTCCTCCTATCATAGTGTGATTCCAGGTGGACTAGTGGTTGGGTAGGGGCAAAACTGCAAGTGTTTTCCTCTCCTCTTTAGGACCCGGTGGGTTTGGAAGAACTCCCTGTCAGTAAGATCAGGCCAGGCATCCTGAGCTTCCTTTAAGGCTCGCTACCAGATTACACAACACCCCATAAGAATTCTCCACATGTTAGGGAGGAGATGGGCAGGCGCCACGCCTGCCATGTATAGCACCTTGCAAACTGGGCAACTGAATAGCAGCCAAAGACCATCAGAAAACATGGAGGGAAACAGTGCTACCTTGTAGGTGAATCACAAAGGATCTACAACCCCCTCGTCCAGCTGTGGGATCTTAAAAAGTATAGTCTCAAGTATGTTGTACGTTTGCCTCAAAGTATCCAAGTCTGAAGGAGTTACTGACGAGCACCACGAGGATATTGCGTACCCCAAACCCTCAATAGGAACTTTGGAGAGCCTCATCCCCACGGGCAGGCTGGAGGGGCTAGGGGATCCCATTGTCCTAGGGCCCTCCGAGCCATTTAGAACTGTTTGATTGGATTTTTTAGGAGCCATTGAGGAGAAAAGAAGACAGAATCAAATACCCAGAGCAAGAACAATTTGGGTAGACTATGGAGTTGCTGAGCGAAAAACGTCCCATCCACCTCTCTATGTCTATATGTAGGTCCCTTAGGGACAGTTCATATTCCAGAATGGCAATAGCACTTTCGCAGCATTGACAAGGTGAATTCGAAGCAAACGTGGTCAAGGTCGCTTGAAACCGCCCATGCACACTGAACGAAGTGGATATCATCGAGGCCAGGGAACACCATTTGAACGTGCCATTACTGAGAGAAAGGGAACCATTTGGCCACGCTCTTAGGAACCAATCACGAGATGGCATTCGGAGCAATTGCCCTCAGGTAAACTAACTGTACAGGAGTGGAAACAACTTCTATTAATTTATATAAAGAGTGGGAAAGTAAGGGTCTGTAGAAATTCCCACCGAATCCTTTCGGTAGGAATTGGCGGGGTTACTGTTGGGGAAATTTTTCTCATGAGCATGAGCCTAGCCCAATAAATAGTGACACCCTATCCAAAACTAGGCTAAAGCACAATTGACCTCTTGCCGGCCCACCCAAGAAGTTCCCGGCTCGGCCAGGCATAGACTGGGGTGATGAGTCAGGCTGCCGAAAAGCACAAGAAGTTCTCCTACTTTTCTTTAGGTAGAAAAGGAGACTCTACACCCTGGCTCAGTCTGGCCATGCCACATTAATTGTCTACACTAGAAAGCCACGACGTATTAAATAAGGCTTGCCAAGGGGCGTCCCTCTGCTTGGTTGTAGGGCATGGGTCGCTGACCCAAAATGCAGGTATAAAGGCAGACCCTCCGACGCCAGAAGGAGGAGGTTAGTAATTCATAACTTTAAAATTGCTTCATCTCCTACTTGACTCAAGGCTAACTTAAGCATCCAAGGCTCACCCAGCCACCCCCCACAGTCGCTAGATGCATGAGTTGTTTCATGTATGCAAGAACATGTTGAAGGCTCGAGTCACCTTGGATCTAGCCCAAAAGTGTACGAAATACATCGTTAACAACAGTCATCCGCTTACAGTTTAGAAAATATAGTTGTGGAAGACATCTTGAAAGTAAATCTTGATACTCCACAAATATTAATAGCCAAATCTTTCCCTCCTTACTCTCTACAAAATATTAGCCTTCAATGGGGCAAACCAATAGACACATATGTAGAGGAGAGGGGACCTAGTCTCATTTATAGAAAACTTATGGAGCCCTCCCATTAAAGACTCAAATCCCAATAAGGTTTAGGAAATTTCTAGAATAAAACCTTTAAACTTCCTGGCCTACATACGTAATTTACCATGTTAAATAGGGTATAATCTTATATTACTAAGGTGCAAAAAATCTCAAATGATCACTCAACATATTGGGTTTAACTAAAGTACCATTATGAGCTATATATCTAATCCATTCTTATAAAACACAAAATATGCAATCAAATGAAGCCCATATTTTGAAGTTATTTTAACATTCTCCTACTTGGGCGAACATTGATTACTATTAAATAGTAAAATAAAAACTTATTTTGAAAATGACTTGGGTTAGACTATATAGGTGGCCACACATATATATAGCTCTAATGATAGCACCTTAGAAAACATGATCCGGTCCAACAAAAATATCAACATCGAACATGGAAATCGTTACACCACTGAAACGATATAAAACTACTACACAGCTACAAATGGTAATATCCTCATCGACATCCATCCCCATCCTCTGACCACTATGGTAGTATGTAGTATGAACTTAGCACTAATGTGATTCAAAGTTGTGCTTATTCATATCAGTCCTCACAATGCTTCAAAATGAAGCCATGTGTCTCTAAAAGATACTCATCTTATGTTTTTATCTGTTATATCTCGAGATCTTAATTATATCATAATAAAAGACATAAGCCAAATACATGCTCAAAACATAGTTTATGAATAGGGGAGATATATATATATATATATTACTGAAAGAAGCTGTACCCAAAAAACATATAGGTTGCCTATGTACCATATGAAGGGATCAAGCCAAAACGTAGTTCTTTTTACATAAGTAACTCCCACTAACCAAAAACATCAAAGGTTTCCACAGAATTCATATTAGCAACATGTGTCTTAAAAATTTTAGGAGGGAGTCCCTTAGTCAAAGGATCTGCGATCATTGTCTTTGTATTTATATGCTTTATCTTTGTCTACCCTTCCTTAACTCTATTTATGACCACCAAATACTTGATGTCAATGTACTTGGACCCACTAGAACTCTTATTATTTTTTGAAAAGAACACCACTTCGCTATTATCACAATAAATAGTAATTGGCCTCGAGATGGAATTAACAACTTTTAGTCTAGAAATAAAATTCTCCAACCAAACAGCTTGGATCGTAGCTCCATAACACACTACAAATTCAACTTGCATAGTAAAAGATGCCACCAAAGTTTGTTTATCACTTTTCTAAGAAACAACAACCCCAGCCAGTATAAAAATATAACTTGAGGTTGATTTCAAATCATCTTGACATCAAGCAAAATCTGACTTTGCGTAGCAAAGGTGATTTGAACACTGGAATGTGAGCATGAAACCTTTAGGCCTCGTTTGGTTCCTTAACTGCATTGAGTGCAGTTCACTTTTAAGCATCTTCTATCATCCAAACACCATCTTGGACTGCATCGTAAATAAGTTCAACGGTCTACACTGTATATAGATGTAATCGGTCCTAGGTAGCTTTTGCAATGGCATCATTATGCTTGCAAACCGAAGGGTGGAAAAACAAAAGTCATGTTTTGTCCATTTTGCCCTTACCAAACTTTAGGTGGATTGCTGCAAGTGTAGCTTGAAAAAAAAAATGCTCTTTAAGGATTTGATGCTAGCAATTCATTTTTGGTATGTCAAATGAATAGTTGAATTTAATGATGAAACTCATTTATTTTATAACTTCGTATAAATATATCTAAATTCATCTTAACATACAAACATACCTAAATGCATCTCAAGTGTACCCCACAAAACTCACACAACCATCTTAACTAACTACCATTCATAAAAAAAACTCGACTCAACTCAACATCCAAATGTAGCCTCAATCTTCTTTAAGTATCTCATAACTTTCTTAGCTGCTTTTCAATGCTCTTGCCTTGGATTTGACTGAATCCTACAAAGAACACTAACTACATAGGCTATATCTAGTCTAGTGCCAACTTGAGCATACATCAAACTCCCCATAGCACTAGTATATGGTATGTTCTTCCCATATTCTCTTTCTAGCTCATTCATAGGATATTGAGTTTTGTTGAAATTATCTCCTTTTATGAAGGGTGCATCACCAAGTGCATAGTTTTGCATTTCAAACCTAGGTAGTAAATGTCGTATATAAACCTTATGAGAAAGTCCCAACAAGCCACGAGCTCTATCACAACAGATTTCAATGCCAAGTACAAAAGAAGGTTCTCCAAGATCTTTCATGTCAAAATTAGTATATAACATTTTCTTTGTCTCTTGAAGTAATCTCAAGTCACTACTAGCAAGTAAAATGTCATCACCATACAAAATAAGGAAAATAAAATCTCCTATTGGTTTTGCGATATATGCGCTAGTCAACTATATTTTTAACAAAACCAATAGAAGTTACAACCTTGTCAAACTTCAAATACCACTGTCGAAATGCTTGCTTTAGATCATATAAGGATTTATTTAACTTACATACCAAGTTTTCTTTTCCCTTCACAACAAAACCTTCAGGTTGTCTCATGTAAACCTCATCATAAAAGATCCATTCAAAAATGTCATCTTTACATCCATTTGATGAAACTCCAAATCAAAGTGTGCCACAAGTGTCATGATAATTCTAAAAGAATCCTTAGACGAAACTGGTGAAAATGTATCATTATAGTTAATGCCCTTTCGCTGAGTGAACCCTTTTGTAACTATTCTTCCTTATTTCATTTAACATTCCTTTTGAGTCTAATTTACTTTTGAAAATCCACTTGTTGTCTATGGCCTTAGCATCTGGAGGAAGTTTAACACGTTCCTAAACTCTATTCTTTTCCATAGAATTCATTTCATCTTCCATAGCACTTAACCATTTATTTGACTTAGGACATGTTAAGGCTTACTTAAAAGTAACAAGATTAACGATATGCCCAATATTAAAATCACTCTCTAACAAATAGATAATGTAATCATTAGGCAATACAGGCCTTCTTTCCCTTTATGATCTTCTAACTTGTGGCTCAAAAACTGAGTCAATCGCTATTGGAAGTTTTTCTTGTTGTCCAGTTTCTTTACAAACAATTTCAAATGGCTGAGAAACAACTCTTTCCTGTATAATAGAAACTAGAATAGCAACTTGATTAGGTTCAACAAAAAATCCCATCCATATAGAACTCCTACTATCACCAATATCATTCTCCAAAAATTTGGCAGTAATGGACTCAACAATTTTGGTGCCACAATTAGGATAATAGAACTTATATCCTTTTGATCTATCTAGGTACCCAATAAAATAACCAGGAGTAGATTTTGAGTCTAATTTCTTTTCAAGAGGATTATAAATCCTAACCTCAGTTGGACATCCCCTAACTCTGAAATGAGCCAAACTTGGTTTACGACCTGTCCACAATTTTGCTCGAGTGCCCCTGGCATGGTGTATTGAGGCACTATCCCACATTCTTGTAAACATTTTGCAAAATCACCCATGTTTTGGCTAGACTCATCATATTTGCCATAATACTCACCACCACGGTTAGATCTTACAACTTTAATGTTTTTTCCACATTGTTTCTCTACTTCCATTTTGAATATTCTAAATTTCTCAAGAGCAAGGGATTTTAATCAGGTTAACTTATTCATAGCGAGAGAAATTATCAATAAAAGTTACGAAGTACTTATTTTTACATATGGTAGAAGTTAAAGGTCCACTAATGTCAGTATATATCAAGTCTAAAATACCATCACTGCTAGTAGAATCCTTCCTTATGGATTTAGTTAGATTTACTCTTATACTGTCCACACAGGTGTTAAAATTTGAGAAATCTAGTGAGGGAAGTATCTCAACTTTTACCAATATCTCCATTCTTTACTTTGAAATGTGCTTTAACCTCTTGTGCCACAACATAGAAGATGATTCACAGATTAAAGACATTTTATTCGCTACATTAGTTACACAAGAGACTTCACCAAAAGGAGCCAAAGATATTCTATATAAACCATCACAAAAAAGACCATTTCCAACCAAACAAGAATCATAAAACAACTCAACTTTTTCATTATCAAACTTAAAGGAAAAACCAGAATTATCAAGTTTTGATATAGAACTTAAATTCCGTCCATTGACGGTACAAAAGCTGTGTTATCCAAAACAAGAGAAAAGCCAGACTCCAAAGATAACTTTACTACTATAAACTCAACCTTCACTCGAACTTCATTTCCAACGCATAAGCTCACTTCATTCTCACTTGGCCTCTGTTTGCTTATGAACCCTTACAAGGAATTCACAATATGAATACTTGCACCTAAGTCTATCCACCAAGAGTTCAAAGGTACATCTACTAAAGAAGACTAAAAACAAACTAAGCCCAAGGAGGTACATGTCAAGTTCTTCTTCTTGTCTAACCAAGCCTTAAACTTAAAACAATCCTTTTACCGATGACCATTTTTTTTTTTACAAAACTTACATTGATCATTTATTTTTTTTATAGTTCCTTTGGGACCACCAAAAGTCTAACCTCCAAACCTTTTATTGTGCTGATTGCAGTGTGACTTATTGCCTGTATGGAACTTAGACTTATAATTATAAGAAGACCCCTTATTCTATTGTGGTTGAAATGCCACAGTTTCCATAGTCTCACAACGCATCCTATACTCTTCTTGGGTACATACTACTATTAAATCATTTAAATCTCATTTATCTCATTGAGCATTATAAACAACCTTTAGTTGATTAAATTGGTAGGAAGGCTATTGAGAACATGATAAACTAGAAAAGGCTCTGTAATGAGAATTTTAAGGGCTTTTAGCTTAGAGGATATATGTATCATTTTCATAATGTACTCCCTAACCCCACTTGTACCATCATATTTTATACTCATTAGTTTATTCATCAGGTCTCCAGTTTCAGCTTTATCAAACTTAACAAACATTTGTCCCATGACATCCACAAAATTTTTAGTATTGTCATTGTCCAGAATAGCTCCCATAATGGAATTAGATATAGAATGTTTGATGATATTTAAACAAAGCATGTTAGCTCTTTCCCACTTTTGATACTCAGCCACATATTCAACAGTGCTCTTATCAGTAGGTTTTGAAAGTTGCTCCTCCAGGGAAAAATCTAATCCCAAAAGACCAAGTGCTATTTTTACATTTTGTTTCCATCTCACATAATTATTTTCAGGTAAAGTTTCAATAGCAGATAATTGCCTTGAAAGAGAGAAGGCATTCAAAACTATGGAAACATGAAACAATATATTCTATTTAATTATCATCCAAACTTGATGCATGTAGTCAATGGATAATAACAAATCTATCTAATTAACATGGGCAATTAATTAGACAGTCTGTAATTAAGTTCAAAACCATATAAGCTTCATTACCATAAGAGCCTTGGTACATCATTGTAAAGTCACATTTGGGCTAACTAAACAACATGCTATAAGGTACTCTTAAAATATATCATGAAGCTAACAAGTAAAATCACATCATTTTTTGAAATACCATCACATTTAGGCAAAATGAAATTTCTAGACTAATGTAATCTCATTAACTACCTCATGCTATTTTTCAAAATATCACACACAATAATACCTTTGGGCAAGATATTATGTGCAATAATTTAAAAAGGCAATGATATTCTTTTTTTAAAAAAATAAATAAATATCAATGAGTGTGCCACTTTGGTGGCTACCACCCACTAATATTTCAAAAGATTTCTCTTTATGAGAAAATAAGGATAGTTATAATGCTCATGAAAATCTAATCACAAAATAGTAATCATAATCATCAACTTGACACAATCAAAGTCAGAGTTTACATGTGATTGAGAGGCAAAACAGTATGAACAGATCAAGCATATATAACAACAGCTATGTCTAAAATTAAATATGAACTTGAAAAGCATATATTTACAAAAGAATGCTCACAACAAATTACAAATATGTATAGATCATATAAGACACTAAATATTCACCAGAAAATTTTATCACAATAATCAATACACTATAGCTCCTCAAAAATTGTGTAAATAATATTCAAATTATAAAACAGTGTCTTATGATGGTACTAAAATTTTTCAAAAAATATATACAAAATTAATTGGGCTAGTTAATAAATATTGGAAAAAGAAAAGAACAAAAAACAAATTTTCCAAGGTCTCATGCGCCCCACATGCCATCTGCTGCAAGTGGGCATTGTATCAGCTGGAGGGAAATCATCTTCAACCTCCAGCCGAGTCATGTGTCAGGTCTTGTGTCTCCAGATCTGGGTCAATAGCTTTCCAAATGGAGTTTTCTCAATTTCTTACAATTTTTGGGTCAAAAACAATTTACTTAGGGAAAAAAATATTTAGAACCCGAAAAACACATACATGGTATTTTAAAACAATGGGAATCAGTGTTTGATGTAGATTTTTCAAATTTTAAAAATGGGTATGAACCCTAGCTTTTGTAAAACTCAAAACCGAAACAAAGCAATGAAATAGAAGTATCTAAAATAAGTAAATAGCATCCCAGAAACTGATTTTGATTTTCTTCAAATTATTCTAAAACAAGTAAACTGATCATTCTTTAAATTATTCTTATGGAATTAGATTTTCTTTTCACTAAATGGTTCCAAAAAATAAAAAATTAAATGAATCCATAAAACATGATCATAATGCTTGATTAATATATCAAAAGAATAAGGAGATTGAGAAGAATAAAAGCACTAACGTTTTGAAGATTTTCAACTAAAGAATTTCAACGAATTTCATTTTGAGTGTTCAATTTGTATAGGAAAAAATGAAAAACATAGAACATAAGAACACTATATATTTTATGAAGGATTTTGATTCTAGCATGAAACCGAGCTCTGATACCAATTGTTGTAAATATTGTAAATCATGCTAAGAACAAGAATCACAATCATCAAATTATAGTTTACAAAATATACATGTGGAAGATATCTTTAAAGCAAATCTTGATACTCTACAAATATTAGCAGCGAAATCTTCCCCTCCTACTCCCCACAAAATATTAGCTTTCAAATGGGCAAGCCAATAGACATGTATGTAGAGGAGAGGGGACCTAGCCTCATATATAGAAAACTTATGGAGTCCTCCCATTAAAGACTTAAATCCCAATAAAGTTTAGGAAATTTCTCGAATAAAACTTTTAAGTTTCTTGGCTTACATACGCAATTTACCACATTAAATAGGATATAATTCTATATTACTAAGGTGCAAAAAACTCCAAATGATCACCCAACATATTGGATTTAACCAAAATACCATTATGAGCTATATATCTAATCCATTTTTATAAAACACAAAACATGCAATCAAATGAAGCCCATATTTTGAAATTATATATCCTAACATTATTTTCATAAATCATTCCATTTTGTGTTCAGGTGTCCAGGTCGTTGCTTTAGTATTCATCAAGTAAATGACTGTTTTTCATGGACAATGGTCGATCGAGCTGGGTTAGCCTGTTGGTCATGGGCTATTAAGTTTCACTGTGACTCATAATTTATTTGAATAAACTTTTATGAAAAAGGGGTTAATACTTGTAGTTCATCATTTCATTTGAATTTAATTATCTTTTTCTTTTGTTGTATACATAAATTTGAACTTTTGTTGCATTTTATTTTATTTCATGTGCTCATCATATTCTTCAAAATGTGCCTCTAAATACACCTAGTTGTTTATTCCAGCCCAATCAATTAATATAAACCAAGTGGCAGCATTAAAGCCCTATTTTACATGTATTGTATCTCAAATCTCATTACATATTTTCAAAATCTCAACAAAAGAATAAGGATATTGACATCTTGGGTCTCCCTAAAAATATTTATATGAAAGTAGATGGATGCCTTTTAACTAACTTGGAAATAGAGTGTAATTATTGTGGTTTGGTTATACAATACATCTCAACTCATTTCATCTAATCATTATAATTTTTTCAAATTTCAAGATAAAATATAATAAACAATTCAACTTTTTCAAATTTTAAAATAATAATAATATTAAAAAATAATATTCTAACAATATTATATTCATCTTTCAACTTTCATCTCAACTCAACTTAACATTCAAATTGTCATCCCAAAAGATATCATACATCAAGCATGTTGCATCTTAATGCTGGTAAGCTGCATCCTAATACAATTAGACCTAGATCAACAAAGTATGAGTAGTGAATGAGCTCTTGAGGGAGTTAAGAGATAGTGATGTGAGTAGCTTGGCAACTATACATGATAATAGTCTAATTATGTATAATTTTACTAGTTTTAATAAACTATTATAATAATTATATAGTGTTAATTTTTATATTTTTATTAATTTTAAAATATTTATTTTTCTTACAGGAATAATAAAAAATTAAGTTTTGAAGGTGAACATAAAAGGAATAGATTGAAGAAACAAAATGCTCACTTGATAACAAAGAAATCAGAATAAAATGTGAAAGATCTACTGCATGAGCTGACTTGGTCAAACATTGAATAGAGAGTTATAAAGGGAATGCTGGCGTGAAAAGTGGGAACCTAAAGGTATAAGAAGTAAAAGGTAATAGAGAGACGTGAAGAAAGGAAAGAGTCGAAGACTCCGCGGGAAAAATAAAATAAAATAAAATAAAATACAACCTAACTTCAACTATAAATAGCCATATACAGCACATAAGAGGTGACACGCCGAACGGAACCACAGAAGAGAATATTTCTAGCTAAGTTTTTAACTATGGTTAATGATGAAACCTCATTAATGATTAGTAATATTATTTATGAGATTAATTTTTTCTCTAATTATTTATGTGTTCAACGATAGACTGTTCTTATTTCATATCAATTGAGAAAGATGGAGTTTTTTATATGAATTCAATCATATTTTTTTCATGATCTAAAATAATCTTAACCAATTGAGAGCTTAATTTATAATTTTATTAAAAATAAAATCTTATATCTTTTATAATTTGTTTTAACAAATACAAGTGATGATTTGATTTTATATCTTTCAGTGAAGGAGAACATACCTTACATATTTATAAAAAAGGAAGTTTTAATGATGATATCTTCCATGATAACAAGATTGATTTCTAGATTATTATGTAGATATTTGGGAAGAATCAATTTTGATAAATATATTATTAGGAATTAATGAGGTGGATTCCAAAATTTTAATTTATTCTCCATTAAGAGTTTATTCGTTTTTTAGATTAATTTTTATCTTTAGAGTTTATTTTAGTTCTTTTTATTGTGATTAGTTTTTTAAATTAATTATTTCTTTTTTTAAATTAATTATTTCTTACTTTGATTAATTGATTGTTTAGTTCTTAATTTCTTAATTTCTTTTATAACTCATCTTTCTGAACTAGAATATTAGAATTTGTTTGGTTTATATTTAATTGGTTTCCTACGTTTTTACAAGTCCCTGTGGATTCGACCTCGTTCTTGCTAAAACTATACTTTAGTATGGTTCGTGCACTTGCGAGTACAATTAAAATTTCACAACAATACATATATTTATTTCAAAAAATGTACGAATAACAATTGCAGAAATGATAGTTTGTGATGAGATTTTTTTTAAGATAGTAGAAGCCTAATGGTTTAGGAAGGTATGTAAGTCACTTGAACTAAGGTTTCGAGTGTCATTGAGATTGTATTAAACTATTTAAAATAGAGGATGAGAAGTTGAAAAAAATACTTGAGGTAGCTAGGCGGGCTAGTTTAACTACTGACAAATGGGTCCTTCTATGAGGAGTAAGGTTTGGTTTCCCTGTCTTGGCAAAGAATTTTGTCTCTTAGACTCTGTCTGTGGAGTGCATGCATGGATGAAATAGACCTTTCTACATTGTGGGAAGGCCTTAAACTCACTGAAGATGAAGATGTGGTCAAGTTATTGGATCAGTCTATTCTAGAGGCATCTCTAAGAGGGAAAAGTTGTCTTATGGCATTGGTTATCATTGATAAAGGTTTTAATAAGGAGACTTTTTGCACTACTATGAAAAGGTTTGGAAGTTGGAGGGCTAGATCAACCTTACTGAAGTGGGTGATAGCAAGTTTGTTATGGAGTTCCAAGCTAGTGATAATAAAGAAAAAGTTCGACATGGCAAGCCTTGGACCTTCGATAGATCATTGATTGCCATTCAAGATGTTGATGATAGTCTCCCTCCTAAAGCAGTAAACTTTTCATATGAACCTTTTTGGGTGCAACTTCATAATATTCCTCTGGCGGGTATGATAAAGGAATATGGAGAACTGATTGCTTCTGGCATAGGAAAGGTCCTTACAGTAGAGGTGGATCATGAAGGAAAGGGTTGGGGTAGATGCCTGAGAGTCAGGATGGAGGTTGACATCACAAAGCCTCTGGCCCGAGGGAGATGGCTGCGAGTTGGTAGTAGGAAAATCCAGATATGCGAGGTTGCAAAACTTTTGCTTTAAATGTGGTGTCCTTAAGCATAGAGGAAGAGGATGTTATGTCCAGAGACAAAGCAATCATCAGTAGGATGACTCTCCTACATAGTTTGGTCCTTGGTTAAGGGCAATCTCAACCAAATCTACTTTGAACAAAATTAGGAAATACGGTGGTAGATCGGAGTTAGACCAGTCAGAATTCAAGCAGTAGCAGTATGGCACAATGGGGGGCAATAGTGAGGACAGAAAATGAAAGTCGGGTTCTAGGGAGTTTTCTAAGGCACAATCTCAGGAGAGGATTGTTGATTTAGATACTAAAGATCAAGCCCCCCTAATGGAAACTTTGAAATCTCAAGAAAGATGGAAGGAAGTCAGCAAGACTGCATATTAGGTAATGATTCCTATACTAAAGTAATTGCCAAAGATGTTTCCTCTCCCCAAAGGAAACTCTCATCATAGCTCAGCAAGTCTTGCCTAAGTCAAAACCATTCCCAGATTGAAAGTTCCCAGCTATTGATATGGAATATGAGTCTTTCAATGCAGTATTTGATCTCAATGGGGGTTGCCCGAATCCCTCACAAATTGTTGCAAAAAGTAGCATTAATGACCCTTTAGCTCAGCCATCATTAGTAAAGTATGAAATGTCTATCAGAAAATCTAGTTGGAAAATGAGAGCCCAAGAGTTACCTGCTAATAGTGTGGCTGAGTTAGCTAGTTTAATAGGAGATAACAAGAAGAAAGCTGCTAGTAAACTAGAAGGGGTCCCTAGCTCCTCCATGGCACCAAAAACAAAAGAACCAGGAATTTTCTGCTAAGAGTAACTCCTCAATGTCAAAGGTGGTGGTTGCTTTGCAGCCTCACCTACAACCATGATTTTCCTAAGTTTGAACTGTCAAGAACTTGAGAACCCTCATATAGTTTGTGAACTTCACCATTTGGTGAGTGTTTAAGGCTTAGAATTTATTTATTTATTTATTTTATTGAAAGAAATTGTAATAGAAATAAGGCGGAGATGATAAGGAAAAAGATTGGTTTTAAGCAAAGTTTTGTAGTGGATAGTAAGGGGCTTAGTGGTGGGGTTGCTTTCCTGTGGAAAGATCACATGGAGGTTGAATTAACAACTTATACCAGAAGCCACATTTCCCTCAAAGTGACTCTACCAAATTTAGGAAATAAGCTTCTTCTTACTAGATTTTATGGAAGTCCCAAAGCTTCAAAAAAGAGTTGGCAGTTGGGACCTCCTTAGAGCTTTCAAGCCACATGATGAAAGAGCTTGGTTAGGCATAGGTGACTTCAATGAGATGCTAAACTAGCATGAAAAGCAAGGGGCTGCATTGAGACCCTTACAAGCAGATGGAGAATTTCAGATAAGCAATTAAGGCTTGTGGTCTAAGTGAGGTGCAATTTCAAGGAAACAATTTTACATGAAGGAACGAAAGGGATGGGAGGAGCTTCACAAAGGAAAAATTGGATAGAGCTCTTAGGACTTAGGCCTGGTTTAGCTTGTTTGCAGACTCTAGTGTTGTTACTTTAGCAGCACAATGTTCAGACCACTATCCAATTCTTATGGAAGTTGGTCATGATGAGGGGGAGGGGAAGATGACATGGCCATTTAGATATGAGGCTAGTTGGGGCAAGAGAGAGGAATGTCAAGGGTTGATCACTAGAGCTTGGGACAATACACTTCATCAACTATCCAAAATTCAAAAGGCTACAAATGGTCTAAGGAGGGGTCACCTTTTGATATGGAGCAAAACTACTTTTAAGAAACAAAAAATGCTTATTTAAGTGAAACTCAACCAACTGAAAATTGCTACAAGAGGCCAATGTTGGCTACGATAATGCAAGTGTCAACAATTTGAAGAGAGTGGTGGACAGTTTTCTCGAAGAGAAGGATTCAAGATGGAAGTAAAGGGCCAAACAATAGTGGTTGAAAGAAGGTGATAGGAACACAAGTTTCTACCACAAGTGTGCAAACCAAAGAAGAAAGACCAACTCCATAAAAAGAATCTCATATGAGAATGGAAGATCTACAACCACACCAGAAGAGGTGAGTCATTTATTTCAAAGCTTTTTTTAGCACCTTTTTACATCTTCTAATCCTGATAAGACAGAGGATTATATTAAACATATTATGCCCTCAATCACTGGTGACATGAATGCTCAATTAACCAAAAGATTTGATGCCTCTGAAGTAAGAAATGCTATATTTTATATGAATGGCTTAGGTTCCCCAGGCCCAAATGGCTTTCGAGTTGTATTCTATTAAAATCATTGGGCTGTGGTGGCATCGAATGTTTGCTGTGTAGTTCAAGAAACTTTTTAGTTAGGACTTTGTCCTAGTGATTTTAATGCCACCCATATTGCATTAATTCCTAAGGTAAAAAATCCAACAAAAGTCACTGAGTTAAGACCTATTAGCTTCTACAATGTCATCTATAAGATCCTTGCTAAAGTACTGGCCAACAAATTGAAGAAGCTCCTTTGCACTATTATATCTCCAACTTAGAGTGTATTTGTACCTGAAAGATTGATTACATACAACATTATTGTGGCTTTTGAGGCTATGCACACCATGCAAAGTCACCTGAAAGGAAAGGAAGGTTATATGGCTTTGAAACATGATATGAGTAAGGCATATGACAGGATTGAATGGGCTCTTTTGGAAGCAATCATAGTGAAAATGGGTTTTGATCATAAATGGATTGGCGTTATTATAAGGTGTGTCTCATATATTTCTTATTATCTTCTCATAATGGGATTCCTAAAAAATATTTCTTTCCTTCTTGTGGCATTAAACATGGTGATCCTTTTATTCTGTGTGCTGAGGTCCTAAGCAGCCTCCTCCAACCAGCTAAAACCTCAGGTGCTATCAAGGGTGCCTTTAGCCTAAAACCAACTGCACGTTAGTCACCTATTCTTTGCTGATGATAGCCTTCTTTTTTTCAAGGTCAATCCTCTAGAGTGGAGTAGGTTAATTCACTTATTGGACATTTAAGAGCAAGCATCAAGCCAAAGATTAAACAAAGAAAAGACCTCCATCTTATTCAGTAAAAACACCAGAGCAGATGTCAAGGATATCATAATTCAAGTTGCTAGAATTTAATCTACACAGCCTTATGAAAAGTATTTAGGCTTGCCAGCCCTGGTAGGTAGATCTAGATCAAAATGATTCAAGAATATTCTAGATAGAGTGGGGGGCAGAATCAATAATTGAAAAATGAAATACTTGTCCCAAGTTGGAAAAGAGATTCTTCATCAAGGCTATGATTCAGGCCATCCACACTTATTGCATATGAGTGTTTAAGATTCCTAAAAATATCTTAAGGTAGCTCAACAAAATCATGTAGCAATTCTGGTAGGGTCCAAAAGCTAAAGAAAGGAAGATCCATTAGTGTTTATGGGAAAAACTCAGGAAGGCTAAAGTAGTTGGTGGGCTTGGTTTTTGAGACCTTGAACATTTTAACATTACAATGTTGGCAAAGCAACCTTGGAGATTGATTTAGAATCCTCATTCCCTTACTGCTAGAGTTCTCTCCACTAAGTATTTTTCTTGATGGTGACTTTTAAAAAGCTGGTCAGTGCAAAAGTCATTCTCTCATCTGGAGGAGTATCTTGGTAGCTAAGTCTCTACTTGAGGAAGGGCTTCTTTGGCGAATTGGGAATAGCAAAATCACCAAAATTTGGCATGACAAGTGGCTGCCACTTCCTACCTCTTTTAGAGTTCAAGGTGGGGTTAAAGAGGCTTGATAGTGAGGTAAGGGTGGAAGCTCTTATTGATCCAGATACAAAATCTTGGAATTTGTAGATGATTACTAAAGTTTTTTTTTTTTTTGAAGAAAAGGTAGCAACTATACAAAAAATTCCTTGAAGAAAAGGTAGCAACTATACAAAAAATTCCAGTGAGCCTTTGCAATAGTCCAAACAAACTTATATGGAGATGCACAACAAATGGCCTTTTCTATGTGAGAAGTGCCTACCATTTACAAATTGAAATTCAACGGAGGGGTAAGGGTCAATCTTCTAGTTGTTTTGAGAGGAATGAAAGATGGGAGAAGCCTTGGAATTTGGTTGTTCCAAATGCTGAGAAGCCTTTTCTTTGGAAGGCTTGCAGTGATGGCTTACCAACAAAGAAGAATCTATTCAAGAAGAAGATAGTCGATGAGCTTAACTGCCCTATCTACTTATAGGATGAAGAAAGCATTGAACATGTAACATGAGAATGTGAATCAGTGAGAGATGTTTTGAGCCAATGTTATATACAATTGCAGAAGAGAAGCATTAGACAACAGACTTTCAGACAACTCACGCTCAGTTTGCTAAAGCACTTGGATGAAGAAGTGTTGGCAGAGATGGTTGTGGTGGTGGCATGGAGGTTATGGAAGAGAATGAATGAGTTGGTTTTTCAAAAAGAGTTTACCAGTCCCATGTCCCTTTTGAAGCAAACTAGTAAAAACTTGCAGGATCTCAGGCTGCTACACAACAAATCCTCAGTTTCTTCAAATGCTAAATCTATTCCTATTGGTCAGTGGAAAGCCCCTCCAAATGGTTGCTATAAGATCAATTGGGATGCTGCTATAGATAAGAAGAAGTGTAGGGTTGGCATGGTGATAGTTGTCTGAGATTGGGAAGGGAAAATATGGCCACCGTGAGAATGAACAAACCTCTTTTTCCTGATCCAAATCTTGCAGAGGCATATGCTGCTCTTCATTCTGATTTACTGGGAATTGATATTAGTTTAAGAAATATTATACTTGATGGTGATGCTCTAAATGTAGTTAAAGAGATCAATGGAGTTGGTGAGCATTGGGGTCAAGTTGGTTTGATTATATCATATGCGAAGAAGAGTCTCAACAGATTTGAAAGTTAGACAATGAATCACACCAACAGCGCTACTAATTAGTTGGCTCATTGTTTAGCTAAGAAGGCACGTGATATAGATGATGGTATTATTGATCTTGTGAAACTCCCAAGTAGGGCTGTAATCGAGCCGAGCCGAGCCAGTTTTTGGCTTGTCGAGCTCGGCTCGACTCAAAATACTCAATCTCGAGATTTTTTTTTTAAATCTTCGTTCAAGCTCGACTCGATAAGTTAAAATCTTAACTTGAGCTCGTCCCACAAACGAGTTTGAGTCGAGCCGAGTTCGAGTTCGAGCTCGAGCTCGAGCTTGAGCTTGAATTGTTTTTTTTAATAAGATTTAATAATTAATAAATTAAATAAATAAAAAAAGAACTAATATCGAATTTATACAACTAACAAGTAGAACCTCTATTAAATTATAAAATTTTAAAAAATTTATAAATAATTAATATCTAACTAGTTAATATTTATCCAAAATAATAATATATTATATGCCTATATATATTATAAATACATACACTTAGTATGATATCATATATATATATATATATATATATTTCATATATGGTTCCCACATACTAGTATATGAAATTATTAAATTTTATCGACTAATTATTATATAAATTATAAAATATATCTATGAAATATATTCATCATATAGACATAAGTAATTTGAATACATATTATATATTTAATTATAAAAGTGATATGTTTATATTATTAGCTAATACATATATACATGCACAGGTGTATATATATATTTATCAATATATGAATGAGTTTTAATCGAATCAAGCTAACGAGTCGACTCAAGCATAAATGAGCGAGCCCAAATGAGCCTTATCCGAGTTGAGTCAAGTTTTGTCGGGTATGTGTCATTTACAAATCGAGCGAGTATCTGCTTTCACGAGCAAGTTTTTTTTTTTTTTTTTCACGAGTCGAGTTCGATTTGAGTTTAACCGAGCGAGTACTGAACGGGCTATCGAACAGACTGGTTCATTTACAGCCCTAATCCCAAGTTGTATTGTTGCTTTGATTTAGAGTTATTCTTATGAATAAAGATAATGATTTCTTCCAGGAAAAAAAAACTACAAACATGGACGTCATCAATTTAGAACTTAAATTGTATGTGCATTACTATACACTTTTTATCATTTGTGAATGAAAATTGAACAATATTTTAACTTTATAATATTTTTATTCAGTTTCTTTTATCTTGTTTTTCAAAACCCAATAACATATTAATCAAATTATTTTATTATTACTAACAGAATTCTGGAATATTGTAGCGCTATGTTTGGTTAACTTTTATTTTAAAAAGTTTTTCAACTTCAATCCAAACACCTTCCAAGAAAAATTAAAAAACTCAAAAGTTAAAATAAATTTTCATCCAATTATTTGCCAAGATTTTAATAAAGAAATTCAAAAATCAAAATGACTTTTACAAAAAGTACCTTGAAATAATTATATTTATTCATATATCTTTTTTTATATATAAATTTCAAGAAGAAACAAATTTAAAAAAAAAAAAACAAATTATTCAAGTTCTCTTATATAGATCCACAAAACGTAATAAATATTACATGCTAAAAAAATTTTAAAAAAATAAACGTTCTCAAAATTTCTTTTAATGGAAGATGTTCAAAAAATTTTTTCTTAGTTAACTCATCGATCGGCAGTATAGATGCCACTAGAGCTGCCAAACATTAGCAGCGTCTAGTTTCTCGCCGTACCCGTTGCATAAACTGCCATGTCGAACAAATGCAATACTATCCAAAATCGAGGTAATTAAGGCTACGTTTTATTGTTAAAATCAATTTAATTTATTTTAACGTGATCTATTAATGTGATCTATTATTTTTTTAATTTTTTTATAAAAAATTTAAATTAATTTTAATCTATTTTATACATTTAAACACATATTTTAATTTATTTATATTTAAATAAATCTCAAAACAAATTTTTAAAATATTATTATTTATAAATAAATTTAAATTATCTTTTTTTTTTTTCTAATCAAGCTTAAGATATATATTAATAGAAAATATTACAGAAATTAAGGTGGATATTTTCCATTGTCCAAAAACAAAAAGCATTGGGGAATTGAAATAAGGGGTAGGTTTCCAAACACTTGGTTTGTTGCTGCCCATTGACATCGATTCTGAGATCAATTGATTTTTGTAAATGTCCAGTCTTGATGATCTTTTGAAAGAAGATGAATGTCTGCAATAATCGGAGAGATAGACCAAAAAAGAGTAGATTCTTTACAATCAATTGCTGAGAAGACGGATTAGATGTCGCCTTCAAATGATATTTTGCTAAGATTGATGGCCATACAAACTGCTAGCAACACTGCTTTGCTTCTGCTACCAATGGGATTGATGAGCTAATTTTTTCTGTTAATATCTCATGAATTTCTCTTATTTGGTTTCTTTGAATAGCTAAAACAACTGAAAAATTATCTCTAACTGCAGCATCAAAGGTGACACTTTCAGTTCCGAGAGGAGGTGGGTTCCACTTTAGAACTGGGGTGTTGTGCAATGAGCTTTGGGCCCAAGCTTTTTTGTAGCTATCATAAATTGTGGATAAATGTATTTTGGCATCTTCCAACGAGAAAACTGACTGGTTGTGAATGATGTCTTTTCGTTCTTCTATAATAGATCCAACAAAATGACTGCAAAGAGTTGTAATTAATGACCATCTTGTCCTTGTAATCCTAAGAATTTACCAGGATAGATAATCATTTCTATCCAATATGATATTGAATGAATGGACAGTTTTGCTATGTTTAATGGCCAGCTACTTTGTTGCCATAGAATTTTGACAATTGGACATTCCACAAATAGATGAAGTATTGTCTCTTCTTCTTGGTTGCAAAGAGTACATTTTAAATTGGTTTGCTGGGAAATTCTTTCACTGATTTTTCCTTTTGTTAGTAAAATATTCCAAAGAATTTTCAATAGCAATAGTTTGTGACGATCATGTATCTTGAGACTCCACAATGGTTTGGAAAGGGAATTTTCATTTTGTTGGATTGATTCTTGGAAGTCTGTAGACGCATGGTAAGCTGTCTTAACCAAGTATTTTCCATTGTGGTTGTGTCCATATATCTTTATCTTTGTCCTGAGTAACTATAGTCAATGGGATCTTGAGAATTTCTTTTATGCTGGGTTGATCAAAATGATTTTGCATTTTTCGGATATCCCAAGATTTATGGTTGATTTGGATAAGATCTGATACCTTTATGGATGGGTGAGTGGAGTCCATGTTTTGAATTGGCTTTGGCTTGAAATCTTTAAGATTTGGGATCCATGGGTTAGACCAAATATTCATCGATTGACCATTAAAAATTTGGAAACACCTACCTTTGAATAGAAGATCTTTGGTCTTGAGAATGCCTTTCCACATAGGTGAATCTGAAGATTTAGGTGTTGCCACCCAGAATGTGGTATTGTTGAAATATTGGAAGATAGTATTGAGTGCCATAATCCACTCCTTGGTCTACTTAATTCCCAGCCAGTCTTAGCTAAGAGGGCTTTATTCATATTCTCCATCAATCTGATACCTAGCCCTCCAATTCTTTTTGGCAAACAAATCAACTTCCATGATTTCGGAGTGAGATTGTGTGTTTTATCTTTCGAAAAGCCCCACCAAAAGCTTTTAAAGCTTTGATCAGGAGACTTGCATACTGATTTTGGAAGTTGAAAAGTGCCCATTCAATAGGAAGGAATGGTGCTTGCTACTGATTTAATCAACATTGTACACCCTGCTTGTGCTAAAAGTTTCACCTTCCATCCTTCTAATTTTTTCCTCACTTTATTTAGCAAATCGGCTTAACTTTCTTTTTTCCTCCTATTGAAAGAAGTCAGAAGGCCCAAGTATTTCATTTTTGCCGATGAAACTTTATATGGAAGCCAATTAGAGATAGCAGCTCTGTCCTTATTACTAGCATTTCTTGTGATAAAGATTGATAACTTTGAGATATTTATTTTTTAGCCCAACCAACTTTGATATTTTTCTAGACATTCAGATATGGCTTGTGCATTTTCCTCTGTGGCTTTTGCAAACATAATTGTATTATCTGCAAAGAGTAAATAAGATACTGGTGGGCTATTTTTGCTTAATTTTATCCCTTCAATTTTTTGTTGTGCTTGTGCTTGTAATATTAATCTTGATAAAGCTTTCGTGACTAAGATAAACAGAAAGAGTGATATTGGATCTCCTTGTCTAATTCCTCTTTCTGCTTTGAAGAAGCCTCTGGGTGAGCCATTTATTATGACAGAGAATGTTGCTTGTTACTTTGTTCCCCCAGCTCGGTAGTGGAAAGCCTTTTTTCAACGGCTTTGTAACGTCTATTTCCACCATGATGCGGATGAATTTTTGAAAAGCCAGTCCATAAATTGAGTCCATTTCAACTTTAATAATATTACCTGTCCCTTTCCCAATATCCACTACATTTTTCATGTTAAAATAATCTAGAGGTAATCCATGCAGTTGCACATTGAAAGTTGCTTCATTTAAACTAATTTCCTCTATAGTAGCACCAAGGGACCATTTTTTTAAAATAATCAAATGCCCTTTAAAATTCTAGGGGCCTTGGTTTAGAACTCTAAGTTTATCTTGTGGAGTTATAAATGTAAAGATGAATTTGATGATATCCATATCATCGATCAAGAAATTTTGAATAAATTTTGAGGAAGCTTTTATGCAAGGATGGATAGTAAATCTGTTTAGAAGTCTATTAGCTACTAACCTTCCAATGAGGACTTTATTTGATGTTGATTTTGCTGCTTCTGTAGTTGCCCGCAAATGAAGATCCTGCCATGATAAGGCTTCCATTTGAGAGATGAGTAGGGGTGTGCAAAATACTGAAGGTTCCGATTCCAACCAATATTAGCTCTGATTTCGACTCTAACGGAGTTGGAGTGTTTGAAAATTGGAGTCGAAGTTGGAGTAATTCCGACTTCATAAACGGAGTTTAGAATCAGATTCGAAGTCCCAATCTCTTCTAACTTCCCACTTCTGAAATTTTTAGAAAATCCTAGATGCAAAATGACGTCGTTTTGCATCTGTGATGATTTTATCTCCTATCACAAACGATGTCGTTCCGTTTTAGAAGGAATGATGCCATTTTCTTCTTTCTATTATAAACGACATCACAAGAGTCAAGGACTCAAGACCCATGGGCCACGACGTCGTTTTCTACTCTTCTTCAGTTCTTCCATTTTGCACACCCTCAACACACACGAGTCACGATTTTGCTTCCTCTTTAGTGACTTAGTCTTCACTTCTTCACAATTCACACCACACGCCGCAGTGCCGTCTTCATGTGTTAGATTGCTTCACGCCACCATCGCCGTAGTGCCATCTTCAAGCTGCCACCAATTGGTAATTTTAATTTTTAGGGTTTTAATGTTTGTTGAGGCATTTTAAATCTAATGATACTTCCTTCTCACACATTTGTGTGCACATGCACGGTTAGATAAATCTTTCTTTGCCCTTTCATAATTTTGGAAAATAGTTTAGGTTGATGAATGATGATCCCATGTGATAAATCTGTAAAATCTTCCCCGAGTGTTTGTTGGGTGTTTCTTGGACTCATGATTTGGAGTCATGACGGCTGGGTGTTTGCATGCTCATAGTGAAAACCATGTTCGCTTAAGAGGAAACTTATTATTTTAAGCTCTAGAGTTTCAATTTCGTGTTTGAAAGTTTTCATGTTTGAGAGTATACATGTGTTTATCATGCACGATGTCCCATCCTCTTGAATGAATGGTGTATTCAAGATTATGGTAGTAAGGAAGGAAAGTGTAAGTTTGTTTGGTTGAAGTGAAAGACTTATGTTTGTGTTTTGAATTTTTGGTTTAAATGTTGATATGATGATGCCTTGCAAGAAATGTGTTTGGATTGTTTTATGCTGGTTTAGTCATGTTTGAACCCATAGAGGTGATGTAAGATTTTTGTAATATATAGTTTGGCTTTTGCAAATTTATAGGTCTGTCTTTCATATAGATAAAAAGGTATATGTGAATATGATTTAACATGCTTAGGAGTTGGGGGCCTTGATGTGATTTTGGGGTAAAGGTTGGGTCAATCCCTGGATAAATGTGTTTGATTTTATGAGATTTATTTGTAAATAAAGCAGTTCTCATAATAATCCTAGTAAAAAGCATTTTTTTTCACAATAAATCTTGAGTATAACCATCCTTACAGGAACTCCTGGTTTGTGATAAAACTTAGTACCAGTTCAACTTTTCAAGGGGAATGAAACAACCAAACCTAGTACTAAGAGAAAGGGAGCACAAATGGGGAAAGCATGATTTTGGGAATATCTTCCACATGCACAACTATCCTTATTTATTGGAAAAAATAAAAGTACAAATACTTTAGCTCCGACTAGCTTTACAGAAATTTTGAGAATATGGACAATTACATTAGACTCCTCTAAGCAAACGCAAAATTATAATATATATTGCATTGCTATTCTTCTTTGTTATTACGTGATCTTGATAATTATAATATATATTACTGATTTTTTTTAATATTAAAAGAACAACTGCTTACAATCCGTTTTCTTTTGTGATTTGTTGTGTTTCACAATTCATATTCCAAGCAAGTCTATAAAATATTAAAATTAATCAAACAATATTTATACTTTGTAGCAAGTCTATAAAATATAAAAATATCATGACTTTGTAGCATGCATTTAAAGACTTAAAGTAATACTTTCTTTTCTTTCAATATATAATTGATTTTTTTATATGTATGTGTCATATTCTAGATATGGATACTTCACCTAGTGGCATTTCTGAATTGAATCAAGATCCCACAATTCAGTCCTAAGCACTGGGATCTAGACCCACTCCTAGTAGACATAGAAGATGAGAATGATGCATTTAATGAGATGAATGAGATGGCTATTGGAGACGAGCCGGATGTACCACCTCCATCTGTGAGGCCACCACGATTAAATAAAAAAGGGTTATGGACATGGGAGCATTTCACCAAGGTTGATGGTAATCCCGAGGACCCGCAGGCGAGTTGTAACCATTGTGGTTAACTCGTTAGATGTCATTCAAAGAAGCAAGGCACCCCTTGTTTGATATCACATATTAATAGTTGCCAGAGATATAAGATAGTGAATGGATTGGCGGCTAAATATCAAACCAAGCTTAGTTACGAAACTTCTACAGCGACTAATGGTACACAATTTAGGAAAATGGTTATCCCTCAATACAGTGAGAAGATGCTAAGGGATGTGCTTGCAGAAATGATAATTGAATATGAGATGCTTGTTACTACATTCGACAAAAGAGGGTTCTGAAAGTTTATCAAGTTACTTGAGCCACAATTTCCATTGCCATCATGGTGTACAGTGATGCGAGATTGTATGAAAAGGTATTTAAAAGACAAGGTTGAGATGAGAAAGATGTTTGTCACCACTGGCTAGAAAGTGTTATTTATGATTGACGTGAACATTTCCTACGTGTGTATCACAACACACTATATTGACAGTGAATAGAATTTGAAAAAACAGATTATTGAATTTAAAAAAATCATTAATCATAAGGGTGCATCAATTGGGGCAGAGATGGATGATTGTTTGAAGGATTGGAGAATTCAGAAAGTTTTATACATTACAGTTGACAATGCCAGTGCTAATAATACTGTAATTGAATAGTTCAAGCAGAATACGAGGGTGAGAGATGATGTCATTCGTGGTCAAGATTTTATTCATATTTGATGTTATACTCATATAATCAAACTGATTGTTACTGAGGGGTTAAATGAGGTTGCGATTCTATTATCAAAGTCCGCAACATCTTGCGATATGTGAGAGCTTTTCCCTAAAGGCTAAAAAAGTTCATGGCAATAATAGAACATCTTGGGATATCATGTTCTAGGACGCCGCGTTTGGATGTTCCGACTCGATGGAACTCTACATACATGATGTTGGATATGACACAAAAGTACCAAAATGTGTTTCAGATGATAGAGGTGGAGGATGGGGGCCTTAAGTATGCTTTGTTGGAGCCTGCCGGAAAGGGACTCGGTCCGCCAGACACACATGATTGGATGAGTGTGAGGTGCTTTGTCACATTTTTACAGATTTTTTATGACATTACTATGTGGATATCTGGATCTGCATATATGATTGCAAACTTGTGGTTCAACGAGATCTCAATGCTACACCACCACTTGCAAGAAGGTTGTGATTATCCTAGCGAACTGTTATCTGGTATGGCTCAGAGGATGCAGACCAAATATAATAAATATTAGGGGCAACTTGATAAGATAAATAGATTACTCTTTGTAGCTGTGATCCTTGACCCTTGAGTCAAGTTGGCCGTGATAGAATTTTGGGCAAATTCTGTCCTTGGGGCAATGAAGGCTGGGTTGTTTATTAGAGCACTTAAAACTGATCTTGAAACTATAGTAATAGTGGCTAGCCTTCATCCGCAGCGGGTACCTTACACTCAACTTTGACGCCTCCCTCCCATGATTTTAGCCCAGATGGAGCATTGTGTCCACGTCGTTGATGTTACAACATTATGAGTGAGTATCACCAACTCGTTGCATCGAAAAATATTATGCAGTATACTTTTGAGGTTGAACGATATTTTATGGAAGAGGTGTCGAGACACCCAGTGCTGTATTTCAGATATTAACTTGGTGGAAAGCTAATTCAACCAAATATCCAATCATTTCCTGTATTGCCCGAGATGTGATAGCACTAGAGGTCGACTGTTGGATTTGAGTCAACATTTAGCACTGGAGGTCGAGTGTTGGATGCTTTCCGGAGTTCACTGTCACCATCAACCGTAGAGGCCCTCGTTTGCACACAAAACTGAATCAGTGAAACCTCCTTGGACTAAATAGCATTGGCATTGATTCTTAGAGCTATAGGCTTGAATCAGGTAACCTTATTTTACTTGTTTTTTATTATTAAAGTTTATTGCAATAATTATTTAAGTATTTTAATGATTATTTAATTCCTTTTTATGACTTTATAAATCTATTTAACTTATATTTTTTATGATTTTACAGATTTAATTATGAACCCTAACATAATTGCCGATGATTAATGGAGTATAGATAATGATAAGTTGATAACAGAGCTAACTTTAATCTTTATTGGTGATAAATGATAATTAAATTCTACTTTTACTGTGTTCAATTTTTTAAATCAATTTTAGTTCCTTTTATTGATTGATGATTTTTTATCTTAATTTCAGGTATGACGAACGACTAAGCATGGTGCTGCAGATTATATTTTTCCTTTTAGTTGAATAAATATGTTTCTTCTTATGGACTGTTTAATCAAACTTTGAAATTGACTATTTTTTCTATTATCAATGTTTTGAACCATTATATAGAACTTTTTTTTTTTTTTTGAAAATGTGAATCCATTCATCATAACGAAGTTGCAAATATGACTTATCAATATAGGAAAATCCAGACTATAAGCTAACCTACGCATCTGCTCTGGAGCACCCCCGCACGTAAAGTAGCAGACAATGTCTTAACTTCTAAACCTCTCCAAAGAGAGAAAACACTCTATACAAAACAGAATGACCAGTCCCTCCAACCTACTAAGAAGGTGGATTAAGGGACATCACTGCTTTGGATACTAAGTCTAAAAACTTACTCCTAAGCTATTACTAATAGAAAAACATAAAAACTACACTACCATACAAAACCAGACCACCATAGAAACTGAGCAGCAGCGAGAGCCCGGCGACACACCCACCCCAGATGACGCCATTAGGAGACCAAGCACAGCACGAGTACCCAGCTCGCGTGCGGACCACAGAACCTCCATCAGAGGTTGACCATATGTCCATTGGCCGTAAAACCGACTGCCTTTCTTCATAACACAAGCCCCGGGTTGTGTCTGGTCAAAAAACCCCATCACCCGCTCGGTTTAAAACAAGTAATACAGAACTAAAACCAGAAAAACACTGAAAAATAGACGGATGAAAACAAAACAAATCAGTGGTGCGTGCAACGCAATCACTCTTAGAGGGGATCCAATGGTCGTTCGATGATCACTCGGAGTTTTAGGACCTAGAAAAGCCAAGTTTTGAGTTGGCAAATGGCTCCCCGGTGGCGCGTGGCAACAACACTCTGGTTCTGTCTGTGCGGGCTACGCTCCCTCCCTTTTGGCGCCCCGTTCGGTGGTCTTGAAGATCGGCAGCTAGACAATATTCTGGTGGGGTGCGTGTTGACGATCGGTGGCTGGAAACTATCCCATCGAAACCCCCCTCCTTTATTTACCTGAAACACACACAAAAGGAAAAACGAACACGGAAAAAACAAAAAATAGAGAGAAAAGAAGGGGGCGCTCCTCCCCCCCCCCCCCCCCCCGTTGGTCGCTCTGGTCTGTTAGGGTTTTTTTTTTTTTTTTGAGAGAGAACGGAGAGTTGCGTTGAAATTGTTCTTGTTAAACTCTTAGTACACTGCATGTTGAATGATGTATTTACATTAATTATATTAATTTTTTTTATGTATTTCTTCTTATTTAGAAGTCAGAGTTTCGATAAAAAATCATAAATTCGACCTTCGATCAGGATCGAAATTTCGATTGGAAGTCTGAATTCAAGCTCTGATTCTATTTGGAGTCAGAATCGACATGAATTTCGACTCCAATTCCATATCCATTATAACTTTTTAAAGGAGGCAAACTTATGCAAGAGACAAGCTACTTCTTGCATATCATTGGTAATGCGAGCTCAAGTGAAAAGCAGCAATGGGTGCGGTAGAAAACAAAAAGCACCTCCTAGCGAGAGAAACTTTGGCTTCTCACTTGCTGGTATTAGGCCATGAAACACCTAAATTTACAAAATAATAAATTTAAATTATCTAAGAGCATCCCCATCCGGCCCCACATCGGCCCCGCATCTCTATATTTTGAGGAAATTTTTAGGGTTTTTACATAAAACCCTTCTCCATCTGGATCCCCAAATTGCAATCCAATTTTAGGGGCGCTATAGTAAATCCTCATATATGGGGATCCACTGTACATCCGCATCCCATCTTTGCCCCAACAGTTTTGGAGCTCGACCAGCGACTTCTTCTCCCTCCTCTTCCCGAAACGCAGCACCTGCACCCCTCCTCGCCTAAATTGAAGGTGAATCTCCACAAATATTACCCCGATTTGTGGTTTTTACATTTGGATCTTTGGTTTCCCATTGTTGCATGTATTTGAATTTTTTTTTTCCTCTCAGTTGGTTCCCGTGTTGATTTCGGCGTTGGTGTTATGGTTTTGTGCCTCCTGTGTGTTTATCGGCATTCCTGTTGTGGTTTTCTGATGGGAATGTTTCTATCAGCACCGGATGTGAGTGTTTCTTGTCTCTGTAATCGAGTATTTCGGCTTCAAAATCTGAAAGGCACCTGTATAATTTTCTTGCAGATTTTTAGACTTAATGTGTATATAAATGTGCTCTGCTGTTTTTTCCTATCATCCGTAGAGTTTAATGATGAAGAACGGTAAGGGCTTTCTCCTTCTTTGCTTCTCACGATCACACACACATTCCTTTTGGTTATTTTCCACTTCCATGAATTTTTTTGTACTATGAGTTTCAAATGTACAGCCCTGGAAATGTAATAATTTATCATATTATTGCTGTGATTTTGGGTCTGTGCCGATGTTGGGATTTGGGGATTTGAGGATGCTATAAACTGTCATTTTGGGTAACTGCCGATTTGGAGATTTGGGGATTTCTCTATTGCTTTTGTGTGATGTTTGGTCACTACTGATTTTGGTTATTGGTGGGTTTTCTCCTACATTTTTTGCCATTTTGTAATAGCTTGGGGTTGGTTTAAGCTTGTGTTGCTCCTTTTGAAACTTTGCATCAGACATTGAAATGAGGTTAATTGTAACCTTTCAGCATTGGTTGGCTGATATTGAACTACTTAAGTTTCTACATATGGAAATGAAATCTTAGTACTCGAATTATTGTGCTTTGCTTTTTCTGGTTCAGAGGAATCTGTTTGTTATTTGGAGAGATGGAAATGTCGGCCATTTCCATGATGATTTTTATTTGGCTCGTGACATCTGTTGTGCTATCTCAATCTTTACCTTTTCTTTTTAGGCATCTATGCTTTGGTATGTGCTATAGATACTTTATTTTTTCAAACTTGATGGAGTTCATTGAACTTTTTTTTTTTCTTACCAAGTAATCTGAGTATTGATAATTCCTTGATTAATTCCTTTTATACCTTTTCGACTTCCATTTTTGTTTCTCTGGTATTTTCTCTGGAAGTGGAAAATCAAGGAAGAATATTGAATTTTAGTTCTATAGATCAAATAAAAGAAGAGTTTGTGAGAATATGAATATTAACAATATGCATATTTATGTAGAAAAAAATTATCGTTATATATAGGACAAAAAATGTTACCGTTGTAGAAATGAAAAAATATTACCGTTACAAAAATGAGTTAAATTTTATATAAAAATGTACGTGACTAGGTATGACCATTAAAAAAATGGATAAAGAGTATTAAATAATAAAATTTGGCCATCACGTTAGAAAATGAACTAATTAAAAAATAATTACTATTTTTATAATACGAATTTCGGTTAAAAAAAATATTGTATTAGATAGTCAAAATTGTAAAAAAATTAAATAGAAATTGATATTTGAAAAAAAAGATAATAAGATAAAAAAATTAGTAGTTAAGATTGTAAATGGAAGAGAGGGAAAAATGTAATTAAAAAAGAATAAAGAAATATTATTTAATAGAATAGAAATAGAGATGGAAAATGAGATGTAAGAAATTTTTAAAAAATTAATAAAATTTAGAAATAAATTTAAAAAAATGTAATTTTAAATTAAATTATAAAAATGAAGATAGAAAATCGGAGGAGAATGCTTTAAGAACATACAAACGTAATAGATAATAGGAAGTCTGGATTCATGAGCTGTGACCGGCTACCATCAGTTACCCGATTCTCTCATGTTCCACGTTGGTAATGGGCCCCACGGGTACAGCTGGACGCGCTTTTGCGGACTTAACCTCAAGCCCGGAGTTTGTGGATGAGAATCGAAGACAAATTTCGGAAACCAAAAAATTAAAGAAAAAGGAAAACAAGAAAAAGTACAGGGTAGGCGTCAAGAGTGAATAGGCCACTATAAGATTGACACTTGGCGTCATCCTGTGAAGCACTTGTCACAGTGTAGCTTTCCGGCCTTCGCAGCCTCAAATAAAAACGAAAAATTCCCAATAATTATTTAAAAATAAATCTACAGAGAAAATTAAGATAGTGGCTGAGATTGCTCCGTGCTCTCCCACTTGCAAGTTCTTTCTGCTGGTATTTTAGGTCTCACGGCTACTCTCACTATCTCTTCTTCTTCCTTCTATATCTCATTCTCTCTCTCTCTCTCTTTCTCCGAAGATTTTGATTGTTTCCGATTACCCCGATCAAAGTCTGGCAAATTCTGATCTATCATTGCTGGAAACTATGGGATCTCCGGCCAATCTCGGGTGAGCTCACACGTCCTTGCCTCGAGAGTTCTCATCTACCCATGGCTTCCGAGGAAGGTACCCTTCTTTTTTCCTTCCAATTTCTATTTTCTAGTTCTATTTGACGCTTCTACTCCGTTTGGTAGCCGAGAAATTACAGCAAAGGAAGCGAAAGGAAGAGATCCATTTTCCCGGTTTTATGATGTTTTCCACTTGAAAAACCTTTCTCAACCTTGTTAAACAGACGTGTTTGGCATAGTTGAGGACTAATGAAGAATCTAAGATCAGTAAATATACTTTCTTTGCTTTTTCTTACGCTTTCCCGGTAACCAAACAGAGGGATAACATAACTTCAACGGTAGTATATGCGCATGAAAGCATTACATAGAACTGGATGAATTTATTATGTATACTGATCACAGTTTCTGTCTTTCTTTTCTACATTTTCAAAAGGTCTTGGCGTCTTCGGGTTCGTTTTGGTGAGGATTCTGAATAAGGAATTTTCTTTTAGTAGTTATCTCGGAGAAGCGTCTATCTCTGCTCCGGTGGATGCTTATAATTTCTTAGAGGGTTTAAAATTTTATTTTATCTCAGTATGATACATGATAAAGTGCTTGTGAATCGGAATTCTTTTCTGTGGCTATGCAATCCAGAGGCGGATCTCTACCGATAATTGTCAATTTTGTTTTTCTTTGCAGTGACATCGGCTTATCAGCTTTTGTCGTTGACAGCGGCGGGTTTAGTATTTCTAGTATTTGATGTGGTTGAAAAGGAATGGACGTTTTCGTTTTCGCCGTTGCTCGATAGAGAGGATTTGAAGCAGCTTCTAGCTGCCCGGGTCCACTAATGGACACATACTCCTCTGGTGAAGAACTTATTATTAAGGTGAGAATAGTGAACGACTGTATGGCAATGGTTTAATTTTTCATTTAATTTTTTTTTCGAATGCTTGTTGATGTTGAAAGTCGCGTATCAGAAGATAAGTATGTGAACTGTGAGTTTCTGTTCATGGTAGACGCGAAAACCGTATACAATTACAAAGCAACGAGAGCGATGGACAGAGGAGGAGCATAACAGGTTTCTAGAAGCCTTGAAACTTTATGGGCGAGCTTGGCAGCGGCTAGAAGGTTTTACTTCCCTTGCACTTAACTTAATTAGTCAGACGGGAATGCAAATTGAACTGTGCAATCTATGGCGCAAACTTAGGATATTTGGAAAGATATCTTGAGCTATATCCCTTGGATATCTCTTATTAGGGAATTCCATGGACTTATATTGCTATTTATTCTTCTCTTAATCGGAGATTCGTTTTTTCTTCTTTTTGTGTTTTACTTGGTGGTGCGCAGAACATATAGGAACAAAGACTGCTGTGCAGATCAGGAGTCATGCACAGAAATTCTTCTCTAAGGTCAATCGCTACTTTCTCACCTCATGCTTGCCTGAGATGTTTTCTGCCAGTTGTAAATGAAACTTGCTCTTTGGACGCGGTTCCAGTTCTGTGTACTTCCAATAATTTTTTTTTATTGACTTACCATAGTCCATTTAGCGTGATTATCATGTAATACTTTCTTGTGTTCTCACTAATCTATATGATACACAGAACTTTTTAGGTGTTTGTAAGGGGCAAAATTATGTTGTTTTTCTTACAAATTTTGTTATGCATATGATATATGGTATTGATGATTATCCTTTAAAGTTGTTGAGTGCCTTTGCTGTCTAAAATTACATTATCCCTTTTTAATAACAGAGTGGAAGGTATGTCCTGGGTTCTTAAAAAAAAAAAAAATTAATCAGTTAAAACAAAACCTTATTAAACAGCCGAAGAGGCTGTTTAAGTCCCTTCCAAGGCCGTAAATTCCAGGATGATGGGAACATGATTTGGTTGACCTAGATTTCTTCTCAGTTTCCCTCTGGCTTAAAACATTTCCTAATCTAAAATTTGTTATATTCAAACAATTGGAAGTTGAATGGAGTGTAAAGCAGAAAAAACTGATTTAAGCAAGTGTGGTTATTGTGCTTTTATGCTTTTTGGCATTCCAAAAAACTGTTATCACATGCAAGGTATTTTGAGGTTAACAATGACTCTTTTTCAAGGTGATCCTAGTGCAGCATGTTTTATCTTGTATATAGATTGAGAACACTTTGAGTTATAATGAGTGAGCAAACTCCGTGTAAACAGTATCTCCATTTGCCTATTTTTGCTGAGTTGCTATTTTACCGCCAAGGTAAAAGGGGAGAAATTTTCTGCCGAGTCAAGAGGCTCTGCCGTGGAAAACTGATGATTTCAATTAGTAGGTGTAATATATAAAATAAACGATTAGTTTTGTACTTTCCTATGTATCAGTGTATGGTTTTGAGAAAAGGTGTGGGTCATGCACATGAAAACGGAGTGTTACAATATTAAATAAATTAAATATATCATTTCCTATCACTTTAATTTTTTGTAAAATGTGTGGCTACATGGAATATAATGATTTTCATTCAATTCGCTAGTGGTACTTAGCTTTTTAATAAAGGAGACAAATTATCCCTTCACTCAAGCTAGAGAAGGTTCCTTTGTCTAGATGCCTCAACCTCTTTAAAATGATGTGTTTCGACTGTATCTTTTCTTTTCTTGGTAGACTATCAGATGTTCAATGCACCTAACATAAACTTTGTTTTTCTCCTTTTATGAAATTGTATCAATTTTTTCTCCAAATGCTCAATACTTAAGTGTTATAAGAGTGAATATCAGTGTTGAGGCAGCTACTGGGATGCTCTGGTAAATCAGGAGGTTGCTTATTCTATGGTTATAAAATTATTCAATATGATGAAACCCCTAGGAGTTGGCTCAAGTGGTTAAGGCCTTGGGCTTGGGGGTATGCTTCCCCAGGTCTAAGCAAACAATTTTTAGGGGCCATCGGACTGAGGGATTTTTCCCTTGAATTACCCAAGGTGCACTTGTGGGAAACTTCTTACCGAAAGTCTATGCACCCTTGGGATTAGTCGGGACACTGTTCCTGGACACCCGGTGCCAATAAAAAAAAAAATGATTCGATAGGATGAGGAGCTATGAGCTGGCTGCTGGTGTAAACTGGTAGGCAAACTGTACATTGTTTTCCTTTTTCAAGGTAAATGTTGCTTAACTATTTGTGTCTTGAGTAATCAAGAACTGCTTGTATGGATTCTCAGGTAATCTGAGGAGGCGGCCTGTTGGCCTTTGAGTTAGGCAGCTAGTCATTAGGATGTTTAAAGTACCTCTGATATATATATGTTGGTTGAGGTTCATCATTTCCTATATATAGATTGCCGTTTTTTCATTGACTTTTTCTAGGTTGCAGCATAATGAACTTTTGACCTCTCCTGAGAATTTCACTGAATTAAGAAGACCCTTTCTTAGTTTTATGTCATTCACCTTTTAGTTCCTGTTGCAGAAGAAATATCTAATAGTTTAACACCTCTCTCTCTATATGTGTGTGTGCCGCGCGGGATACAAATTTAATATTTCTCTCTTCTGGTAAAGAATGTATGCTATGATATTTCCTCATTATCATAAAAGGGGGGCTGGTTTGGCCGAGCAGTCAAACTGCTAGGCCAAACCGGTCCCCCTTTTTTTTTTTTTTTTTTTTTTTTTTTTTTATTATTATTATATTACAGTGTGGGTTCAGAGCTATGGTTTTAACTTTCCTATTACTTTGGAGCCATCCATTTTAATCTTCTATTGAACCATCATCTCTTGCTTCACATTCTCCAAGATACGGCATTTTGAAGGATACTGAACCCTTTTTTTGGGTTGGAAAGGATTATGCTGTTTTAGTATTCCATACTCTCTATTGTAGCATGTGAACAACCGAAAACCTTTGCATGTTTACAAGAGTTTATGTGTAGTATGGAGATATACGGGGTAAGTTTCCTTGAGAATGAGAGTGGGATAGCTTAAGTAGAGTATCAGACTGAAAGACTATGGTTATTTGGACATTATTTTCTGGATTTATATGCTGAGCACATTTTCTCTTTGAAAGAAAAGGCAGAAGTGGTTCTGGTTTGACCTCTGCAGTCAAAATTACTATTACAGTGAACTCTGCAATGGTTCTTGAGGCTAGAGACAAGGCATTTACTGTGAACACTTTGTTCATTTAGTTATGTAGATTCTCAGTTAAATGTTACTAAGAGTTGTGGGGGTGTATTTGTTTGGTTTTCTGGTTCGGATTCATCCTTGGGAAGTGATAAGAGTTATCTTATTTAGTGTTTGCGGATGATACTAAACTCTTTCATGATGCGGATCAAGAAACGGTCAAAATTATCAGGTGTGTATTTCTTTTTTTTGAAGTAGTGTTGGGTTTGAATGAGTTTTGCAAAGGGGTGTTGGTTTGGTTAAAGGACATCAGAACTATCTAGTGTGTTAGGCGGGTATATTTGAGTCTTTGCCTATAACTTGTTTGGAATTGCTTCTGGGATGATATTTTAATGCACACGATATGAAATTCTATAATTGAATTGATTAAAAAGATATTGGCTAGGCTGAAGAAATTGTATCTAGCAGAGATAGGAGCATTACACATTTGAAGAGAACTTTGTCTATTGACTCTAGTTTACCTCCCTCACCTACTTATTTCCTTCCTATATTTATTATTCCCATCCATGTTGCTTATAGAATAAAAAATTTCAACAGGACTTCTTGTTGGGGGCTTGGGAACAACTCTGAATTTCATTTGGTAGACTGGTAGGTCTCCTTTTTGTCGTGGTGGGTTGCGTGTGAGAAAACCGTGTATTTAATCAGGCATTGTTGGGGAAGTGGCTGTTTTCTTATATGAAGGAACAAGATCAGTTGTGGACATGCATTAGTGGAGTGAAGATGGAAATATTACGGGTTAGGGGAACTTTGCAAAAGCTAGATGATCTCATTGGACGAGCTTGTGTTAGGAGTGGGTGGGAAATTTTTCATGATTCATTCTCCGTTATGAAATGATGTGGGACAGGGTAATGGGTCTTTCAGAGGGCTGGTGGCCAGATTTGTTTCTTTTTTAGTAAGGGTGCTTTTATTGCCTTTAATGTTGGAAGATCCAAAGAGGGATGTGCTGCTTATTGGTATTCTAGTTTGTGCATTCTATTCAGGATTGGGAGTGGGTGTCAGTTTCCTGTTGTACTCTAATAATTTCCTCCAGGAGATGGAGATTGGCTCATTTTGATGTTCAGTCTATTTATGCAGCTTTGGGGGGGAACTGTCAGCAACCTAGGAGGAGATTGGCTCATATGGTGTATGAATGTCGCATACTTAAGCCGATATTCTGTGTGGATGCCACCCTTGGATAAAACATTTACAATGCATAATACTATTAAGGTATTATCAAAATATTAGTAAATTTATATTAGTTTTCAAAAAAATAAATCCAAAATTTCAGTATTAAGGTCTTATCCAAGGCTAGCAATGGAATTTATGGCTAATGAAACTTTCACTTAAAACAATGGAAATTCTTGATAGAAGCACAGAAATCGTGGACTGGTATTGTATGTGGATAAAATCTGGTTAGTTGACTGATCAACTTTCACTTCATTGTTCTCTGTTCATGGAAATATGGTTGGTAGTGTTATCTGATCTGAATTATTAATGGGTGATTCTGAAAGGGTGTTGCTGAATTGCCTGTTTCTTGAAAAGGAAATTTTGATTATCATAAACGTGGTAAAATGTGGAATGCTATTCCACATTGTCCAATGTTTTCTATTTGAAGGAAATGGAATATTAAAGATTTCACAATCCATGGGTCTCTTTTCTTTTCTTTTACTTTTTACTTTTATTATTATTATTAATTTTTTTTTTTACGTTAATTTATAACTGGATGTTGGCTTTAGGTTTTTTAATTAACATTTTACTTTTATATTATAATTTCTTAGGAACTCTCCTGTACACTGCCTGCGTAATGTGGATGTCCCCCTTTTCAATAGTATTTTCTTTCCTCCAATCTATGTTCGTTCCTAATAATTTCTTAGCTACAGAGTTCTGAATTCGGATCTGCACTGAACAATGACTTTTTATGGGTTTCAATTAGGCCTGTGTGTCTTTCTGAGCACACCTGGAAGAGTGCATGTTCTCGTGCATTTTTACATAATGAAAGTGGGCTCTTGCTCCTGCATAAAATAGCAAGGTCAGGAAGCATACTTATGAAGTGCATATATAATCTTCTTTTTCAAGTAAATGGGAACCTCCCTTTTTATTCTATTCATTTTGTCCAAGTGTCATCGAGTAAAGAAGTTTGAACCTTGAATGCTCCTCTCTTTCACTGTTCAAATAATTTCTGCAGTGTTGATATTTTTTTATGGAAAAGATACTCTGTAATAGACTTTAATTACAATAAATACTGGGATACAATGCTACAGCTATTTTAAATTAATCATAGTCATTGACTGCTGAGGGAAAAAAGTGTAAGGTGTAGTTCCTCCTCCTAGTTAGTGGTGCAATTATGGTGTCTTTCTATTTTCCACCAGGCGGGAGCATTTGGATGTGAAACCGAATGGTTGTAGCAATAATTATAACTGAAAGTCACCTTAAACAGTAAATCTGATGCTATGTCCGTTTTATTTTTAATTTTTATTTTAGTCTGAATTTAGGGAGACTGCTATTTGTTTGAACTCAGATCATAGAGGTAATTATAGGTTTGGTGGGAGAACTTCAATTCATATAATCTTATGGATGCTTTGTGTTAACTCACTGGAAAAAGTGTGGGTAGCAATGCTTCCCACATATTGTACCATTGAAGGACTTGTACATTTGTACACAAGTCATTTCAGTCAGAGCTTTAAATGGAATTGTACCTAGGAAGGGCAACTCTAAGGTTTCCTCAGTGCAGTGTCTTAAATTTCTATTTGATCTTGAGAGCAGGTTGAAAAGGAAAACGAAAGGCAAATCAAGAGCATATTCAAATGAATCCTATCTCAAAATTGTGGGAAGAACTGAAGCTGTAATCAAGATTTTTGTTACCTTTTTTAGGACAATTGATGCCGTGTCTCAACTTTAAAGTTCCATCTTACCCATTAGTGCAGCTTATTATTAGTGTGTTGTTGTTGTTGGTATTTTATTGTTATTATTTGGAATTTTTATTTATATGGAAGGGTCAGGAGTAGAGTATTTTGTGGGGCGGAGCCACAACACCTCTTCTTCTTGAGGGCCCTATTTGATGATTTGAAATTGTTTCTGGATTGAAACTGAATTTGGCCAGGTTAGAGTTTGTTCCTATGGATAAGATTTCTGATGTGGAGGGTCTGGCTAACATATTGGGATGTATGGTATCCTCTTTTCCAAGGAAATATCTTGGCCTCCTCTATTTGTGATGGTGTTATGGAGAAAATTGAGTGTTATTTAACTTGTTGGCAGAGGATGTATTTGTCTAAAGGTGGTAGCTCACCTTGATCAAGAGTACTGTTTCCAATTCGCGTGCATATTTTGAATCCCTGTTTCTCATTCCCACTAGTGTGGTCAATTGAATAAACAACCTATAACGGCACTTTTTTATAGAGTGGATTAGGTGAAGAGTTTGAATTTCTCATAGTAAATTGGGTAAGGTTTGATCTCTGATTTCTATGGAGGATTGGGAGTTCGAAACTTGCTTCTATTCGATCAAGCCTTTCTAGGAAAGTGGCTTTGGCATACCAACATTAGAGAGAGGCTTTGTGGAAAGCTGTGGTGGAGTCTAAATCTAGTTGTGACTAAGGTGAGTGGTATTTAAATGAGATACATGAACAACATAGGGTGAGATTGTGAAAAAATATCAGAAGAGGATGGTGTTTCTTTCAACTCCTGCTAGATAGATTTGAGGTGGGTGATGACTCTTAGGATCTGGTTTGGAGAGGGGGCCCTCAATGAAACTTTCCCAGAGGTTGACAGTATTGCACGTGTGCAAGAGGCATCAATGGGTGACCTATTGGAGTTTTCCAAGACTTCCCTCAGAGAGTCTACAGAGCTTTTCAATCAGTTATACTTTATAAATTACAGCCTGGAAGTGCACTAAAGATTCTATGGAACCCTTCCAAGTGAGGGAAGTTCAGTATTCATCTTTCTATCAAATCTTTATACATCTGGCTAGCAACTCTTCCCCCTTGTAGAAATATTTTACAAGTTAAGGCATCTTTAAGAGCAATTTTTTTCTTTTACACTTGGACAACCTTTAGAAATGTTCTCACCATGGATAACCTAATGAAACTTCATATCATTATGACATATTGGTGCTCTATTTGCAGAAAGAGTGAGGAATATGTAGACCCCATTTTACTCCATTGTCATATTGCTAGGGTCATGTGGAATGACGTTTTCAGTAAAGTTTGGTTTGCTTGGGTTATGTACAGAAAATTTGTAGACCTCTTTGCCAACTGGAGAAACTTAGAAATGCACAAATTGTAGTAGTATGGAAGATGGTCTCTATTTCTCTTGTGTGGTGTATTTGGAGGGAAAAGAATTATAGAAATTTGAGGATTGTGAATGAACGACAAAAGAGCTTAAAAAGTTTCTTTCTCTATACTATGTTCCTTTGGGCAGCCACTATAGATATCCCTTATTACTTTCTTGATACTTTTTTTTCTATTTTTATTAGGTGTTCCTTCTGTCTACATTGTATGTGCTTTGGCCATGTCTTTTATAACTTTTAATATTAAGATTCTATTACTTGTGGCCAATCAAAAAAGAAATTCTATACTTGTCCAAAAAACGAAAGGTCCTGCTTACAACAGATGCATCTGATCTGACAACATATTTTCAGATGAGACAATAGATATATGTAGACATTGCAAGTCCCTAAAGCCAAGTTCTAGCAGCCTATATATGGAAACTGTTATCAGTTTCCCCCCTTTCCCTGCATTTTGTAACCACATTCAGACAATGACATGAGGTAAAGATTTTATTTTGTTCCATCTTGGATTAGAAAAGGTCTCTTAACATTGTGTTTTGTGCATTCATCTTAGTCAGTCTTTTATGAAGCTAAACAGTGTGCCTGGCTCTTTTGGTCCTTTGAAGTTGCAACGGTTTATATACTTAATATTACCTCTACTGAGTATACAACTCCGGTGGTTTTGTTGACAACTTCTTTGCTTTCAGTTAGAGAAGGAGGCTCTCATTAAAGGTGTTCCCGCAGGACAAGCTCTTGATATAGAAATTCCACCTCCACGCCCTAAGAGGAAACCAACCAATCCTTATCCACGGAAAAAAAGCATCAGTGTTCCTGCATCACAGGTGGGAGCAAACGATGGAAAACTTTTGACATCAGTTTCGTCTTTGCATTTTAAACAAGCACTGGACTTGGAGAAAGAACCACCACCTGAGGTTGATATTATTGCATTTTGTTCTATTAAATTCATTTGACATTCTTGTTTCTTCACTTACATTTTCACTTTTCTCAAGACCTATCACTTACACCTTTTTGTTTTGTTGATTTTGGTTTTTTGTTTCTTTGCATGCTTTGTTTTGGTGTCAGAATGGAAGTGAAAAACTGAAAAATGCGAAAGATAATCAGGATGACAATTGCTCAGTGCTCTTCCTTCACAAAGAAGCCCAACAATCTTCTGTTTCTTCAGCAAACAAAGGTTCTGTATCTAGTCCTGTCGCACTCAGAAACTCATGTATGTCAAGGGACTTTATCCCTTCAATTAAAGGTGCAATTACACAGGATGAAACAAATGAATCCTTTGTCACCGTCGAACATGAAGAAAATCAGAAGTCAGACAAAGCTGATGCCAAACTGGTTCAGGGTACTAGCACTAGTAAAGGCTCAACGTTGGAGAATTTGAATGTCCCACACAAGAAATCTGTTCAAGGTGAAAAAACAGATGACTTGAGTTGTGCATTGCCAATAGAGGAGATGCAAACCACTCAGAACTATCCAAGGCACGTCTCTGTGCACATTCTAGATGGAAGCCTAGGAACGTGTACTCAAACTCCTTCCTCAGATATGTCATTCCAGGAGTCCATATTTCACCCAATGGGAGAGGTTCGTGGTCACCCTAACCTGTTCCACCCCGCTTCAACTGCCAGTTCTGAACACCAAATGAACATTCCCAGATCTTCTGTTCAACAATCATTTCCACCTCCTCCCTTTACGCCAATTTGCCATAAACAGGATGACTACCAATCACTTCAACTTTCCTCTACATTTTCAAGTCTTATTGTCTCTACTTTGCTGCAAAATCCTGCAGCTCATGCCGCAGCAACTTTTGCAGCTACCATTTGGCCCTATGCAAATGTGGAGACTTCTGCAGATTCTCCAGTAGGCAACCCAGGAGGTTTCCCATTGAGGCAAATGGGATCTACTCCAAGTATGGCAGCTATTGCGGCTGCTACTGTAGCTGCTGCAACTGCATGGTGGGCAGCCCACGGACTACTTCCTATATGTGCTCCTCTTCATACTGCTTATGCTTGCGTTCCCCCATCCACTGCTGCTGTTTCACCTATGGATGATCGAGCCCCAGCAGCCAAGACAGACAAAGAAGAGAATACTCTTCAAAATCCTTCCATGCAACAACTGGCGCCGGAATATTCAGAAACTGCGAAGGCTCATAATTCAGCTTCAAAATCACCTACTCTGTCCTCATCAGAGTCTGTGGAGAGTGGAGGTGCAAAGCTAAGCACGGGATCAAAAGTTGATGATCATGAGAAGGTTGAAGCAGCTACTGAGCTCCATGATTTAAACAAAGCAAAAACCGAGCTCCATGATTTAAACAAAGCAAAAAATAGAAAGCAGGTAGACCGATCCTCTTGTGGTTCCAACACAACTTCTGGCAGTGAGGTAGAGACTGATGCATTGGAGAAGCATGAGAAAGCAAAGTTAGAGAAGCATGAGAAAGGAATGGAAGAGCCAACAGAACCTGATGCAAACCCTCTAGCTGCTGAGATCAGTAATCGCCGCAGCAGAACTGTCACCAATGTGGTTGATTTGTGGAAGGAGGTCTCCGAAGAGGTGGTTATGGGACAATGTTGTTTAATAATGAGTTCTTTTCTAAAATAAGTCCATAGAAAAATAATTTTTCTTATTACCTAGGTCTTGCATTCATTGCTGCTCTTGCATTATTTTATTTTTCAGGGGCGGCTGGCCTTTCAAGCACTCTTCTCTAGAGAGGTGTTGCCACAAAGCTTTTCGCCTCCACCCGATGAAAATAACAAGGAAAATCAGAAGGACAATATCAAAGAAGACAAGCAAAATAATGCAGATGAGGAAAATGGAAATGCATCTCTTTTAGACCTCAACAGCAGAACATGTGGGTCTTGTTCAAACCATCAAGTAAACTCGAAGGAAGGCAGCAACAATGGAGAGGACGGGCTGCTAAAAATAGGACTTGGACATGGAAATCTAATAGGACTTGGACATGGAAATCTTAAAACTCGTCGAACGGGATTTAAGCCATACAAAAGGTGTTCGGTAGATGCCAAGGATAACCGGGTGACAAATACCAGCATCCAGGGGGAAGAGAAAGGTCCAAAGCGGATTCGCTTGGAAGGGGCAGCTTCAACTTGAGTATAGATAATACATGCAATCAAAGGAAACCTTTGTTGTTGCACATGATTTATAATTTTCCCCATATCTATGTTAATAGTCTGCTCCACTTTAAGTCCCAGCTCACGAAACTTGTCGTGTAGGTGTGTACTATATTGTATGTCTACATTTGCTCGCATACTATCTTGAACTCATGCAACTGCACTTGGAAGACTTACCGTAAATAGAATGCAGAAAAATCAATCCAAGTATTGAATTGGCCTTGATCTGGCCACCTTCCCCTAAAGCTAAAGGTATGTCTGCGACATCTATTCATTTTTCCCTTCATCACATAGGGATTAAGTGCGCTGAAGCCTGTTGGTTTTAGAAAACCATATCAAATGGGACGTGCTTTGTAGCTCATTGCATTTTGCTGATGTAGTAATTTTTCATTAAGGCTTTTATATCCACTTAAATTCAATGGCTTGACTAAAATTCTAGGTCTCAAATGTTTTTTGAAGTTAGGTGAAATACTTTTCTTTTAATTTTTTTTTTTCAATTAGGATAGATGTAGACAATACAGATTTTATAGTAATTAATGTCATCTATTGTAAGTGTGGACCCAAGCATCATATGAGGCACATGGTCATAGGAGAGATCTTGATCCGATTTCTTTACATGCACCTTTCTTGGTACAAGCAATGCTACGTATAATTGTGAAGTACGAAAGTGTTATGCAATCGTCCTGAAAAGAAAGTAGAGTTTACTATTAAAAAATTATTATTATTATTATTATTATTATTATTTTCATATAGAGCTCATATTTACTCATTTTTTTCAAAGGGATTACACAGCACTTACGCACTTCATGACTACAAATATTATTTCTCTTCTTGGCACTGAAGTAGATCTGAATTATTGAAATTTTGGAGGAGATTTTGTTGCTTCTTTGTCGATAACTTCCCAGCAAAGAGAGAAGCTCAAAGTTTATGAGTTCAGCCATTAATATGGGTGTGCGTAATTGCCAAGTGCTTTTAGTTTATTTTTACTTAATGCTTTTAGTTTTGCTTCCATATATTAGAATTTTGAGTACGGTGAATACTGCTATTCTAAAGCCTTTACACCACACATTGATTACATAACAATTTGAAGCTCGAATGATAAAATTTGATTTGTAAAATTTAAATTTTAAAATTTATCTATCAAATCAAATTATATCATATAAATAATATGTGAATAATATTAGTATGTTCTCTCATTTTGACCACTCATGGATTTATTTTTTTAAAAAAAAAAAAATTATTTTACTTACTGATTAAGGAAATGACTATTAGTATATTAGTATTTTTTTTTATATTTAAACATGTTTTAAAAAAAAGAAAAAGTATAATTTGTATTAGGGGCACACCAAATGAGCAAATTGAGGGACATAGTAGCATTACCTTTTTTTTTAAATTCAGAACTATACAGTAATAAATGTCGAGTCTACATTAACCACAATAAACATTTAAATAAGAGGAGTCCATATGTTGTGACTATTGTAGTAAGTGTTTGGATTAGAAAATTGTATGAATGAATCACTCAAAGGAAGATGAATAAATAACATTGGTTGAGAGTCATCTTTATCATCGGCAAACTGCTGCATTCGGCCACACGCTTGTTACCCTACACAAGCGTTTAGCAAAACTCAAACTGAGGAAAATATTACAAATCTATCATTAGTAAAGAAATAAAATCACATTAGCCAGCCCATTTGAGTGTAATTGCATGCTTTTAAGCCTTGTTTGGTTACGCAGATTAAAATAGATTAAAGTTAAATAAAATATGAGTTATGCTAATGTGATACCCAATTTTGACAGGATGCCCATTAGTACAAATTTCACATTTTATATTTTTGTTATTTTCTTTTTCACATTTTTTAACCATCTTTCAATATTTTTTAAGAAATAAAAAAAAATACACCAATACAATAAAATAACTTTCTTTACCATTAAATAAAAAAAATTAAATACACAAGTGGTGTAAATGAAAGGGTAAACTCACGAGACATGCTAGCATTTGCCATAAAATATTATTAAAATATAAATTTTTAATATAATTTTTATTTTGAGATTTGAAAAAATTGAATTTTTTATTATATTTTGTATGCGAATTTAAAAGAATTATAATGATTAGATGAAATAATTTGTAAAATCAAACGAGAGGCAATTCACACTTGCTAGCAAACAACCTACTTATGATAATAATATTACATGCTTTCTTTAGTCATAATATTTACAGTGTTGTATAGACAAAGAATAGACAATTTTATTTACAAAAGCTCATGCAATGGAGGCCATTTCTCTCATTCTAGATGACCAACCATTGACATCCCTGTACATCAGACACCAGTCAAAAGTATTTCACTCATCATGTCGAATTAAAGAAAAGTTAATCCATATCCAACTCATCACCATAGGCAAAATTTGTACAGTGCATCTTTCCACCATTTCGAGCAGCTGCTCCAGTAATCAGCAACCTGATGAAGCTGTTGTTTGAATGACTACTATTTTATTTGCCACAAGGGCGCGGCAGGGATTGCTTGTGAGGATCCTGTGACATGGCATCGAGACTGATGGAACTGTAAATTGATAATGTACTGCTGAATTCTCTTCTTCTCGCCACCAGTTAAGGAAAAAGGTGGGTTCAGTGGCAGGCACGTTGCTTCTCCTACAATAAATGAAAACAGAAGCAATGCTTTAGAGTACAATGCTGCCGCCCTTTCCTTGTTCTCCATATACTCATCAACCTGAAACAAAGGCAAACACTCTTTGAGGAAAGTACTGATTCATTTCTGAAAAGGATTTAGGGGTTTTAAAATGAAAGAGGATGAGGAAACAGTTGAGTTTACTTACAGCGGCATCAGTCGCAATTGCAAGTGCTTTTTGGTATATTATTTCCATTGTGTCTGGCATCTCAGCAGCACCTGCAATACATTTGATGTACTTAAGTATGTTTCAAAGCTAGTTCTCTAATTGGAGAAACAGAATTATTTCTTCTAGAAAGTTAGAGGCAGCCTAACCATCCATATCTCTGATATGAGAGGATGACTTTTCTGCACGATCAAATGCAGAAAGAAATCCTTGTTTTGCCCACAAGGAAACAGATGAAGGCTTGCTAAAGTCTATATGTTTTCCAGAGTTCGATGAAGTACCCGCACCTTCCAAAGGTATGGAGTCATTGGTGGAACTAGTTGCAGGTAGTTCACCTTCTGTGGTGGCGCTAAGCCAAGAACTACAAATCTGAAGAGATTTCTTCCATATAGCCAAAACAACTAGTTCCACCGATAATGATTCTAGAAAACGTCCTGCATCATACTGCAAGTGGTAGTAATTACCAGTCAGATGTGTGAGCCCTGAAATACAGACCAATGGTGCAATATGCTCTGGGTATAACATTAAAAAAATGATTATGAATTAGGGGTATAACATTAAAACCTCTTTCAAGCAATAACAAGTGAAAGTGTATTAAAAAAAATTGAATGACGGCAATGAGGAATAACAAGACTTTCATGCCAAACCAAACACATGGACAAGTCCTAATATTTTTGAAGGGATTCATATATAATGCTTTCTACTGTTAAAACGGGTATTTATAACATACACACAATTGTACACCCCACATATTTCCACTTGAAGTGATTTTAAATGAAAAGCACGTTTCATGCCTTTATAAGCACAACATTGGACACTTATCTTAGATTGGGCCTTCCTCTTACAAAGACCAATAAACTTTAGTCCCTTGTTCATATTGGTTAAAATTTAGTCCACCTCATCTTTGAGAACCCTACTAGTACTTATTTTCTTCAAATCATCGCTAACAACAAAGGCATCTTCTACCATAACACACAAATGAAAAAGAGATTTGGGATAAGTCCATGACAACCATTGGACTAGCCCAACAGTCTGACCATGACTCTTCCCACTGAGAAAACCAATAGATCACTCATCAGCCCTGCCATTGGAACTGTGGGCAAAACCCATGGATTACTCAGCATCTTCACTTCCAAGCTTGGTGAAAAGCAAGAGTTCTGCATCTCCTCCTCTAGGGAAGGCTTGCGATACTGTATCTTTCATGCTTTAGCTAGCACCTCCGCGAAAGACCTACCAACCAATAGCAATTGTCTTCACCAATTCATACCCAAGAAAAAACCACCCTTGATATCTGTGGGCTGGCATGGAATAGGGTTTGGTCCAAACGCAGAAGGAAGAGCAATCCATGGGCCCGACACCTTCATATTCAGACAGGAACATTGGCAGATCTGGATCTGATCAAGGTCTTTTCACTTCTTCAGCCATCTCCTACAGTGTGTTTTACATCTCAGGAGATGGTGATCAATGGGAGGTGGGTCAGAAGGTAGTGGTGACTCCGTCGCATCTCTCCACTGACATGGTTTCCCCTGAGAGGCCAAACCTTTTGATCCCACAAGTCCATTGCAATGGGCTTTCCCCTCTTCCACTGCAGCCATGCTAGTAACAGCTCAAGAATGGATATGGACCCTGATTTAGAGAGGCTTAGGGCTTATTTGGGAATTGGGATTATCACATCTCAAAACTTCTCATAATTTCTTTCCCAAACATCACTAAAAGACAAACACTTTTCAATTTCAATCTTCAACTTTTTCATCTAATCATTACCAAATCATTACCAAATCATTACAATTTTTCCAAACTTCTAAACAAAATACAAAAAAAAATACTACTTTTTTAAATTTCAAAATAAAAATAATATTAAAAATTATATTCTAATAATATTTTAGCTTTATAATATTTTTGTTCAACTTTTTCTCCCTCATTTCCCAAAACCTAATAAAACATCTTAACTAAAACTTTCTCACTACTATTCACAGAATTCTTATCTCATCACACTTCCCACACGAGCTCTTAGTCACCTTATCCAGGAATTACCAAAGCCACACAATCAGAAAGGAGAAAGGAATTGGGTGCCCTTCACAGCATGTCTTGGGTATTAGATTTTGTTGGCATTCTTTAAATGGTTGTTCATTCTTCCACTTTAGATAATGAAGATATATGGCTAGGCCTATGGGTAATTCCAACTGAGATACCAAGTGGGGCTGCCCTTGCCCATCTTAGTTTGAGAGGTCATTTGGATTGAAAAACAATCTCATCTCATCATTACAAATTTTTCAAATTTCCACACAAAATATAATAAATAATTCAATTTTTTCAAATCTCAAAACAATAATAATATTAAAAAATAATATTCTAATAATATTTTATTCAACTTTCAACTTTCAACTTTCATTTAAAATCATCTCATCTCATCTCACCATCCAAACAACCTCTGAATGGTGCTTCAATAGTTTCTTTATAAGTTGTGGCTAATTCTCTAGAGTGTTCTGTTGTTGCTAATCCTTATGTGGATCCAAAGAAAAAGCTGAGGGCTTGTGTCAACTTCGATATGAATCATGAGGGGTGGATTTGGTGGGGGGTTTTTTAGTCTCTCAGTCTGGCCTAGACTTGGCACAGTTCTCTGAAGAGGTTCCCCTCCCACTAAGCACTTGTTTGCCAATTGCTAAGAAGGATAAGAAAGGGAAAATTTCTGCCTTGAGTTTTGAAGACTGAAGAATATCTGCCATGTGGTGAGAATTTCATGGGATGAGTATCAAGAGTCCCTTAAGGCCTTGTCTACAGCCATCGAAGCAAGTCACTCCCTTAAGGATGGAGTCTCAGCCTTTGACTCCAAAATGGGTAATAAAGCCAACAAAGATTTAAGAAGACTATACTACATCAACTATGATTTCCGTAGCACAAATCTAGTAAAGTTACACAGAAGACTGACTGTGAGCGTATTGAGGCATCCTCAGTCCTGGTTTGTGTTGATAAGGGATGGAATCCTCAGTCCTAGTTTTGCTTTGTGTGAGGAGTTTGTGAAGCTTTTTGGGGCATTAGGTGGAGTTCATTACATAGCTAGTCGGGTTTTGTGTTGTCTAATCTCTGGAGGGGTGGTTTGTTTCTGTGGGGTAGGACCTGGTGGGTTTAGGGCTTAGTTTGCTGGTTTCTTTCACTTCCCTCGTGACTAGGGACTTTTCACTTCCCTTTTAAAAAAAGCGTATCCATCTGTTATTGTAGTATCGTCAGATTGATTCATGAGCATCACATCCACATCTTTTTTATCTGATACGCACAACATCTGTTAAACCCAAGAGCAATATATAACAAACCTTTTCTAGTGAGAGTTCTGCCAGAGCCTCGAGATAGTGATGTAACAAGTGGAGTCTAGTTGAAGGATGCAATATGGTTAGTCTTTGCACTTCCCTTAATATAGAGGATGCATTTGATGTCACTAAGTGGCTTTGTGCTGTTTCTGGACCACCAACAGAACTATCAGCCAGGTCCATTCTTTGCATTGCAACAGCTATATCCAAGTCATTCTTCCTCGAAGGAAAAAGAGAAACTCTGCTTGTAGATTTGTCTTGCAGGGAAGTTTCAAGGTAATAAGAGAAACCCTCCATTGAAGCAAAATGAGGATTGACAAGGACATAATCTTTCTCAATAGACTCCAGCGAATCAGAAACTGTATAGATAAGACAAATAAGAATTTCAAACAATGCACGAGTACAAGGGAAACATCCTAAAAAGAGAAACAGACCTGGATGCTGATCTGATGAGCATCCCTCATCGACAGATTTCCCCATCCTATGACTTGAAATATTTGAGGTAAACCCATGACCATTATTGGTGATGGATGCATTGTCACAATACTCCACTTGCTTTAGTATGTTGTCATGTACAGATGTAATTAATGTGGGATTTCTGCTATATGAGCTCGTGGGATGCACAGAATGCAATTGCGATCTCCGGTCATAGGCAGTGGAATTGAAATTCCCATCCATTGACTTCATTGGTTGAAGTGGAGAAAAGTACTCAACCTTTGCATTTGGCCTGCAAGTTAAAGATAATAGTTATGCATTGACCCAAAAAGAATCAAAGCAATGAATTCTATACATCAGAAGGTAAGAGCATAACCTGGGTTCCCCTAGGAACTTGTGGTTAAAGAAATCCTTGAATGTTAATCTCTCAACTGCAAATTGAAGTTTAGATAAACATGGAGGTTTCTAGATGAGCTACACAGTCAAAAAACTTAAGATTATAATAACTAATAGCAGAAAAAATAATAAGTATGTTTGATTGCTGACCGCTAATTCATATAAATAAATCCGCAAACATCCACCAACACCCCACCCCACCCACCCAACCAACCTAAAACAAATAAAAAAGAATATAATAAATTAGTACCCTAACAGAGTACCTGGGTTTTGACGTAATAGACTTCGGACAAGATCCACACAATCCGGATGTAGTTCTTCCAAAGTACCTTGTGGAAATTGCAGCTCGGTTGATTTTAAAATGTTCTGAAAAAGCTGTAATACACAACTAATCAGAATAGGTATGAAATAGTACAGAAAACATATGCGATCATATTGCCAGCCCTCTTTTAGTTTTAATGGCTTGATCATGCATGGAAAATCTTATGATCCTTCATATAGTAATTCATCTTATAATAGTTCAGATAATTTTTCTTGATACCTGCAAATGATTATTGCCATCAAATGGCGGCTTCCCAGTCACCAGCTGGAATAAAATGGCCCCAACACTCCATAAGTCAGCCTGCAGGCAGCACCAATAGAATAAGAATAGAACGGCACACCTATCTACAAGAAGAAACAATGCGAATCAAATTTAAAATTGTGTCACCTTTGCATCATATTTCTGGTTCTGAATAATTTCTGGAGCCATGTATAATGGCGAACCACATAGGGTATCAGCTAAGCCTGGGGGCATCAGGGACCTGCCAAATAAATAAGTCAATGAAACAACAGCATGCACAAAAAATTTGAAATATTATCCCCTTGCCTTATCTTTTGCATCATATTAATATTATTCCACATTATGTACGGAAACACTTAAGAAATTACTGAGGATTAAAAGGCTCATAATTAATAAGATAATCTCTTATACAATATAATTGTGATTAAGACTCAATAATTACCTAAGCATGTGCCTAACTCAATAAGTTAATATTTCAGCAACAGATGACCTCAATAAACTTTGTTGAATCCATATAGGCAAGGCTAACATATTGTGACAAGTTTTTGTTGAGCTCTCTTATGTTAATGATGACTTCTCTACTCTAGGAAATTTCAGAGATTAAAGTACCCCATAGGTTACAGCAGCATGTCTCAATTTAATGTAGAAATGCTCTTGGAATTGTTATACTTATTATCAGAACAATTTTACCTTGCAAAACCAAAATCCCCAATCTTCAAAAGCAGAGTTGCTTCCCTAGTTGACAACAGCAAGTTCTGCAGATTTTAAAAGAAAAAATCAGGAAGACTTAAACCAATCACAAAAAAATACTATTTGTCGTCTCAATCCAGGCATAGAAGTTATAACCATTCCATCAAAATAAGAACTATGCTTATGGATGTAACTTTGATTTACCAAAGTGACCTTCAGACATACTAATTATTAAGTGATAGTCACATTCAGTTCCTTCAAAGGTCCTGCCTTTGCTTTTACATAACTGAACACGCATAGCCAAAAAAAGGAATAGAAGGCAGCATGGAGCACAGGCGCTCCTCTAGTACTAATAAACCATATAACAGAAATCATATATTTGTGAGAACTTCTCACACCCTAACCTGAAGTAGGATGACAAGCCAACAACGGCATAGCATTCTAATTTCTGACAAACAACATGGATAGTACAGAGGCACTTATGGTTACCTGATCTAAATTTGACTTCAGCATCATATCAATCAAAGGAGGAGATGTTTGAGGAGAAACATAAATACCTGTGGTTTCAAATCACGGTGGATGAGGTGTTTTTCATGAAGTATTTGCAACCCTGCGGCTGCACAGGAAAATCCAGACTGAAAAATTAAAGGTCCAAATTTTATAATTTTATTTTCGGTTACGACTGCAACAAAGAGAACCCGCGGGAAATAAAATGAAGTAGGCTATTGAGAATCAGCACTTTGGAAGATACCCACTAGCCTAATCATTAATGAAAGTGATTTAATTGCCTTTACACAGTCCACAGCAAGGCATAAGACTGAGCCGAGCATATACCCAATTATCTAACCACTAAAAAATTTACCTTTGTCTAATTGAACAGTCAAGAGGAAAAACAAAAGATGACATCTGTAAGGTCAGGCACATACCCAATTGGGTGATCACTAAAAAAAATAAATCGGTTATAATCCAAGAAATCAAAAAGTAAAATTACGGTTGATCATATATACCCAATTGCCTCATGAAGTGCCTTGCAACTGCCTCGGAGACTTTACCGTGGCGTTGAATGTAGGCTGCTAGGTCACCGCCATCACAATACTCCAAAACAAGGTATATTTTATCCTCAGTCTGCAAACCCCCCAAGAAACACCAAACATAATCCACGTATAATTATATTATCATCAAAACAAAAAACAACGTCTAATGCAGAAGAGAACCAAGAAAGTAACAACGGTTTGTACCTCGATGGCGTCGAAAAGGCGAATAATGTTTGGGTTATTAATGGTGCTGAGAATGGAAATCTCTTTCAGTAAATTCTCCCTGACTTTTGGGATAAGCTGCGTCCTGTCTATCTCTTTGACAGCGACCTCTGCACCCGAGTAGCGGTGCTTGGACCTCCAGACGACGGCGAAGGAACCCCATCCGATTCTCGGTCCAAGTATATAGTCCCCGACCACCCGGCACCCGTGGTTGAGGTCTCCAAGATCCATGTCTTGTTCTAGAAGAAAACGAAGCCAGTGGACGACCTCAACAGGGTCTTCCCGTTCTCGTTTAATTGTGGGATATCCAGCGATCAGGTGGTTTTGTCTTTGAGGGTTTTGAGGTGTTGGGGATGAGGAATATCATTTGAGTTGAAGAGGTTTTTGGTACTACGTTGTTGGAAAGGGATGCGTATTTTGTGTGGAAACGACGCCGATGTTGTTTGCAGGCTGAAGCGACACTCTTTTTCTGGAGAAAGGAAAGAGAGAGAATTGAGTTGCTGACTGCTGAGTGGACGGATAGCTTATCCTTCGTCAGCAGACAGGTTTTTCCCAAAAAATAATAGTTTGTTTATGAATATATTTATATGCAAAATTCTCTATACCAACAATTTTTTTCTTAGTTGATGCATGGATGATGGAAAACTAATTTGCATTAATGATTAGTATAGTTTTAGGGTGTGTAAAGTTATAAATATCTTGTATTTTTAATAAAAAAAATAGATAAATTTGAGACTCACATGAAAATACCTTACTTTTTATTGATGATGTAAAGGGATTTTTTTCTTCAAGCCGAAAGTTCAGAAGACAAGCTCAAATATAGAGAGCTAGCCTGACTGAACGGGCTCCCATTAAGGACCCCCAGCCTCAAAGTTGAGGTCGACTCATGGCTATAATTATGCGAGAAATCCCAAAATACAAGGAAGGAGGGGAAACGTTGCCCCGACACTCCCTTACAACGACTAGCCTTGGAAAACCTGTATAGGTAGGTGGGTGGGAAAAGTTAGGAGCCATTGATCTTCTAACAGCAAGTCAGGAGGAGCTTGACGGCATGCACCTACAGGATAAAAATGACAGGAAACCACGCCGCATTAATTGCGCCACCCTAGGAGCCACACTGCATTAAAGTATTCTGACTAAAGGAACAGTTGAGAGGACATATATCCCCAACATAAGATATGGGCGATCCCCTCCAAAAACCTAGTATAAAAGCCAATCTCCAGGTAAGAAAAACTCTCTTTGATTCCTCTATACTCTTGCACAAACTACTAAGATGATACTAACTTAAGCATCAGAGACTTCCTTGACTCTACCAAGGCCTCGACTCTCTATGTTTTCTTCAAGTGTGCAGGTAAAAAACCGAAGACCAGAGTAGCTGGAACCTGGCCCAAAAGCGTACGAAACATGACGTTAACAGTGGTGCTGTATGTGGGATCGTTATAGACTTCGTGTGTCTTTTGTATGCCTATGACAATCTATTCTTAGACGACTCGGGGACAATAAGTGACATCAACAAACATAGAAGCAAGACTCAAGGCAAACAAATAGCTGGTAGGGATGCTAACTATCGAGGTGAAGATTCTCTGGAAGGAGAACAAGACACTCAAAGGAGCCACTAAATAGCTGGAGATCGATATAGAGCCAAGCAACATCGAGTATGTAGGCTCCAAGAACGCTAAAGGGGGAGGCAACGTGGAGAAAGAAAGGAAAAACATGTAGAACGAGTTGCGTAACCTCAAAGAGAAATATGAGGAAATGGCAAAAAATATGGACATGTTGTCGTCAGTAAACCAATTACTCACCAGTACGGGCTTGCCCTATAGTGAAGAGATGATAGTTGTACTCCTACCACCGAAGTTTTGAGTTCCCCTTATAGAGATATATGATGGAACTAAAGACCCCCTCGAGCACCTTGACCACGCCCTCCCACCTCTACCTGAGCGCACCCTGGCAAATGGCTAGATCCAGGACAAGCAAGCGCTTAGGAAGGTGGAGCCAAATGAGCCGCTGGAGTTGGTCCCTCTGGACCCGAGCTGCCTGAAAGCTGCCGCCATCGGCATCCCATGCAATAGCTCCTTATGGAGCACCAGGATGGCCTGGAGTCGTGAGGACATGCCTAAGATTGGCCCCTACGTCATGTTGCATCACTTAAGTGTGGACCTAAAGGCTAAGGGGGGTAAGGCAGAAATTTTGAAACTTCAGAGCCGAGAAGAATGCCACCATTGCAACAGAAGTTGACTAGTTACTGGTAGCAGGTTTTATAAGAGAGGCCCGTTACCCGGACAAGTTGTCCAACGTGGTGTTGATGAAGAAGCAAAATGGTAAGTGGAAGATGTGTGTTGACTTCACCGACCTGAATAAGGCTTGCCTAAATAATAGCTTTTGGTTACCCCTCATCAACCTAAATGTTGACTCCACGACAGGTCATCGTATGCTGAGTTTCATGGATGCCTATTTTAGGTACAACTAAATCTGCATGAACCTAGATGACGAAGAGAAGACATCGTTCATCACCGACCGAGGGCTATACTACAACCTAGCCATGCCGATTGGGCTAAAGAACGCAGGGGCCACCTACCAGCAGCTGGTTAACTACATGTTCAAAAAATAGATCAGGAGAAACATAGAGGTCTACATAAACAATTTGTTGGTCAAGAGTGGAACTCTCGAGCAGCACCTAGATGACCTTCGTGAAACCTTTGCAGTGTTGAGATGGTACCATATGAAGTTGAATCATGTGATGTTTGCTTTTGGTGTAGGCTCCAAGAAATTCTTGGGCTTCATGGTGTCGGAACAATTAATAGATGCCAACCTGGAGAAAGTGGAAGCTATACCCAACATGCCCTCCCTTTGGAGTATAAACGAAGTACAAAACCTCACATGTCGAGTAGCAGACCTTTTCCTGTTTGTGTCAACATCCATCGACAAGTGCCTTCCTTTTTTCAAAGTGATGTGGAAGGCCCAAACATGGGATGGAGAGTGCAACCAAGAGTTCAATGCCCTTAAGAAGTACCTCACCAGCCCTTTGTTGCTCAGCCAGCCCAGGTGTAGAGAAGTTCTGGTCTTTTACTTATCAGTCTGCCTGTAGTTAGCCTCCTCGACCTTGGTACAAGATGAAGATGTGGTCCAGAGACCTGTGTACTACACCAACCGAGCCTACCAAGGAGCAGAGGCCAGATACTCGTACATAGAGCAACTTGCCTTTGCCTTGGTGGTAACCACTCATAAGTTCTACCCATATTTTCAAGCTCACCCAATAAAGGTCCTCATCGAGACCCTCCTGAAGAAGATCCTGCAAAGACCAAATGCCTTAGGCTGCCTCACAAACTGTGTCGTGGAGTTGAGTGGATTCGACATCGAGTTTGTACCACAAAATTCGAGCAAAGGGCAAGTGTTGGCAAATTTTGTAGCATAATTCACTGACTTCCTGGAGGTGGTTGAACATGGACCTCCCTTAAAACCCTGACAAGTGTTTGTCGACGACTCATCTTGTCGAGTTGGAGGGGGGGTCAGGATGCATATTGTTACAAACAAAGGTGAAGAACATGATTACGCTATTAAGCTGGCATTCAAAACTACGAACAATGAGGCGGAGTATGAGGCATTGTTCTTTGGCCTAACGATTGCCTTTGGATATTGAGGAAGTAGAGGCATGAGTTGACTCCTAGATGATGGTTAGCCAAGTAGGGGGAATTCACAGCAAAGAGCAAAAAATAGAAAAAGTATTTAACACTAACAAAGGCCGAGTGCACCCACTTCAGATACTTTCAGATTTAGCAAGTTTCAAGGGTCGAGAATTAGAAGGTAGACAAGTTAGCTTAAGCAGCGCTCGGGCAAGAAAATTCTCCCTTACTAGAGCGAATAGTAATGAAGACCATCGAGATACCTGTGTGGGGATTGAGGTCATAGAAGTCAAACTGGGAGCCCCAGAGCGGGCATTGGATATTATCAAATACGTAGATGCCAACGAGGTACTCGGCAATAGGTAGGAAGTTAGGAAGATCTTGAACATAGCAGTGTGTTACACTATAGCTAATGGCTTCCTGTATCGAAAGGGATACTCCACACCACGCCTGAGGTGCATCTCATTTGAAAAAGCCCAATATGTGCTTGTAGAAGTACATGAGAGAATCTGTGGTGACCACTTAAGAGGGAAGGTGCTGGTAGGCAAAGTGATGAGGGTGGGGTACTACTAGCCGTGCGCCCTTTAGGATGCCAAGGAGTACGTGCGAAAGTGCAAGAAATGTCAAGAGTACTTCAAAGTGTCCCATCACCCGCCGGAAGAACTGACTGTGATCACTTGGCCATGGCTCTTTCCCCAATGAGGAATTGACCTAGTTGGCCCCCTCCCTCCAAGTAAAGGAGAAGTAAAATTTGTAGTGATGACAGTAGATTATTTCACCAAGTGAGTAGAGGCCAAGGCATTGGCAACAATCACGACGAGCAACATCACTCGTTTTCTGTGGAGGATAGTCATCTATAGATTTGGCATCCCCTGCATCATCATATTAGATAATAGGAGGCAATTTGACTCTAACCACTACTGAGATTGGTGCCAGAAACTGGGGATCAAATTCTGCTATTCATCCTGAGACATCCCTAGTCCAATGGGCAAGTGGAGGTGACCAACAAGACACTAATGAAAATATTCAAGAAGAAACTTAGTGACAGGAAGGGTAATTGGGTGAAGGAACTCCTTGGAGGACCCTGATGAGAGAGACTCCCTTCACCCTCACTTACGGCCATGACACAATGTTGCTGGTTGAACTCGAGATCCCCACCTACAAGGTGCAACAATTCAAGTAAGACTCCAATAACAAGTGACTAGAAGAGAAGCTTGACTTGCTAGAAGAGGTTAGGTTTGAAGCGAAAGTGAGAACAACTATCAACAAGAGGAGGGCAGAGCGATCTTGCTAGCAGGTATGCCCAAGGGCATTCAAGGTCTAGGACCTCGTGCTGAAGCAGTTGGGAATAACTACTCGAGGCGAAGGGAAGCTGGGACCCCAGTGGAAAGGCCCCTGCGTGGTCACTGCCAATAACCACCCGAGTTCCTACTAGCTTCGAGACTAACAAGGGAAAAAATTGCTACACCCATGGAATGTCAAGCACCTAAGGAAGTTTTATTGCTAAAAGTTTTATGATTTTTAATTTACATTGCCATGTCGACAACACAAATTCTATTAATGAAAGTGTGACTTTTCAGGAATAAAATGTGTAAACTCCCTATCGCCAACAACATAATCTCCACCAACATTATCTCCATCAAGGTAATCTCAACCAACGTAAATCTCCATCAGCGAAATCTCCAATAGCTACTTACCTCTCTACAAGGGACCAAATGGATGAGTTACACCAAAGACTGCTTTATCCCTCTCGTGGCAAAGTGCATATAGCCCTCGACTGCTCGACATCAACGTAATGTCCATCAATGTTATCTCCATCAATGTAATCTCCATCAATGTAAATCTCCACCAGCGAAATTTCCAACAACTTACCCCAACCTCTGCCAAGATGAAGAGTGAGATGAGCTGTCAGCCTGACTTAACACTTACCTTCTCTGCGGTGCCAATGGGTGGGAGCCAGTTTAGTCACAAATTGCTCGACACTTACCTCCCCATAAGAGTGGATAAGTGGGTTGGCGGGCGGGTAGGTGGCTCAACCTCCTCGTGTGGAAGAGTAGGTCCAGCATCTCGGCTATCCGAACAACTTATCCTGCCCCTTTCACAGCGAAGTGCAATTGTGATGCGGCGTGGTGTGAAGGGAGTACATGTGGAGCATACTCCATGTAGTGCAACGACGCACCATGTGACAAAGGATATTGACGTTAAGTTATGCATGCATATAGTGTAACAACAGCTTGTAATACATGCTCATTTTTTCTTCTTTAATTACGAGCTTCGATTTACGTGCCGTACTTTGATGGTGTGTTTTAAAAAATATCAAGCGGATTTTAAAGCGAGTTCAATATTTTAAAACTTACGAATATTTTAAATATTCTGAAAATATTTATATATGATATTTCTAGTGTTATTGGACTAAACTTGTTTTTAAATAACACAATTATATTATTTTTGAAGAGCTCCAAAAATATTATAATTGTGAAAAATTATTTAAATTAAATATTTTAGTCATTTAAGAATATTACGAGATTTAAATTTATATTGAAAACTCTAAATCAATTTAAATGGTATCATTCCCTTCGAGTTATTAACGAGATTTCATCATTTCAATTAATGATGAAGAAATATTAGTTTATAAAATAATATTTTATCTTAATTCCTCTCAGTGTTTTATTTTAAATAAAACACTTACTTGTTTCAAATCAGTATTTAAACTCACTGTTAGATTATTTTAAAGATCTCAAAACTAATGGTCTGGATTAAATACCCAAGCCCCTATCTTTTTCCCTCACTTTTCTCTTTTCCTCTCTCTCTTCTCTCCTCTCATTCTCTCCCAACCGACGGAAACAACTCCCCCCTTCACCCGTGCTCGTCCAGCCCAGCCCCTTGCCGCCGTGCTCAGCCTCACCGCGCCACCACCACAGCTCCATCACTCCACCGGTGACTCCCCTCACGCTGGTAAGCCCCACGTACCCTCTCTCTTCTCCCATGGTATCCCTACCCGAAATTTGTGAAAACCCACTCCTCTCATCCACATCGTCGTACACAGTAACCATGGTCTCACCACCAGTCACGACAGCCATGGTCTCACATTCTCTCTCTCTCTCTCCTCTCCTAGAGCAACTTGACCGAAAATGGCTTTCAAACCCATTTCTCTCCTTGTGATGCCGTGCGTGGCTAGCTGGGCCACCAAGCACCACCGCCGTGATCCCGAGCCACCAATGAACTATTAGCACCTCCTCACCTCTCCCATGAGCCTCTCTCTCTCTGTGTACCCAAAATGGGTCTCCTACATGGTTTTACCCCCCACCAATGGTTCTAGTGTCGCCATGCTCCACCTCCCCTACCACCAAGATCTAATTTTGCAAAACTAGTTCCAAGTTAGTTTGGTTTCGGTTTTGCTTTCTCTTACATCGGATTGGACTGGTATATATATATATTTATTATATATAAAAAACCTCTATATGATTTTTTTATATTATATTATATGCTAAATTGCTGATTAATATAACATGAAATTTTAAAATCTTATTACTCATGTATAATAATAATCTATTAACATAAAATTAATATAATATTTGATATAACATATAAATTTTAATTTTATAACATAAAATATTAATCTTAAACATGAACATCAATATTAAGTTATTAATATAAACCTACGATTGACATGTGTGTATATTATATCAATGATAAATAAATTTTATCACATAATAAATTATAATGCATATTCTTTTTTGTAAATATATTTGTACACATTTGATCATATACACTTGTAGAATGAGTGTATAGTGTAACTTATATAAAGTATAGTAGTATAGTTAAATTCAATACTATACTAGCATGTATTAATTAATATAATTATTATAAAATAATATATGTATATTACAATATAAATAGACTAATAGTTTTAATATATGTAACCATCATATTATCATTAACATATATAATAATAAGATTCTTGTAAATAATCTACTTATAGCATAATAGCTTCATTATAATTCTTATTTTATGTTGCATATCATTTTTATATCTAGATAATTTTTTTTAATTTATCTGTTGTTCCAAGCTTGACTTATTAAGTGCCCGACCTTGCTAGTACATTGGAGAAATTGGTAAAATCGAATCAAGTAGACCGGTAAAATCGATAGTACCGGTTTCGATGATGAATTGTTCTAAAATCGGTTCGTCAATTTTTAAAATCAGTATATACCGATTCGTTTATAAAATATATCTAAAACCGAATCGAACTAGATCATTTACACTCTTTCTTACATCACTATTGCAGTTAGTCGACGAAGAAAGACTTGGGTTTAAAGCCTTAAAGGCAGTTGTTCCAATGTGATAGCACAAAGTTATCTAAAAATTAATTGGCGGAACCTCTTCCAGCTATCACTACAACAAAAAACACTTTTTGGGACGAAAATTTTCGTCCCAAAATATATAGATTTCGTTCCGAAAGATTTTTTGGGATGAAAAAATTTCGTCCCAAGGTCGTCCCAACATCACTGTCCCAGAAGATATATTGGGACGAAAATCACAATTTCATCCCAAAATATATCTTTTGGAACGATTTTGAAATTGACCGTTCGATACCATTCGAACGATGAATTTTTTTGTCATGGTTAAAATTCGTTCCAGAATACCGTTCGAATACTTCTCATATACCGTTCGAACATTAACGTTTCTTTTGAACGGTTATCAAGATACGTTCAAACGATCAATAGAAATACGTTCGAAAGTTAAATGAGCCGATCGAACAGTAGAAGAGATAGAACGGTGATGATCAACGTTCGAACGATATGGTAATGTCCTGCGTTTGAACGTTTTTTTGAGCATCTGGTATCGTTCGAACAGTTTGCGCATTGTTGTTTGAACGGTACATTATCGTTTAAACGGCATGCCCATTAATGTTCGAACGTGACTTGGTCATTCGAACGGATATTATTTTTATTAAAACCAATAATTATAAAAAAACTAAATAGACATCCATATTATTTGAAAAACATAAATTAGGAACTGTTTAATTACTCACAAAAGTTTTATAATAAGTGAGAAGAAATAACCATAAAACTAGCATTGTTCATACATAATTAGATAATGTCATAAGCTAGACGTAAAAAACCATCAGTTAGTTGGAGGCCTGTACTATTGCATAAGCTGTTACATTTGGAGTTGCATATCTCTCCTGAACTCTGCTTGTTCTTCTTCATGTTGTTTGAGGTGCATCTCCATGTCTCCTTGTCTCGCCAATTGAGCCTCTAACTCTTGTTGTTTTGCAACCAATTCTTCAGTTCTACGATTCGCATTCTCTTGAGCTATAGAGGCAGACCCGGAAGAAGAGGAAGAGGGAGAAGGTTTTACACAGCGACCCAAACCCCTCAAATATCTTGAACGTTCACCCAGAACTTGTGTAAAAATCTCAACATCTGTATTTGAGGAATTTTGATCTGACACAGATTCAGCACGCAGGGCAACTATTTTATCCTACACATAGGATAAAGAGTTAATATCATCATAAATATTCAAATATATTTATTTAAAACAAATTATAATACTTACATAATTTTCACGGGCATCAGGATGACTCCACTCTCCATTACGATTAGTATGTGATGCAGCTATAATTTTGTCAGATCATAATTGGCATCTGAATCTTGCTATAATAAAGATTTGTTAAGATATAAAGTCATTATGATTGATATATTCAGTTAACTATATACAAATAAAAGAATAGCAATACCAATTTTTTAGAGAGGCGGTGGAAAGATCTTGAGCCTGCATGATAAGTAATCTTCAATTTTGATCTATTTGTTTTGTTTATAGAACTTCGCTCCTACATAAGAATTGAAAATATTAGAAAGCGAAATTAAAAATAGGACTAAAATAATTAAATTAATTATACCTTATATGATGGATCCTCAAACATGTCACAAAATTTTTCCCAATCAGAAGGTTGCACATCTTGAAAAGGATGTTGGCGTGCTTCTTCACTATTCTCAAACTTATTATAATGCTCATGACACCTCGCCTTATACTTGCAGAATGCATTACTCATAAGCTCTTCCACAGTTTTACGCTCCTCTCTCCGACCAAAATTTAATTCGAAATCATCCTTACAGAAAAAAGTTTGGACAAAAATATTATCATTTATAATATTCTAACTTTAAAGTAAAATAAAATTATAAGTCCAATTAAATTTCATTTATTAAACATTACCAAACAATGCTTCTTAATAAGGTCCTTAACATCTTGGGGGACTTTCTTCCATGAACTTGTTGCCAAAGGTGCATAAGTTCGTGTAAGAGCACCCACATGAGATGCAAGCCAAGCTGCTGGTTGTCCTTCGCCTCCGGTATGTTCATCAAGAATGTTAACTTTGATCTTACCCACCTTACGATATTTTTCCAACGTCACGCCTCTCGTAGTGCCTCGACCTTGACGAGATTATACTGTGAAGTCATCATGATATATAACATTATAATCAATTTTCTATTATAATCTTAATTAATAACTTTTATGACTATTATAATTTTACCTTGTTCTGTAGAGTCAATCTCTAATGGTGAGTCTGAAGGAGAGCTAGGAATAGGTGGAGATGGGTTGCGCACTTCCTTTTTCTTCGGAGGCATAATTTCAAAAAACTGATACAATATTCATTAAGTAAAATAGTGCTCATCATCACGTAATGTGAAAATATAATTCGTCAATCACTATCTGTATCAGTATCATTTGACAATTCAGTCTCATCTTCTGTAGATACTTCAGATGAATCAACACTTTGCTCAAGTGTCGCATCAACAATTTCAGCCTCAATATCTTCTCTATTCAATGGAATCATCTCATACTGGCTCAAATCCACAAACAAATTAAAGACGGGCTGACTCTCTTGGTATGCTTCTTGAGTAGAGGCATCATCTTCTTCTTCATCTCGCCCTTCTGCCTGAGGGATAACATCATATATATTTTTTGGAGCATATTTTTGTACTACTCGCCATTGAGTTCCTAACTTCGGGTCATCTAAGTAGAATACTTGAGATGCTTGAGAAGCTAAAATAAATGGATCATCCTCGTACCATTTTCTTGATGTATTAATACTCAAGAAATATTCATCATCACAGACTCCAGTTCGAAGATTGCTTAAATCCCACCAATCACACTTAAACAGATACACTGCAAGCTCTCCCAAATATTTCATTCCAATTATATCAACAATCACTCTATAGAAATCAATATTTTCTCCATCATGACTTCCCTCAACTAGGACACCACTATTTTGTGTTTTCCTATAATGATCTCGATCTATTGTGTGATACCTACTACCACGAGAAATACATGCAGAATATCTTGTAGCCCGTCTCGATGGGCCACGCGCTAATGCATACAATTCATCTGATATATCGTTTGGATTATTGGCATGCATTTATAAAACCTACATATTAAGTAAAACTTCTATTATATCAATAAAAAAACAATCAATATTTTCTATTTGTATTGAATGAAGTGTCGCATATGTAATGTCATTACCCGTTGTTCAAACCATCTCGGAAACTCCTCTTCATGTTCCTGGTCTATATCATTTACTCCTAGTTCCTTGAGCATGTTAATATGATCACTGAAATTGATGATTACCACATGTATTTTATATTATTAGAATTTTGCGAAAGTAAATGAGCGAATACTAAATTAAGAAAAGATTAATACTTACTTCAAGTAAATCTCTATCTCAAGGCAATTGTTCAGCACGTACCACTGAGCTTTCTCAAACTCTCTTCCACATAAGTCATAACCACGCACTGCACCAAGTGGACATACTTGTTGGGAAAACACGAAAAACACATTTCGTTGTCTTGCCAAGGGATAAATCTGCCAAAATCTTAATGCTGGACGTATAACAGATATAGATCGATAGTTTGAGAGAATGATCTTACAATTCCAAACTGTCCACTCTGGACAATTCAAGAGTTATCAATCTTTCAATTAAGGCGGATTGATAACTCTCGAACGGGTCTAAGGCTAATATTGATGAACAAGCAATATAAAATATGCCAATATTTAACATGTATCAAACAAACAATGCAAAATATATTAATTAAGTATTTATATTATTAAATAATTAGATAGTTGTTTTATATCTTTCAAAATATTTTATCAATTATAACTATTTGTATTGTAATTAACAAGCATGTTAATAATTATAACTATTTGTATTGTAATTAACATTCATTTTATTAATTATAATTCGGAATTTATATTTTAATCAAATTCATTTGATTACTTTTAACTTTTAAGTATTTAAGTATTATTCAATCCAGATTATTTGTATTTTATTTAAAATTCATTTTATTAATTCAAAGATTAAGTATTTTTATGTTATTAAAACAAAACTATTTGTATTAACCTATAGTTGAATAATTCAACATCATAAATAATTAAGTTTTGTAGCAAATCTTAGATGATTTGTAAGTTAATTCATTCTCATTTGATTATTTGAATCTTTTAAGTATTTAAATATTATTAAATGTAGATTATAAATAATTAATTTTTAATTCAACTCTTGCATTTAAAATGTTAATTATTTTAACACTAACCGACATAACGTTCAAACGGTGCTTGTCACCGTTCGATCTAAGGACATACGTTCGAACGGAACACGAATACCGTTCGAACGGATTACTTCCAGAAATCACTCGTCTTCAACCTCCGAAAACCCCAACATTTACAGTCCATATTACATCAAAAGATAGCAAACTATATGACGAACTCATGTAAGCAAACGAAAACACTTATATAAAAACTAAAATGAGGTCAAATTTAAGAAGAATACCTGATTTGGAGAGATAAAGCTGAAAATCCACCAAACGGTAAAAACTCTTCACCAAACGGTAAAAACAACCTCTTAATCCGAAAATATAAGAGATTGATAGGAGTTAGTAATATTTGAGGGCTAGATTGAAGAATAATGGCGTTGGTTGGAAGAAAATGAGCGTGGGAGTGACTGGAAGTCGACTGGAACGAGTGCGAGATTGTGAGGTTCTGTCGTGTAAATGTAGAACATTTACGTTCGAACGGTTGTTTAATAAACATTCGAACGTCAAATCGACTAGCGGGAAAAAATTTCCCCCGCTAATTTAACGTTCGAACGTGAAAATATACGTTCGAACGTTTTATTATACGTTTGAATGGTTATATTAAACCGTTCAAACGTCAAATCGATTAGCTGGAAAAATTTCTCCCGCTAATTTAACGTTCGAACGTGAACATATCCGTTCAAACTTCTTCTTATACGTTTGAACGCCAATATTAAACCGTTCAAACGTTTAAGTTATATTGTTGCTTATTGTATTTTTTTTGCACTATACCTTTAAATATAATAACTTCTAAATATACTATAGTTTAGAGACATAGTAATATAACTATATAATATATAATCAAACATATATTATATAGTTTAGTAACATATATAATATAAAATATCATATTACATCTAATATTATAGTCAAGTACATATATTAACCTATTATATATAACATATATATGGTATCATAGCATAGGGTTATATGTATCACATGCATATATATATAATGTTTAGTACTATTATATTATTATTATATTATTTAATAATAGGATATCTACTATTAATATATATGGTGTCATCTATACTAGTATATATATGTGATACTAGTTAATATCACATATAATAACTATGTTATATAAATACATGAACATAGTTTCATGTATATAGTAGTCTATATTATATTAATTATACTATATAATATAACTTATACTATATACTATATAATATTCAATAGTAATATATATTTTAATTAAATATAATATCATATATACTATATATATAAAAAATTATATATATAATACATAGTGTTTAATAATATATAAGTGCATTAAATATATTGCATTTAATATATTTAACAGTTAAAATATATTATAATTGAATTAATTATTATATTTAATATAATTAATACCGAATATTGCATTTAAATATTATTTATTATCATGAAAAACCGATTAATTAGGGATGTGATTAATATTCAGTTAATACGTTCGAACGGTAATAACTTATCGTTCGAACGGCACTGCATATATAAGCCCCCGGCGTCACTTTCACAGATGTTTACGTCTCCATTTCCTCCGTTCTAAGCCTCCAAACCGTCGATCTCCGCCGTTGAACGCCGTCTTCGCCGCCGTCAACAGTGCCCACTCAAAGCCTCTACCTCTAACTACTGGTATTTTTCATTTTTAAAGCATTTTACCGTTTAGATATAGGTTTTTGATATATTAATTGTTTAAGTTAGGGTAAACCGATTTATACATCAAAATAATCGGTAGATTTGAATAAATCCATGTTAGGAACGTTTATTTAGGTTTCTATTGCATTTATTTTGGTGTAAAATCCAGGGAATCGAAGGATTCCATGGATTTCAATGGCCGAGTCGACTCGGCCTGGAATCCCGATCGACACGAAGATCGTTCGAACGCTATGTGTAGCGTTCGAACGATATAACATAACAGTCGAACGGTTTGTCTGTAACCGTTCGATTGTTACAGTAATCGTTTGAATGTTTTTTAATATTATATTTATATTATTAATATTGATATTGAGAAATATATTTATTGTTGATAATGTTGTTCAGAATATCAAATATTATTAAATTTCTATTTGTTTCAAACTACTGTAAATAGTTCTTTATTGTATTTTTCTTGTTAATGTTATATATCTAGTTTGTAATTATAAATTTCAGATTGATTATAATGTCTACTTCTAGACCGGCACGTAAGCGACGCAATCTTGGTGAGAGTAGTAGTGGTCCAGTTCGGGAGAGGACAGTTTCACTGGAGCGACCAGTGAAGATTTCTGATTTCTAGAGTCTTCTCTGGGAGGGTCATTCATTGTCCTCAATATTCAGTGATCGTGGTTGGGGACCTATCTTGGATGAGCGGGATAAGCATGGGAGCCAGTCTCCTACATTGACATTGTTGCTGAGTTCTATAGAGAACTCGGCAGTGCCAGCGCAGATGATTCTGGGGCCTACAATATCACTGTCCAAGGAATACCCGTTGTATTTTCACGAGATGGACTTGCTGAGCATCTCGGTATTCCTAGACTGCCAGATGCATATCCGAATGTGGTGCCTAGAGAGTCTGATCCTTCAGTTGAGGCGGAGATAGCTGAGGAGGAGGCATCAGTTTATACTGATGAGGTCGATACCCTTGCTGATCACGAGGTGAGGGATTTGGTTGTCGGTTCTGATGCTCCACCGTATGACAGGACGAAGAGCATCAAACAGGCAGATTTATCTTCTTTCTTTAAGATATTAAATTTGATAATTGCCAATAACACTGACCCTCGGCAGCACAAGACAAAAGTTGGCATTGATCGGATGAAATTTGTGATGACCCGTTTTTGAGTGTATTTTCGCTGAAATAATTGTTTTTATTTTAATTAATATATTAGCTATTTATTTTAATTTATTTGCGTTTTTAAAGTTGGTTTTTAATTTAATTTATTTTATTTGATGTTGTGTTTTATTTAGTTGTTTTGCGGTTTTTTAATCTTTTTGGCGGGTTAGTTTTGCTTTCCGGAATGAGGTTTGGACCTCATCTTTTCCCTACATCTTTTTCCTTTTTCCTCTCTTTTTTCTTTTTCTTTTTCCTTTTTTTTTCTTTTTTCTTCTTTTTTTCTTTTTTCTTCTTTCTTTTTTCTTCTTCTTTTTTTTTTTCTTTTTTTTTCTTTTTTTCCCTCCCTTTCTCTCTCCCCGACCGGCTCCCCCTCCCCCCCCGTGCTCTCTCTCTCTTCCCTCCCTCTCCCGCGTCGTCTCTCTCTCTCTCCTCCGGCCCAGCGCCGTCCGGCCACCTCCCGACCTCCCACCGGTCCCATTTTCTCCCCCTCCCTCCGGTGCACCTCCCCACCGAAAACCACCCCCAACCGGCCGGCCATTTGGCCGGAAAAAGCTTCCAAAGGGCGCACGGATTTCACTCTGATCCGCCGCCGTCGCTCCACCTCCGGCCACCATTTGTTCACCACTTCATCACCGACCTCTTGCCGTCCTAACCCACCCATTTCCGGCCTCCATCGACCACCGGAGCAGCTCCCACGAGCTTGTTTTCCGATTTGCCATTTTCGGCCATTTCCGGCCATTCTGCCGCCACCCACGGCCGTCCGTCACTTCCTATAGCTTCACAACCACCTCTAGACCATACCCTATCAATCTCGTGTCCTAGTTTGTCCCCGTTCAAAAGTGGGTTTTTCGGACCCACGGCCACAGTGAATTTTCACTGTGACGTTGCTGTTTTTCCGCCGTTTGCAACGCCGTGAGCTTTCTAAAAATACCGTATAGCGCTGTAAGTATTTTCCAAACCCTATTTTCAGATTTTAATATATATTGCTCATTCAATTGATTTATTTATTTAATTATTTATTTAATTGTTTGTTGTTGGTTGTTGATTCCGGACTGAGTCCGAGGAGTTTCGGGGGTCGGATGGATTGAGGACGGAGTGTTTGTTTGGTTGGTTGTTATTGGTTGTTTCGATTGGGCCGTGTGGTGTGCGTTGCATTTTATTTGTGTGCGTTGCATATCGCGTGCATGTGCATCATGTTATCGGCGTTTTGGCGTTTGGGTGCGTGTGTCTCACGAGCCCAAGCCGTGATGGGTTATTATCACGGTGGAGCTCCTCTGGTCACTCGGGAGCGGTCAATACTGAGTGACATCCCCTGAGTAGTCGTCTGGGCGCTGACGATGTTCGGTACTAGAGGATGGGTCTAGCCCGGTACGTGCGGAGCACGAGTCTAGGCATCGCTCTATTCACCGATTCTGAGGCCCTGCGCGATGACGGAGTAGTATTAGAGGATGGGTCTAGCCCGGTACGTGCTGAGCACAAGTCTAGGCATCGCTCTACTCACTGACTCCGGGAGCGAAAATTAGAGGATGGGTCTAGCCCGGTACGTGCGGAGCACGAGTCTAGGCATCGCTCTATTCACCGATCCCGTGGCCCTTCGCTGGCGAGGGCTAGAGGATGGCCCGGCCCGGTACGTGCATGGCACGAGTCTGGGCATCGCTCGTTTAGGTGTCGCACGCGTAGCCATTCTCTACGGTGTGGCACTGAGCCAGGGTGTGCGGATGATCCCTAGGGGAGATCATGGTGCATACGGAGCGGGTTGTGGTATGGTTTTTCGGTTATGATCCATTTTCTGGGAAAATGGTGGTTTGGGCCATTATCGGGGATAATGGCGAGATTTGCCTTTATGGAGGTTGGTGGGCCTTATGGGTTTTGGCGTGCGTGGTAAAATATATGTGTTGCGGGGTGTGTGTTTGTTTGATCTTGCTTTCTTGTTGTTTGGGTTATATGTATTTTCATCTGGTAGTGTTTGGGTCATACTTACCTGCGGAACCTTTCTTGGTTCCGTAGCTTTTGGTGCAGAGTTCGAGGAAGAGGAGGAGGAGGCTGAGCCCGAGGATGCGGCTCCGCCGGGTTGCTGATGCTGTACTTTATCTGTATTGGTGTTTTTGTAATATTTTATTTAAGTATGTTTTAAACAGTTTGTATTACATTAAGAAAAAAAAAATTCTGGTACTTAATTATTGACTTGCTTTCCGCTGCGTTTGTCTTGTGCACTTTGTCGCTCTTGCACACACTTGGCACACGTCGTTAGGATGGTGGTCCGGGTTGTCACCATCCGGACGTCTCGATTTCCCCGTGTTTGGGCGTGGGGATTTAGGGGCGTCACAGGTGGTATCAGAGCAGTTTGGCTCTGGGTAAAACCACATGTCCCGTAGGTAGTACCAGAATGTTTTAAAGTTGTGTTTTAAAAATTATGTTAAGTATAGTTGTTTTATTTGTTTATTTGTTTGAGCTTGTTTGTTTGTTTTATTTATTTAGTTATGTTTTAACATGCCGGTTTCTTTTGTTTCTTGTTGTGTTATGTTGTTTTGTTTTTGTTGGTTTTATGATGGTTTTATTTGTTTTCTTAAAGGAGGGTCAAGTGTGGTGTTGTGTCAGGAAAATGGGAAGACCAGGAAGACCAAGGAAAAATACTCAGGAACCGCAAGACAATACCTCCAGAGATGACTCCTTAGCCGAGGCGATAAGGCAGATGACGGAGTTCATGCAACAGAACATTAGGCCACAACAGGCAGGGCCTTGGCCACCACAAGGAGGTCCTTGGCCACCACAAGAAGGACCTTGGCCACCACAAGGAGGGCCTTGTCCACCACCCGGAGGGCCTTGTCCGCCACAGGGAGTGTATTGGCCACAACCAGGAGGTCCTTGGCCATATCAGGGAGGGCCTTGGATGTATCCGGGCGGGTCAAGTAGCATGGTGCAGGCCGGATGTACCTATGAGCGCTTCCTAGCGCATCGGACTCCACACTTCACTGGAAATGAGGATCCTCTTCAGGCTGGAAGATGGATCAGAGACCTGGAGAAAACCTTTGAGGTGTGTGGATGTACTGAAGCTCAGCAAGTACTCTACGCCAGCTATCTTTTGCAGGGTATTGCCTCTGATTGGTGGGATACCAGGAGGGTGATGCTGGAAGCTGAGTTGGGATCTTTCGCTGCAGTGACCTGGCAGCGTTTCAAGAAGGAGTTCAATGACCGCTTCTTTCCCGCCTCAGTAAGAAAACAAAAGGCAAGAGAATTCTCTAATTTGGTCCAAGGGGGCGCAACAGTGGAACAATACGCCCGGAGGTTCATAGAACTTGAGCAATTCGCTCCTCATCTTGTTGCCACTGAGGAGTTGCGAGCAGAGCGTTTCCAGGAGGGACTACGCCCTGATATACGCCGTTTGGTGGTCAGCCATCGGATATCCACTTTTCAGGAATTAGTGGATATGGCCACCCTTATAGAGCGGGAAAATAATCTGGGTATGGGCTCCCCTCCAGGGCAAAAGAGGCGGAGTTTTTCTGGTGAAGGAAGCAGCTCGGGTTCGCCCCAGAAGTTTGTTCAGCGGTCCGGGACTCGATCGCAAGCATCCTCAAGTGTTCGCATGGGAGGACGTGTACCTGTATGTGGAATTTGTAATAGAGCTCATGCGGGCGAGTGCTCTTCTGGTGGAGCTCGATGTTTTACTTGTGGCCAGCAGGGCCATTTTTCCCGAGAATGTCCAAGAATGGTTCAAGGGAACCGTGGAGGTAGGCGCGGTGGAAGAACCAACCCGAGACAACCAGTGCAAGCCCGGGTTTATGCTGTCACACCCGGAGAGGTGGATGATGAGGCACCAACGACCCATGATGCTGGAGTAATCACAGGTATGGATTAAATTAATTTTAAGTTGGATTTAATTTTTGGTGCATTTGGCTCTTTCTTTGTTTTTTTTTGGATTTCATGGGTTGTGTGTTTGGTTCAGGAAGAGTTCGTTTGTATGAGTTTTATGCTTGTACTTTGTTTGATTCCGGTGCTTCACAATCGTTTGTGTCTTCCACGTTTGCTCGGGTGTGTAACTTGGTCACGGAACCGTTGCCGAAGGCCATGGTAGTGGCGCTACCCGATGGCGAGAGGGTGTGGTGTTCCAAAGTTGCTTTGGGATGCCCGTTAAATTTTGAGGGAAGGTTTTTGGATGCTGATCTGGTAGTGTTCAAGCTGTTGGGTTTTGATATCATCCTCGGGATGGATTGGCTATACCGATATTCTGCGACTATTAATTGCAGAAGTCGGACAGTTAGCTTTCAACTTCCGGATGGTGATTGTCTGGAATTCGCGGGGAGTAAATTGAAAGAAAAACCGATGATTATATCGGCGATACAGGCAAGAAGAGAAATTGCATGGGGAGCGGATGCATTCTTGGTCCAGATGGTGTCCACGCCGTCTGAGAAGAAGTCCTTGGCAGACATTCCAGTTGTGGAAGAGTTCCCCGATGTGTTTGTGGATGATTTGCCCGGACTACCCCCAGTGCGAGAGATGGAGTTTGTTATAGATTTGGAACCTGGAGCGGCTCCTGTGCATAAGGCTCCTTACCGCATGGCACCGGCTGAATTGAAAGAGTTGAAGACTCAGTTACAAGAATTAGTAGAGAAGGGATTTATTCAGCCTAGTACGTCGCCGTGGGGTGCTCCAGTTTTATTTGTTAAAAAGAAAGATGGAACTCTTCGTATGTGCATTGACTATCGGGAGTTGAACAAGGTGACCATCAAAAATAAATATCCTCTCCCGCGGATAGATGATTTATTTGACCAGCTTCAGGGAGCAGCCGTGTTCTCTAAAATTGATCTGAGGTTGGGATACTACCAGTTGAGAATCAGAGAGCAGGATGTGCCTAAAACTGCTTTCAGGTCGAGGTATGGACACTATGAATTTAAGGTGATGCCGTTTGGGTTAGCTAATGCTCCTGCTGCTTTCATGGATTTAATGAATCGGGTGTTCCAACCTTATCTGGATTCTTTTGTGGTGGTATTTATTGATGATATACTGATTTATTCTCGAGATGTTGAAGAGCATGTGTATCATCTTAGTCTGGTACTTGAAAGATTGAGAGAACACCGGCTATATGCCAAGCTTAGCAAGTGTGAGTTCTGGTTGGAAGAAGTTAAATTTCTCGGGCATGTAATTTCCAGGGGCGGGGTGGCAGTTGATCCTAGTAAAATAGAAGCCATTTTGTCATGGCCACGCCCGACTACAGTACGGGAGATCAGGAGTTTCTTGGGGCTCGCCGGTTATTATCGAAGATTTGTTGAAGGTTTTGCTCGCCTATCCGGACCTCTCACAGCCTTGACTCGGAAGAATATAGAATTTATATGGTCAGATAAATGTGAGAGAAGCTTCCAGGAATTAAAGAACAGGTTGACGACGGCACCAGTGTTAGCACTCCCTGAACCGCATAAGCCTTTCGTAGTCTTCAGCGATGCGTCCAAGTTTGGGTTGGGTTGTGTCCTTATGCAGGAAGGACGGGTTGTAGCCTATGCATCTCGTCAGCTTAAGGACCATGAAAAGAATTACCCGACGCACGATCTGGAATTGGCTGCGATTGTTTTTGCACTCAAGATCTGGCGGCATTTCTTGTATGGGGAAGCTTGTGAGGTATTTACTGACCATAAGAGTTTGAAGCATTTGTTTTCCCAGAAAAATTTGAATATGAGGCAAAGGCGGTGGCTGGAGCTAATCAGTGACTATCAGTGTGAGATCAAGTACCATCCAGGAAAGGCTAATATAGTTGCTGATGCTTTGAGCCGGAAGTCACATTTGGAAGACGAAGCTGAGCCGTCGGAAGTGGATTCGTTACTTTGTGGGATGAGAAGGCTCCTACTAGAGAGTTCGCAGCAAGTGGAGATTTTATCATCAGTTCTTGATATTCGGGTAACCGATTTTGAAGAATTGAAAGCTCTCCAAAGAAAGGATTCGAAGCTGCTGAACATCAGGAAAAGAGTTCGAAAGTCTCGAGGGCCGTTGCACTATAGCTTGGATAGTAATGGGATATTACGGTTCCGAGATCGCAGAGTGGTTCCAAAGGACTCAGATTTCAAAGAGCGGATCATGGCGGAAGCTCATGCGGCCCCTTATTCTGTTCATCCCGGCAGTACAAAAATGTATCGGGACTTGAAGAAGAATTACTGGTGGGATGGAATGAAGAAGGACATCGCCTTACATGTTGAAAAATGCCACACATGCCGACAGGTAAAGGCCGAACATCAGAGACCTGCAGGTGTGCTCCAACCCCTCCCTATTCCTGAGTGGAAATGGGATGACATCACGATGGATTTTGTTGTGGGTATGCCGAGAACGCCTAGTGGGAAGAATTCTGTTTGGGTGATTGTGGACCGGTTGACGAAGAGTGCTCATTTTCTGCCTGTTAATAACACCGACTCTTTGGGTAAGTTAACCCGTTTGTATGTCAAGGAGATAGTGCGGCTACACGGCATACCAAAGAGTATAGTGTCGGATCGGGACCCGAGGTTCACATCGCAGTTCTGGAAGAGTTTACAGGCAGCTTTGGGTACTAAATTGAAGTTCAGTACTGCTTATCACCCGCAGACAGACGGCCAGTCAGAACGCACCATTCAGACTTTGGAAGACATGCTGCGAGCGTGTGTCATGGAATTCCAAGGGAGTTGGGAAAACCATTTGCCGCTCATTGAGTTTGCCTACAATAACAGCTTCCATGCGACCATTCAGATGGCTCCCTACGAAGCTCTTTATGGGAGAAAGTGCAGGTCGCCCTTGTGTTGGGATGAAGTTGGGGAGAGTAGGGTAATTGGACCCGAACTAATTCAAGAGATGCAAAGCCAAGTCCGGATCATCAGAGATAAAATGGCGGCAGCTCAGAGTCGCCAGAAAAGCTACGCTGATACCAGGAGGAGAGAATTGTCATTTGAAGTTGGTGATTGGGTTTATCTTAAAGTCTCTCCCATGAGAGGTGTCAAGCGTTTTGGTAAGAAGAGGAAGCTAGATCCGAGGTATGTCGGCCCTTTTCAGATTCTGGAGAGAGTAGGGTCCGTCGCCTACAGAGTTGCTTTGCCAGATTATTTTGGGGATGTTCATGATGTCTTCCACATATCATCCCTAAAGAAGAGCTTTGGACAGCAAGAGCCACGCTTCGTCGACCCAGCAAGTATTCAGTTACAACCGGATCTCACTTATGAAGTTGTTCCGTCGCAGATTTTGGATTGGAAGGAACAACAATTGAGGTCCAAGACGATACCGTTGGTTAAAGTGGCTTGGGGAGATCCGCTAGCACAAGACTTCTCTTGGGAGCGAGTGGCGGACATGAGGGAGCATTATCCATATTTGTTTGAATGATGAAGGTATGTATTTTAATCTTGGTCTCAGTTGGTTCATGTGTGTTTGTGTGGCTTGGTTTAAGTTGGTGGTGATCTTGCAATTTCGAGGACGAAATTGTTTTTAAGGAGGGGAGGATGTGATGACCCGTTTTTGAGTGTATTTTCGCTGAAATAATTGTTTTTATTTTAATTAATATATTAGCTATTTATTTTAATTTATTTGCGTTTTTAAAGTTAGTTTTTAATTTAATTTATTTTATTTGATGTTGTGTTTTATTTAGTTGTTTTGCGGTTTTTTAATCTTTTTGGCGGGTTAGTTTTGCTTTCCGGAATGAGGTTTGGACCTCATCTTTTCCCTACATCTTTTTCCTTTTTCCTCTCTTTTTTCTTTTTCTTTTTCCTTTTTTTTTTCTTTTTTCTTCTTTTTTTCTTTTTTCTTCTTCTTTCTTTTTTTTCTTTTCTTTTCTTTTTTTTCCCTCCCTTTCTCTCTCCCCGACCGGCTCCCCCTCCCCCCCCGTGCTCTCTCTCTCTTCCCTCCCTCTCCCGCGTCGTCTCTCTCTCTCCTCCGGCCCAGCGCCGTCCGGCCACCTCCCGACCTCCCACCGGTCCCATTTTCTCCCCCTCCCTCCGGTGCACCTCCCCACCGAAAACCACCCCCAACCGGCCGGCCATTTGGCCGGAAAAAGCTTCCAAAGGGCGCATGGATTTCACTCCGATCCGCCTCCGTCGCTCCACCTCCGGCCACCATTTCTTCACCACTTCATCACCGACCTCTTGCCGTCCTAACCCACCCATTTCCGGCCTCCATCGACCACCGGAGCAGCTCCCACGAGCTTGTTTTCCGATTTGCCATTTTCGGCCATTTCCGGCCATTCCGCCGCCACCCACGGCCGTCCGTCACTTCCTATAGCTTCACAACCACCTCTAGACCATACCCTATCAATCTCGTGTCCTAGTTTGTCCCCGTTCAAAAGTGGGTTTCTCGGACCCACGGCCACAGTGAATTTTCACTGTGACGTTGCTGTTTTTCCGCCGTTTGCAACGCCGTGAGCTTTCTAAAAATACCGTATAGCGCTGTAAGTATTTTCCAAACCCTATTTTCAGATTTTAATATATATTGCTCATTCAATTGATTTATTTATTTAATTATTTATTTAATTGTTTGTTGTTGGTTGTTGATTCCGGACTGAGTCCGAGGAGTTTCGGGGGTCGGATGGATTGAGGACGGAGTGTTTGTTTGGTTGGTTGTTATTGGTTGTTTCGATTGGGCCGTGTGGTGTGCGTTGCATTTTATTTGTGTGCGTTGCATATCGCGTGCATGTGCATCATGTTTATCGGCGTTTTGGCGTTTGGGTGCGTGTGTCTCACGAGCCCAAGCCGTGATGGGTTATTATCACGGTGGAGCTCCTCTGGTCACTCGGGAGCGGTCAATACTGAGTGACATCCCCTGAGTAGTCGTCTGGGCGCTGACGATGTTCGGTACTAGAGGATGGGTCTAGCCCGGTACGTGCGGAGCACGAGTCTAGGCATCGCTCTATTCACCGATTCTGAGGCCCTGCGCGATGACGGAGTAGTATTAGAGGATGGGTCTAGCCCGGTACGTGCTGAGCACGAGTCTAGGCATCGCTCTACTCACTGACTCCGGGAGCGAAAATTAGAGGATGGGTCTAGCCCGGTACGTGCGGAGCACGAGTCTAGGCATCGCTCTATTCACCGATCCCGTGGCCCTTCGCTGGCGAGGGCTAGAGGATGGCCCGGCCCGGTACGTGCATGGCACGAGTCTGGGCATCGCTCGTTTAGGTGTCGCACGCGTAGCCATTCTCTACGGTGTGGCACTGAGCCAGGGTGTGCGGATGATCCCTAGGGGAGATCATGGTGCATACGGAGCGGGTTGTGGTATGGTTTTTCAGTTATGATCCATTTTCTGGGAAAATGGTGGTTTGGGCCATTATCGGGGATAATGGCGAGGTTTGGCTTTATGGAGGTTGGTGGGCCTTATGGGTTTTGGCGTGCGTGGTAAAATATATGTGTTGCGGGGTGTGTGTTTGTTTGATCTTGCTTTCTTGTTGTTTGGGTTATATGTATTTTCATCTGGTAGTGTTTGGGTCATACTTACCTGCGGAACCTTTCTTGGTTCCGTAGCTTTTGGTGCAGAGTTCGAGGAAGAGGAGGAGGAGGCTGAGCCCGAGGATGCGGCTCCGCCGGGTTGCTGATGCTGTACTTTATCTGTATTGGTGTTTTTGTAATATTTTATTTAAGTATGTTTTAAACAGTTTGTATTACATTAAGAAAAAAAAAATTCTGGTACTTAATTATTGACTTGCTTTCCGCTGCGTTTGTCTTGTGCACTTTGTCGCTCTTGCACACACTTGGCACATGTCGTTAGGATGGTGGTCCGGGTTGTCACCATCCGGACGTCTCGATTTCCCCGTGTTTGGGCGTGGGGATTTGGGGGCGTCACAAAATTTATGATACGGGTCGCTCGTGGCATTCCTATCGACTTGGTGGGGTATATATTTGATAGGATTCGATCAGAATCTCGGTACATTTCGATGGATATACTACCATTCGGAGTCCTGATCACCCGATATCTACTATGTGCTGGTGTTGTGCCAGATGTTGCTGAGCGTAAACGGGAGCCGATGGGACCGATAAACAACACCACCCTCTCACGTAGCACGGGACACTCGAGACTGCGTTTTCGTGCACATGTTCCAGAACCAGTTGATCCTCACAGAGATGCACAGCCGGTAGATCATGGAGTCTCAGCTGCAGCTGCAGAGACATCTACACGGGCCGATGCATCAGTCCACAGTGTTACTCATGAGGAGATGGCTGACATAGTGCGTGCAGCGATCAACGAGCAGACATCAACAGTGATCGATGCAGTGCGTATGGAGATCCATTCTACTGTGTCTGAGCTTCGTACAGAGTTTGCTGCCATGTCTGCGACTCAGGTCACCATCAGTACTCGACTGACACAAATAGAGGAACGTATAGCTGCAGTCGAGGAAGTGTGCAAAGACTTGGGGTCTTAATTACTTTATGATATATTTTATTTATTTATTTCCTGTTTTTTGTATGGACAATATTTTGTATTTTGTAAATTCAGTATTTAAGTATGAAATAGTATTGTTTTATATTTTCTAAACTAATTCTTAATTTAGATTATTCATATTATTTAATTAACCAATTTTTTATAATTACTAGTTAATCTAAATATAATTTGGCAAAAAACTTAAAAAATTAAAACCCTGTCACCGTTCGACCGATTCAAATAACGTTTGAACGGTGAATATGCATCATTCGAACGGTTAATCAATTTTCTTCCAAAATAATTTTGCCTATCGCGCCAATATTACGTTCAAACGGTAAAAATTAAACGTTCGAAGTGTTAATCATTAACGGTCGAACGGTTAACTTATTTGGGACAAAAAATTTCGTCCCTAAGAATACCGTTCGAACGTGTTCGAACGGTCTGGCATAACCGTCGTCATTTTGGAACGAAATTCAAATTTCATTCCAAAATTTCACTTTTGGGACGATTTCCAATTCGTCCCAAAGTAATTTTGTCTCAAAAAATGTTTTTTGTTGTAGTGTATAAATCCATGCTCGAGCAGTAGCTATAAGGTAGTCAAGAGGAGAGGAAAATATATGGTATAAGTCAATCGAGGGGACCAATAGAAAGAATTAATCGTTTTGATCCACAATATTCCAACCCCACCCTAATTCCATCGAAAATCTTAGTTATATAGAGTACATGACTAGAAGCTAGCTAGTTCCAAAATAGTTCACCCACCGACCAACTAAGATATGACTATGTTTAGATGTTGATGTAATTTTATATAATTTATAAATAATAGTGAAAAAATAATAAAAAAATAGTAAATAATTTGCAAATAATAATAAACTATTTGTGAATAGTAATGAATAATAATAAAGCAGTGTTAATATTAAAACTTATTACTTTAACTCTATAACTATAAGTGTTAAGCTAAAAACCATATTATCCAACTCAATTTCAAACATGCACTTAGCATCTATTAATAAATTATTCATCATGAATTAGATTAGAGTGCATGTATCACTCTAGCTTTATCTTAAAGTTTTATGATCATTCTAATGATACCCCACTGATATGTTACTTATCATGAGTTAGATTTCTTTTTAAGATAAAGAATTACATTATTTATCTTTATTTCATTAATCTTATCAAAATGATATTCAATTTTAAAGTCATTTTATAAGGTGGGTAAACTTAGTACACATTTGAACCATTTGAATCTATCATAATATACATTCAAATGCATATACAGCCACAACCGCTAATTTCTAAGAAACGTGTTCGAAATGCACGTAGGTTTCAATATTGTGTATGTAATATGTATAGGATAAATCTATTATGCTGCCTCATTGTTACTACTCTAGTTGATAGCTCGTCCTTTTTTTTTTTAACTTAATAATTAAGGAATTGATTTTAAATATATTAGTATATTTTTTTAAAAATATTTAAATATATTAAAAAAATATGAAAAAAAAATTTCAAAATGTACTAGTAGTAACAATAAACGGTGATACTAAGTGGCAGAATGGCAACGCTCAGGATAAATCTCATTGAATTGAAATTGTTGAGAGTTTTTATCGGTACGTGAAGATACTTTGAAATTATATCTTTGACTATGGGTAGTGTTACTATGTTCAAATTTGTCCAATATTTGATATGCCCTTAATATTGTAAATTGCAATTTTCTTAACTTTTTATTTTAAATATTTTTAAAATATAAATAAAAAACTAATATACTAATAATCATTTCCTTAATTATTAAATAAAAATAAATATAAAAAAATAAAATAAAATATATAAACAATCAAATTGTGGAAGCAAATTTAAGGGGCATAGTATCATTTTCCCTTTGACTATTAAGATATCACTTAATAATTCTTGATATAATATTAAAAGCTATAAAATATTAAAATTTAGTGTTATATATATTTATAGTTTTTTTTTTTATAAATTAAAATCAGTATTTTTTTAATTTTAATTTTTGATTTTATATTTTTTAAAATATTATTTACTAACGTTAGTATGTATTATTATATAAATAAAAATTATAATTATAAATAGTAATTTTTGAAATATTAAGTGGTGACACTGCATCTACCATAAAAGAAAAAGGCAATAATGGCAGCTATATCATAAGTGGGCCAGTTTGGGTGGTGGAGTATTTTTAGCATATTTCATTATTATTTATTAATTTATCATTATTTATTCATTATTTTTTATTACTATTCAATATTTTATACTTATTTTTTTATCATGTTTTTCTACTATTTATAAAATATTTGAGATCATCTATGTACTCAAACGTAACCTAAATCACCTCAACATGTTAGAGGACATGAGTCAAACTACTAGTTATATTGCAAAGGCAGCTACATGTCATTAATTATCCTTCTACATTTTAATGTTCTCTTTTTTTTTTTCTTTTTTAATTTCTTTTACATTTTACCAGCTAGTAGTAGGACAGCTAGATAAATTCTATTAGTTGGTTATGATTCATATCAGTACATATACCATTCCTTTGCTGCAAATGTAAATACACGAAAAGGTAATACACCTGAGGAAAAGTTTTCTTCTCCATCGACCTTGCTCTTTGTTTTTCTTATTGTTTTTACTTTCCTTACATGGTATCACAGAGCCATTGAGAGCTCGTATTCATGGAGAACCTTGACTTGTCTTCCCCACCAACTCCCCCCAAATCTCACTCAGACCTTGACACAAACACTTTGAACTGATACTCAAATCTTAGCGACCCAGCCAACCCCTTCTGCCTTGACCATGGAGACAGCCCTACCATCACCCTTGTTTCCGAACTGCTCACCACAAATAAGTATGAAACTTGGTCTCGTGCCATGCGCAGGGCTCTCCGTGCGAAAAACAAACTTGGGTTCATCACCAGCTCTCTTCTGAAACCAACTGACCCATCCGACCCTTTACTTGAACCATGAGAGCATTGCAACGACATGATTGTCTCATGGATTCAGAACTCAGTCAGCCCTTCTATTAAATCTAGCATTGTGTTTGTGGATGTCGTCCAGGAAATGTGGCTGGACTTTCAAGACCGATTTTCCCAGCAAAATGGCCCTAGGATCTTTCAACTCCAGAAAGCTCTCGCAGGTCTCCTTCAAGATCACGATTTGGTGAGTGTGTACTATGGAAAATTAAAAACTCTATGGGATGAGTTTTCTATTTACGAACCGTTACCTATTTGTAATTATGGCACAATGAAAGTCCTCTTGGACCGATACCAACGTAATTGTGTTATTCAATTTTTGATGAGGCTACACAAGTCTTACACCCCTATTCGTGATCAAATCATGTTGTTGGACCCCTTACCACCTCTCACCAAAGTCTTTTCCTTTATACAACAACAGGAATGCCATCACCTTATGACCACCATCATTCCCTCTTCTGAATCCATGGCTTTAGCAACCAGAAAACCTTATCCCACCTCAAAACCCACCTCTAAATCTAACCCTCAATTGACAAGAGAAAGACCCTTTTGTACCCATTGCAAGATCAATGACCATTCTATGGACAACTGTTTTAAGCTTGGTAATGCTAAGATTCCTATTTGTACACATTGCAATCTGTCTGGGCATACCATTGAACAATGTTACAAGCTAAATGGATATCCTCTAGGCCACAAGTTCCACTCCAAAACTCAGACCTTTGGTGTCTTTGCTAATCAAACAACTTTTTCTATTGATTTTGACCTGGATGGTGTCAGTGACCAAAGGGTGGGCTTAACCAAGCTGTAGTACCAGCAACTCATAACTTTGCTTCAACTAAAAGATGCTTCTATTGCTGCTACTGCTCTTAACTCAAGCATCAAGCCTCCATCCTCTTTGTTTCCACCTTCCTCATCTAAGATGTTTGGTAGTTTTTTTTTCCTATCTTCACACACTTAATTTTCCCATTGGATCCTAGACACGGGTGCCATAGATCATATGGTCTGTAGCACCTCACTTTTCACGCATATCACCTCACCTATTTCATATTTAGTCACTCTTCCAAATGGCAGTTCAGCCTCTGTTACTAATATTGGTAATGTCAAATTAACTAATACAATCACTTTGAGGGATGTGTTATGCGTACCCTCTTTTTATTTCAATCTGATTTTAGCAACCAAATTGGCTGCCTCTGATAATTGTTGCTTACTATTTTTCCCCAACTATTGTTTTATTCAGGACTTACACTCTTGGACAATGATTGGGAAGGGTGAGCTAAGGAATAGCCTCTACCACCTACTCTGCACAGCAGTCCCTCCTTCAGCTTTAGCCAATTTCCTTTCACAGAATTCTTATAAAGATATTCAAGTTTTTAACATTACTAGACCCGTTACACATATTGTCCATGGTTCTAACCTTTGGCATTATCGCCTTGGTCACTTGTCTTTGTCTCGTTTGCAAGGACTAAAGCTAAAACCAGAAAGTGTATTGAAGCTTTCCACAACTTAGTTGAAACTCAGTTTGGTGTCAAAATTCAAGTTCTAAGAAGTGATAATGGTGTTGAATTTCTAATGAAGGATTTTTTAATAAAAAGGGCATCATTCATCACAAAACTTGTGTTGAAACCCCTCAACAAAATGACATTGTTGAGAGGAAACACCAACATTTATTAAAAGTCACACGTGCCCTGAGATTTTAGGCTGCTTTACCTTTAGAATTCTGGAATGAGTGTATTTTAACAGCCACTTACATCATTAACAGACTTCCAACCCCACTTTTGGCAAATAAAACCCATATGAGCTTCTCTTTAATACTAAACCAGCTTATGCTCATATGAGAGTCTTTGGCTCATTGTGTTTTGTAGCCACTATTTCCAGCGGTAGGAAGAAATTTGACCCCCGAGGTCGCCAATGTATCTTCCTTGGTTATCCTTTTGGAACCAAGGGATATAAACTTTTAGATCTTCAAACTCACTCCATTTTCATATCACGAGATGTTGTCTTCCATGAGCATATTTTTCCATTCCAACAACCATCTTCCATCCCTTCTCAACCCCCTCCATCTGCTCCTATTTTCCATCCCAACTTCCCTACTCCTTGTATTTTTCCCACAAATCTTCATCCCCCAACCTTTCAATCCACCGCTGGTCCTTCACTTGATATCTCTACTAGCTCTATTTCCCCACCTGATACCACTTCCTCATCCCTTTCCCTGAACCTTTCCACTGACACCACTCATACCCAGCCTTCAATTTCCCCCCTTCGAAGGTCCACTAGACTTAGGACAGCACCAAAATACCTACAAGATTTTCATTGCCAACAAGTATTGCTTAACTCATCTCACCAATCGGGTTCCAAGGTTCCTGCTGCTCCTCATGGTAAGCTTTTTCCTTTATCAAATTGCATCTCCTATCAAAAGTTTACCCCATCTTTTCAAGCTTTCACTTCCTCCATTTCAATCCATTCTGAATCTACATCTTATAAGCAAGCTTTAAAAGATCCTAGTTGGTGCCAACCTATGGAAGTTGAAATTTTAGCTTTGGAACAAAACCATACCTGGAACTCCGACTACAACGGTATATATATAATTTTTAAAGAAATGTAATTTCATCTATTAGGGGTCCAAGAGTTTGAATGAAGCGACTTCATTTCATTTTAAGTGGAATGACGTCGTTATGATGGAATCTGGGCCCTAAACCAAATTCTCCTCTTGTACCCCCCTCACTTTCATGTCCCTCTTCTCTCTCCAATTGTTTCTCTCCGTTGTACCATAAGCCACCTTTGTGATGTTGTTACCCACCTTACCCTACCGTGCAAAGGATTTTCCAGTGCGATGGTGTAAGCATTTTTTTTCTTTCAATTGATTACTTAATTTTGAAAGTTGTGTAGGGTTTGAGATAGTTTAGAGTTTTCCCATTTTTAGGGTTTCTTGTAATTCCACTGTTATATCCTCTTTTTTTAATTCCACTTGTGATATTGTGAGATGTGAAATGTGAAATTTTTTGAATTTTGTGAATGTGAAATATGAAGGCTTGTGGAATGCATGTGAAACTTTTGAATTTCTTTTTGTTGTTGAGAAAAAAATCTATTGGAAGCAATAAACAATATCTATGTGTTTGTCATTTATTTTTGCATTTGCAATCAACTAGTGTTCATATTCCAAATTACTGCACCAACCCCATAAAAAAGTGACTTTTTCTAGAGCTCTTGAAAGATAGAAATAGCAGGTTTTGATGCTAAGGTTTTGGATTAGCTAGAGAGGTAGGAAACAATCCCATGTTTTTCTTATCAGCAAATGTTTAAGCATTGGATTCCCAAAAAAATGGATAGTGTGGTTTTCTCTTACCAATAACATTTCAAGATCAATCATTAAGAAAATATGCTTTGTGAGGAATTTTCTAATCAAATTGAAGTCTTGTATATGTCTATCCATATCTTTATATTATAACTCTGTACCATTCTATTTGTTTCAATATAAATAATTCTATAAAATGCAAAATAAACATTACATATTTGGGATATCAACATGCTATCATTTTTTTTATTGGTAGGTGGTTTCTGTTTTCTTGAAAAAAAAAATGGCCAATTCCATTCCGCTCGAGCAAATTTTCTATTTGGATTATTATATATCTTTTTCTTAGGCTATTGATTATATACTAGTCATGCATATATAGATCAAAAGCTTATTATTGTTATAGACTTTTGTTATAGATAATTAGATGCTACACCTACTCTCAACAATCGTACACAAGGGGATGCTTCAGTTCTTACCCTGGATGGCAGGTACTTTCACCCATAGACCCACATCTGCAGCTACTTCTATGCAAGTAGTCAAGTACCTACAGATGTTGAATATGAAGGTATTCCTGATGAGGAGGATGAAGCAGAGATTAGTGTCGGTCGACCACCATGGCCTAATAAGAGAAAGTGGTGGACATGAGACCATTTCACCAAAATCTCCAGTGTTCATGAGAACCCACAAGCAATATCCCACCATTGTGGGCAAAGCTTTGGTTTTTATTCCAAGTAGCAAGGAACGACTGTTTTGATAGCACATCTTACGGGTTGTTAGTAGTATAAGATACATGAGAGGTTGGTGACCTAAGATCATATAAAGTTAAGTTACAAAACAATGATGGCCACTGATGGTAGTCAATATACAATACTATCAATCCCTCATTATAGTGAGAAGAGACTAAACGAGTTGCTTGCAGCGATGATTATAATGGATGAGTTGTTGCTTCTCACTATTGAGGGACAATGGTTTCATAATTTGTGCAATGTATTGATACCTAATTTCTCATTCATTCACGGTATATAGTCATGAGAGACTATTTGAAAATGCATGCCATGAAGAAGGCCATAATAAAGGAGAAGTTTATTAGCATTGGGCAGAGAGTTTCATTTACAACGGATACCTTAGTTACATGTATATCATAACCCACTTTATTAACAGTGAGTAGACATTACATAAACAAATTTTGGGGTTTAAGAAAATTCAAGATCACAAGGGTTCATCCATGAAAAAGGAGTTGGATGATTATATGACTGATTGGGAGATTAAAATATCTCTAGCATCACAATTGACAATGCGAGTATTAATAACAGTGCAATTGATTGGTTTAACAAAAACTACACAGTGAAAGAAGATATAATTCTTGATAATGAGTTTATACATATTAGATATTGGGATCATATTATCAATCTTCTTGTCAATGAGGGTCTAAAGGAAGTTGATGAGTTAATACTCAAGGTTCGCAATATTGTCAAGTACGTGAAGGCTTCCCCATCTCACCTAATAAACATTTTTGGGCATATAAAATAATCATTGGGCTTAATCCTAATTAAATATAAGCACATTTGGTCCATAAATATTAATCATAATTAAAATTTATCTTTTAAATTAAATTATACCATGTCAATTGTGTGTAGTGTAAAAACTTTCAAATAAAATTATTTTAATTTATAACATTATTTTTCTAGCATTTATATTTATGGATGCAAAATCAAGAATATTTTATAAATATAATCATTTAATACTCAACATCTGTCACGATTACGACATTAATTCACATGTACCAAGTTTTACCCTAAAAGCATTAATTCAGCCCATCGCATTCTCTGTCACAGTGCCAACAATATCGTCTTTCCAAATGGAAATGGTCTTTATTTAGATATGGACTTGGATGAGTACCCAAAAAAAAAAAAGAAAAAGAAAAAAAAAAACATTGGAGGATCTTGACTACGTTTTAAATTTCTTCTTTGACACATTTCTTGATTTTCTATAATTTGTTTTAAAGAAAACCATCATTCTTTATCAAGTAGATAAATGTTGGCCTTCAACTAGTACCAAAGAGAAAATACACTGATCAACAATGTCTAGGTCTATGATTTCTAGAACTTTTGTAATTGCAGCTTTGCCCAAATGGTGAGCAACCATATTAGCTTCCTTCTTTACATACCACATTTGCCACACCGCATTCTATGTTAGAAGCTTCTTAGCATCTTCAATAAGGCTTCCAAAGCAGCTAGTATCCAGTCCCCTAGTCCATAATGCTTTCACCACTTGGATAGCATATCCATTTAATATAAAATGCTTCATCTCGAGAGCTTTGCAAAATCGAATGGCTTTATCCATACTCCTTGCCTCTACTTCTGTTGGGGAAGTATAATAAATCAAAGGTTTCTTTTTAGTTGCAAGGACTTCCCCTCAACAATCTCAAGTTACCACATCAAACCCAATCCTATCAATTATTTTTTAATAGATACATCCCAAATTACCTTAACCCAATCATGCATAGGAGATTCCATATTGCCATGATAATGATCTAGTCTATGACTCCCAGTTTGATGTGCATTTGCCCTTTGATAGTCTTCATAAGCTAACTGAGCATGATCAAAGTGTATTTGAGGATGCAAAAAAGTACACTCATGAATTAGATTATTTCTTCTATACCATATTGCCCACACAATAATTGAAACCAATTCAAGTATAGATTGAGTAACCTTTGGTAGCAGTTGTTAAAAAAGGACTCCAAAATCATCAGCATAGAATGAAATTCTCTGAATTGTTCTTTCTACAAGCATCCAGACATCCTTGATTGAAGGACAAGTCCCCAGAATATGTCCAGTTGATTCAACTTCGATCATGCAGATTGGACAAAAATGTCTTTAACTATATTTCTTTTGCACAAAGTTAACATGGAAGAGAATTTGTATAGGCTCACCAGAGAAACCTTTTGATTTCATTCGATATGTTAAGGTACCAAATCTTCTTCCACAAGATGCCATTAAATCTACGTGTAGAGGACTCATCAAGAAACCTTGTCCTTTTATGTTTCTGTAGGTGATATGCATTTTTCATTGTGAAGATGTACATTTCCATTCAAGCTTATCTTCACAATCTTCAACACTTTCAAGTAGGATATAAATTATCCTTGTCTCTTCTGCATAAAAAAATATCCTTGATCATTTGAGTGTTCTATTATCTATTCTCTACATCTACAAGATCTGCTACTACTGCATCTTCCTGAGTATCTTAACTGAATATTGTATTATGCGTGAGTTCTCTTGGCGCCCATTTATTGTTCCATTTCTTGATTTTTCACTCATTTCTAGCTCTCTAGATAAGACCTTCCTTGAGTAATTCAACTATCGACCTCAAGCTCCTCCATGCAACAAAAGATCTATAGCCTTGGCTAGACAACAAAAAATTAGTATTGAGAAATTACTTTGCTTGAAAGATCCTAATTGATAAAGATTCTGGGTTTGTTATCAATCTCCATGCTTATTTAGCTACACGAGCTTTGTTAAAACAATTCAAATATCAAAAACCAAGACCTTCCTACCACTTCCCATAGCTCATTGAACACCATCTTTTCCAATTTATTTTACTTGGTTGGTTTTGAGAACCCCACAAAAAATCAACCATCATGCCATTTAGTCTTTTACACAACACCTTAGGTAACAAAAACTTATTATGTATGTAATTGGTATGGCTTGGACCACTGTTTTTATGAGTATTTCCTTCGCTACCTATCATAAGAATTTTATCTACCAAGAATAAAAGCACACTAATTTTCTAAAATAATCTATGGTAGGATTAGCTTCAACCTATTTGCAATTACTTTAGTAACAATCTTGTAAAGTACATTGCACAAACTAATAGGTCTGGAATCAAACATTAATTTGTGGACTAATGATCTTAGGGTTCAAAGTTACATATGTGAAATTGATTGCTTTGGGAATGACAGTTGAGTTTAAGATAGAAAGAATTGTAGCACTCACCTATTCTGGTCCTACCACATGCCATAATTTTTGATAAAAACAAGATGCAAAACAATTACGGCCAAATACTTTTTGAGGTTACATTTGCAAGAGACCCATTTCAACCTCTTCAATAGAAAATGGTTTTGATATTGATTCATCATTCATTGTTGGAGTCACCCTCGGATCAACTGCTTGCAAACATTCAGTGATATTAATAGGATGTGCTGTAAAGAATAAATCTTGATAGCATCTGGTGAAAGCTTCCCCTATAGCTTTTGATCTAGTATGACTAAAGCCTGCTTCATCCATAACCTTTGAGATAAAATTCCTTTTCCTTCACTAATTTGCACAGTGATAGTAGAATTTTATATTTCGATCCCAATTATGTAGCCAAGTCATTTTGGCTATTTGTTTTCCACTTGAGTTGCTCCTTCTTAACATACCTTCCACTTCTTCTTTTACTACTTTGAGATCTTTGACATTATCTACATTACATGACTATTGTAAGTGCTCCATTTGTGTTATCTTTTACTGTAAGATCTAACCATTTTCTTTCAATTTGCTTTTGCTCTAGACCTCCAAACTACCCATGTAGTGTTTTAGCTTTTTGTGAAATGTCACAAATTGGCTATTTGCTATAGTATCTTTGTTCCAAATTGTTCGTAAAACATCTTTAAAACTATCAAAATTTGCCCAGCTAGCTTCATATAGATGAATTTTCCATAATCTCCTTTTGTGAAAGGTTTCCTCCACAATAGAAATTAAGATAGCACAATGGTTAGAAGAAAAATTTGTCACAACAGTCACATTCCCATTGCCAAAATGAAGACACCAATTTGTTTTAGTTATTGCCCAGTCTCGCTCTTTTGGGAAAGTGCTATCACTTTTATTATTAGACCACGTATATCTTCCACCAGAACAACCAAGATCACTCATATTTTATTCCTTCAATACATCTCTAAGAGCAACCATATGTTGTCATTTTGTTTTGCACCTCCAGATTTCTCGTTGTGGTACATAATCTCATTAAAATTACCAATATATAACCACATCTGTAGGTTTAGTTGATTGAGATATCTAAGTATATTCCATCCTTTTGTTCCATTCTCCACCTCTAGATGTCCATAAAAACAAGTTAGCATCCGTTCTTCTCTCCCCACTCTCTCATATATCTAAAAGATAGTGTATCTCATGGAAAAACTTTGGATTTCTAAAGTAAGTTCTATCTTCCACAAAAGGGCTAGTCCACTACCTTTATCCACACCATCAACACAAATATTGAGTCAAAACCCAATTTGTATTTCAGTTTCTCAATACTATTAGTTTGCATATTTGTTTCGATTAGTAATAAGATGCTAGGCTTCATTTCCTTAACCATATGGTCATGGTCTAAAATTGTGGGAGGGTAAGCACTCAATAGTTCCAACTTAGTAGCCTTATTTCTCCTTGCAGGGCTACTTAATAGCTTTTGTTGATATCAATTAGGTGGGACAACCAACCCATTTTTTCTTCTTTGCAACTTCTGTCTTTCCAGCAAAAGATGCGGATTCTTGTAGAGTAAGTTTCCTCTTTCCATGGATGATATCAAATGTATCACAAGTAAATATTGGAGACTTTTTACCTCTAGCCCATCACTTTCATTTGTTGATAGATTGAATTTCACCCCCAACACCTCCCTAAAAACTTTTCTTCCTGGTGCATCTTGAGTTTTTGAAAAGCATTTATCTGCTTCTTCAACAGTCTCATAAAAAACAGTTACAATCAAATGGTATTGCTCATAATTCGATGGTTCCATGTTGGCAGCATCATCTGTCACCAATTTATGATCTTTTTCTACTATCCTTGTATCCATCCCAACACTTGTTTATACTAGTGTTTTTCACCCTGGAGCGCTCGTTTGGTTGGTTGACTATGTTGGGGAAATCGCAGTGATCCAGAGGTAGTATAAGAGAAAATATGATACTTGCACAACGGAATTCAAGACTCACATGCACATAGTGACAACAATAATTTAACGTGGTTCGGCAACTGCCTATGCCCGTAGAGAAAGAGTTTTGCTATTAAATAGTGGAACACAGAAAATATTATAGAGAGGATGATCACACTCCACTCAACTCAACTCTCTTTCTTAGAATTCACCCTAACTCTCTCTTTCTTTCTCTTTTTAGCTTCTCACTGAGCCCTTCTTGTGCCTTTTTCCCCCACACCACGACACAATGCATTGGAAATGATCGCCTTTTATAGGTGAGTCTTTAGATGATTTTTTTTTTTTTTTTTTTTTTTTTTTTTTTTTTTTTTTTTTTTTTTTTAAGTCAGAGTCTCCTGTCCATAAGAGACTCCTATCCTAAATTTATTAAAAACCCTCACGTATGACGGAGGAACACTGTATGACAAAAAATCTCAAATAAAAACAAACCTCATTTCTCTCTAATAATAACCAACCCCAACCTATCCATACGTATCAAACCTCTCAACCATGTATGCTGAAAATCCAAACCAACAAAATCTCTAATAACCCCATGTGTTCCTTCCTTTGCCAAAAAATCTGCTACCATTTTTGCTTCTCTAAAAATGTGCCTAAAATGAACATTAATCTCAATGGCAATCTCCTTTATCTCCTCCCAAAAATCCCAAAGAAACCAAAGTCGACAAATTCTGAAAGCGAGCCAATTCGTTACCACCGAAGAATCCGATTCTACAAGAACATTTTGAAGCCTTAACTATCTACATAACCGAAGACCATCTAATAATGCACGACCCTCGGCAACCATTTTGGAAGCACTTCCATAATAATGTGCAAAGCCCGCTAAACACTTGCCATTTGAGTCTCGGATTACACCACCACCACCTGCCTCTCCCGGATTAGTACAAGCCCCACCATCCACATTTAGTTTCACAATACCCCTTCCCGGCAAATCCCATTTGATATAATCAGCCACAAATCTTGATAATGGGATAATCCAGCAATAAGTATTTACCAACAACTAGCATGGACGGTGGAACTTGCAACTTTTGACCAAGCTTCAGTAGCTAATCTAATGGTCAAGCTGCAACTCTTGACCAAGCTATATAGGCATGGAACACCCATCAATTCTCCTCCTCTATTCCCATCAGAGGAGAATGCACTATGATTTTTCTCTAGTTGGCATCCATCCTAGATATGTCTTTGCATAGCCTGAGCTTCTCACTTAACCACCTACGTTAGCATGTCCGTTGGATTCTCTTTCACACGGATCTTCACAAGCTTCAACAACTGTTGTTCCATTGCTTTGAATATCCAATGATAGCGAATATCAATATGTTTGGTATGGGAATGGTACATTGAATTCTTACTCAAGTCTAGAGCACTTTGACTGTCACAATGTACCTTGTAGTCTTCTTGACTAGCCCATCAGAGAAATCGCTTAATCCACAACATTTCTTTCCCACATTTGCTGCAGCAATGTATTCTGCTTCTATTGTACATAAAGCAACAAACTTCTGCATTTTGGACTGCCAAGAAATAAATCCTCCTAGGGGTGAGATTCGGCCGGTCTGGATCGGCAAAACCGACGGATCAGACATTTTTGGACCGAACCAAAATAGGTCCGGTCCAAATTTCAACAGACTAAATGAGTTCGGTCTGGTCCGGTCCCGGTCCAGGGGTTTTCCACCTTGGACCAGCTTGGACCGAATGTAAAATAATAAAAAAAATATAATTATTTATATATTTATATAATATTTATAATTATTTATATATAAATTAATTATATAATTTGTGATGACCCGTTTTTACGTGTATTTTCACTAAAGACTCTTTTTAATTTATTTAATATAATAGTTCTTTTATTTTAAATTATTGTATTTTAAATTGGTTTTAATTTATTTGATGTTGTGTTTAATTTATTTAGTCGTTTTACGGTTTTTAATATCGTTTTCGGCGAATCTGTTTTTGGTTTCCGGAGTGAGGATTGGACCTCATTTCTTTTCTTTTCTCTTTTTCTTTTTCCCTTTTTCCTTTTCTTTTTCTTCTTTTTTTTTCTTTTTTTTTTCCTTCTTCTTTCTTCCCCGTTTCCTCCCTCCCGCGCGCTGCCCCTTCTTTTTCCCCTTACCGTCGCTGCCACTTTGGCCGCCCATTGCGCCGCCGTCCGGCAGTTGTGTTGTACACCACCCCCACCATTCTCTTCCCCTCCCACCAGAGTTCATCCCCACCAATTTTTAGAGCTATCGGACCAGCCATTAGCCGCCACGAGCCCCTGGAAGTCATTGCACCTGCTCTATTTTTTCCCCTGTCACCAGTTGCTTTCGTAGCCCAGAACCACCGCTCGCCGGCGGCGTGGCCTACACCACCCACCCAGTTTCCGGCGCACCACCTCCGGCTACCATCTCTTCACAGCTTCTTCCCCTACTTCTTACCGACCTAAACCACCCATTTCCAGCCTCGATTCGTTGCCGGATCAGCTCCCACAAGCTCAACTCCGTTCAGCCCCTTTTTGGCCTTTGACCGCCATTTCCACCACCATCCACTGCCAAAACTCGTTTTCTTTAGTTTCATAAATATCTCAAGACCTTTCCCTATCAATTTTGTGCCTTGGTTTGTTCCCGTTCGAAAGTGGGTAATTTATTACCCAAGGCAACAGTGTAAATTACACTGTTACGTTGCTTTTCCTCTATCGTTTGCAACGCCGCGAGCTTTCAAAAAATACCATATAGCGCTGTAAGTATTTTTCAAACTCTACTTTTAGATTTAAATATATTTTGCTCATTCAATAAATATTTATCTGTTGGTTGGCTGATTCCGGACTGAGTCCGAGGAGTTCGGGGGTCGGATGGATGGAGGACGGAGTTGCTTGATTTATTGATTTATGGTTGGTTGATCGTTTTGTGCATTGAAATCGCATTTACATGGTACATGCACGTGCGTTTTATTTAATTTGAGAAAATCCTGTTTTATTGGTGTAAGTGGATTTTCGGGTGCGTGTGTATCACGACCCCAAGTTAGGATGGGGTATTATTCCGGTGGAGCTCCTCTGGTCACTCGGGAGCGTAATAAACTGAGTGACGTCCCCTGAGTTATCGCTGGGCAACGACGGGAGCGGGGGTTAGGGGATGCTTGGCTACGAACGCACCGGGTGCGGAACCGGGCATTGCTTTACGCACCGACTCCGTGGCCCTTCGCTGGCGAGGGCTAGAGGATGCTTGGCTACGAACGCGCGGGGCGCGAAACTGGGCATCACTCGTTTAGGTGTCACATGCGTGGTCGTTACCTGCGGTGTGGCACTAGAGCTAGGGTGTGCGGATGACCCCTAGGGGAGGTCATGGTGCATACGGATTAATTGGTTAACGATTTGAGTTTGATATGGGCCAAATGTGACTTTTGGCGTGATATTTGGAAAGGTTATGTTTTTGGGTCAAATGAGATTTTTGGCGTGTGGAAAAAATATGATTTTAAGGGTTTTGTGCATTGACATCATTTCATGCATATTGTTTGAGTTTTATATGTTTTTATCTGGTGGTGTTTGGATTTTACTTACCTGCGGCACCATTTTTGGTATCGTAGATTTTGGTGCAGAGATCGACGATGAGGAGGAGGAGGCTGAGCCCAAGGATGCGGCTCCGCCGGGGTGCTGAAGTTAAAGTTAAAGTTTTGTTATTTGGTTTAAAACTATATTTGTGTTTTGTAATATTCTATTATGTATGTTTTGAACAGTTTTGTATTAAATTAAGAAAAATTCTGGTACTTAGTTATTAACTTTGCTATCCGCTGCGTGTTTCTCGTGCACATTCGTTACTTATACACACACTTGGCACACATCGATAGGGTGGTGACCCGTGATGTTATCATCCGGACGTCTCGATTTCCCCGTGTTCATGTGTGGGGATTTGGGGGCGTCACATAATTATTAACTAATACTAATATTTATAATTATATACTAATATTAATATTTATACTAATACTAATAGTCTAATATGGTATAAAAGTAATAATAATACTAAATTACTAATAGTCTAATAGTTTGATATAGACTATTGTAATATTGTTATACTTATACAGCTATACTAATATAGTTATACTAAATCAGTATAAGTAATACTAATATATAGCTATACAAATAATCTACTATTAATATTTAATACTATTATATAGTTATACTAATCACTATAATTAATACTAACATATAACTATACAATATACTTATACAGTTATACTAATACTATTAGATTATATTTATATATATATCATAGTATAATATATGTATATATATTAATTATTTCATAGTTATAATAAAAAAGTTAATAGTGTATTATTAGTTATAGTAAATAAGTTGATAACTATTACTATATACTAATAGATTAATAGTATCATATTTATACTAATATATATATATTAATATATATCATAGTATACTATATGTATTTATATATTAAATTAATTAATAGTTATAAACTTAAAGTAAATAAGTTAATAGTGTATTATCAGTTATAATAAATAAGTTAATAAACTATTAATATATACTAATAGACTAATAAAATTATAATTTATTACTATATTACTATATACTAATAGACTATTACTATATTATCAGTTATAATTATCACTATACTATAATTTATCTAGTTATACTAATTACTATAATTAATACTTATATAGTTATACTAAATCACTGATTCACCATAACTAATATTACTAATATATAACTATATTAATAGTCTAATACTATTATAATTTATATAGTTATAATAATCATAATAAATTAATAACTAAATATAATTTAGTCATAATAAATAATTTATATAGTTATATAGTTATATAATAAATAATTTATATAGTTATAACTAACTATATATTATAATTTATATAAGTATAACTATATATATATTTAGTATGAATGTATTATTATATTCTTTAATGTATAACTATAATAAATAATACTATTATATATTAATATATTAACATATTATAAGAGTTATAATATAAATTATAATATAGAATTTATAATATACTAAATCACTATAATAGTATAACTAATACTAATATATAGCTATACTAATAGTCTACTATTAATATTATTATATAGTTATACTAATCACTATAATTAATACTAATATATAGCTATACATTATACTTATACAGTTGTACTAATACTATTAGTCTATTATATAGTCTAAGACTCTCAATTCTAATATAGGCTATATAGCTATAACTAATACTAATATTTACATTAATACTAATAATGTAGAATATAGTTATACTAACTGATTGGTTCAACATAACTAATATTACTAATATAATATAGCTATACTAAATTACTAATAGTCTAATACTAATACTATTATATAGTTATATTAATCATAAATTCATAATAACTAAGTCATTATAAGTCTATAACTATATATATTTAGTATTAATGTATTATTATATTCTTTAACGTATTACTACTAACTATAATATATAGTACTAGTATATATATTAATATATTAACATATTATAAGAGTTATAGTATAAATTATAATATATCATATATGTATAAATTTATAATAGTATTACTATTATTTAATATAGTATTATATAGTGTTATAGAGTATTAATAAATGTGTGGGATTTGAAGAGATATAGTAATACTAGTATATTACATATGATATTACTATTATTACATATAGTTATTAGTTATAGTATTAGTACTAGTGTGTTATTAGTTATAATAAATAAGTTAATAATTATTACTAATTTACTATATAGTAATAGACTAATAGTATTAGCATATTTCTAATATATATATTAATACTATATAATAGTATACTAAATGTATATATATATATATTAAATATATCACAAACAAAATGCCATTGGATTAAAAAAAAAAAAAAAGAGTCTAGGGTAGATCGAACGGACCAACCGGATCGGGCTGTCCCAAATGGCACCAGACCGTCCCGATCCTTAGGGAGTTCGGTCTGGTTTAGGGTGGAAAAATCTTAGACTGAATAGGTCCGGTCCAGTCCACAAAACCTCTCAGGACCGGACTAAACTCTCCCTTAGCCCCTCTTGCAAAAGTGAAGAGAAATACTGAAGTAGATTTCCTACTATCTAGGTTTCCTGCCATATCTAAATTAGTATAGCTCTCCAAAACTGGTTTAGCTCCCTCAAAACACAAGCATAGCTTTGATGTACCCTTCGGGTACCTCGAGCCACTACGTTACTTGTGTTATAAGTAGTTGAACCTAGTAACCGGTGTGCGAAACAAATCTTCAACAGTGGCGTTGTCTATGGGATCTAAAGAGATTTAAAATAATGTGTCCTTTGTATACCGGCCATAATGCATTCACAAACAACATCCAGAGAGGAAGCTACATCAACAAACCTGAAAGGAAGGTTTGCAAAATTGGAAGCGCGTATGAGGAAGATGGCAAAGGAAGTGGAAAATCTTCAACAGGAAAACAAAGCCTTATGAATGAAGAACATTGATGTACAAGATGATGCAAGGCCGAGTCGAAATGAACAAGGAGAATCCCAGAGTGTAGGTGGGGTAGACGCTAGTGAAAAAGAAAGGAAAAAGGATGAACCACGAGTTACCCAACCTTATAGATAAGTATGAGGTAATGGGAAGTCGACTGGAAGCCTCATCATCAATTGACCAATTGCTCACTAGCACAGACTTGCCCTATAGCATGGAGGTGATGGCTGCCCCACTGCCTTCAAAGTTTCGAATACCACAGATGGAGACATATGATGGGCTTATAGATCCCATCGAGCAATTGGAGACCTTCAAGGCACATAGAACCTTGCACTGATTTTTTGGAGAGATAGCTTGCACGACTTTCCCATTGCCTTGAAGGGAGTCACGAGAGGCTGGTTTAGGTCATTGCGACCTGGCTCAATTGACAGCTTTGGTGAGTTGGCTAGGCTATTCCGAATATAGTTCATGGCAAGTAAGAGGAGAAGATGCCCGAAGGCATACCTCTTGACCATTAATCAACAGGAGGATGAGAGCCTAAAGGCCTACATGGCTAGGTTCAAGAAGGAACACATGTGATATACGACAGGGATAAGAAAATCCATCTGACAGCACTTCTCAACGATGTGTGGCCCCGAAACCCATTAATAATAAAGCTTGCAAGAAAAACCCACCATGATGTTGTGGGAGTTTATGGAAAGGGAGGACAGATTCATTAACACAGAGGACACTCTCTGAGTGTTGACTGCCCTGAGAAAAACAAAAATGGAGCTGGCCGACAGGAAGTCCAATGTGTCAAGATGAATGGAGGCTGTAGAAAAAATCAAAGCTGGTGCCTTAAGGGGGCTAGCCCCACATCATGCATGGTCTAGCTTGAGCGTGTTGGAATAAGGCAAGATAGATAATCGAGGAGTCGACAACAGTGAATGGGCTAGCCACCAATTTTGCACCTATCATGGGAATGAGACCTATAACACCAAAGATTATGTCACCCACTTAAATAAGAGAGAGGAGATGGGTTGCCTCGCCAACCAATACTTGATAGACTCGAGTAAGAAGACAGGGCAAGATTGGGGAAGTTCTCAAAGGCCATGAAGAAATGAGAGCTTTAGAAGATGGTGGGTGGAGCGAAAATCCCCGCGAAACACCCATCGGCATACTCCAGCTCATGGGAACAATCCCTTGACAAAAATACAAAAACAAAGAATAGGGCAACTCTCAGGGCTCCAAGAAGGCCTCAGGTATTTGCTCCATTCCTATGGTATTGGCATAACGAAAGGCCACGTTGTCAAGTTTGAGGGACTGCAAGTCCAAGGTCCTTAGGTGAGTCTAAGGCTTCACCAACAGGCCTCCCCTCAACTTGTCCAAGCCTTCCTACTAGCCATAAGCCCAAGCTCAGTCGCATATCTTTTTAACCTCAGACAACCAAGAGGAAAGATTGGCAGCAACCCCTTGAGCATTAGCTAACTTAAAAAGTAGGGCCTCAATCCTCAAATCTCGAGTAGCTATCTTGGAATATAAAAATACAATCCACTAGTCTCGCGCTTGCTACCCACATCGGCCATAGCCAACTCAACCTCCAAATCTCGTACCTCCTTGGTTCGGGACTCAAGTTGGAAGGACTTGTGTTTCAACCTCTCTAAAAGGTCCTTGTAGGTTTTCTCTAGTAATTTGTACAAACTCATGTCTGAGTAGTGTTACCTGGACAACTTATCCTTCTCAGTCTCTGGACGACGACACGAGTCTTGGATTTCCTCCAGCTCTGCTACCCAGAGGTCCAACGACTTGCTCAAGCTATCTAGGGAGTTTGGCTTGGAGGAGACATCGGCCACACTCCTCACAGGACTAGGCCAACTCCCCCTAAAGGATGGCCATCTCTTAACGTAGCTCAGTGATCTTTTTATTCTTCTTCTCTCTTTAGGCATACGCCTGGGCAAAGAACTCTCTGGCTTTTCATCCCGCTCCTTGTTCACCTGTCAAAGCTTGAAATGGGCCAACTTAAAAAGGGATTGGAGCTCCCGAACCTCCTCTACATCTCCCCTTTCATTCACAATTAGGGCGACCATTTGATTGGCTCCTTGGTAAAACAAAAGAACAGGGGCAAAGTGAAGAACAAGCCAAGAGGGAGAAGAAACAAGAAGTAACAAACTGACAATGAAGTAAGTTTCTTACTGAGGAGAAGAAGACCTTCAGCTTGTCGCCCTATTCGCTTATGGCCTTGGCACGGCCATAGCCTGAGCTGGGTTGCGGAGCCCTAATTCCTTTGGCTCCCAAATTTCTCCAGCAAGCAACGCCCAGATGCAATGGCTTTAGGGCCTACTCGAACATACCCTCTACATCTCAAACATACCCTCTACATGATGATTGACCGCTGATAACAAAATAGGTGTGCATCTGCCTTGCTGATGACAACGGGACCCCGATTCAGGTCTCATCAACTCAGTTGCCCTTCTGCCTTATGGACGGGTACACCTCATTGCTTAGGTACACCCTCAGCCTCGGGAACCGTGTGATTTTGAAAGCCTCCTCACCTTCCTGCTCAGTGGTAGGAGCTTTCTCGAGCACCTCTCCTGCTCCACGGCTAACTGCAGCATTCATAAGAGCACCATCCCTAGTCGCAGCCCTAAGGTCCTACAGAGCCTCGACATTCTTCAGTTCTTGGCTAGAGGGGATGATTAGGATAACCCCTTCTTCAACTTAGGAGTCTTCCAGTGACCCTGCAATGGTTAAAGGGGGAGCCACCTTAACCAATCCTTCCAAGGTTGTAGTTGAAATGGTCTCAGTCTCCTGGGACACTTAGATAGGGGGCTCTGGAATGGAGACCCTATCAACATCAAGGGTCCATGACCTGAGTGTGGCTCGTGGATGATCCCACATCAGGGTCAGGGTGCAAGGAGACAACCTCCTTGGTGTTGCCTAAGCATACCTCATCTCGGCATCCCAAGTAGCTTCAAAATTCCTAGTGGTGGGAGAGGCAACTAACTCCAGGGGAACTTTAGGAGGGGGAACAAAGATTTAGGAGTCCCTTGGGGGTGGGTAGAGGAAAGCCAAGAAGAAAGCCATCTTTAATTCTTCTTCCCCCTGAACGAGAGCCCCTGTTGGCACTAGGGGGACTCTCGGCAGGGTAGGAGTTCGAGTCACCATCGGCGGTGGGGGCAATGTTTGCTCGGCCCAAGAAGCACTAGCATTCATAGAGGAACATGACGGTTCATAGATGGTCTCAATGGCTCTAGAAGAGAATGGGCCATGGGAGGACTAGCCCACGGGAGGCTGTCTTCGTGGCTCGGAGTTGCTGTCACTGCCTCCTAACCTCAATGACTCCTCAACCTCGGTGAGAGGTATTTTACCCCTTCCATGCAACGAAGGGTTGGGAGGTCTCCTTTGCCCCTGAGAAGATGATTGACTCTTCGACAAGCCCCTCATGACGAAATGAAATTGGTCTAGAGACGTTAAGAAGCGGTCTATATTGGCTTTAGTCAGCAGGGCCTCTGAGTCAACATCGCATGGATGTGCCCTCACCCAAACATAGACTACCTTGAATCAGGCTTGCTCAATCCCAGACATCTCCAAGCTAATCTCCTTGTCATCCGATACTTATTGAAGGTAATAATCTTTTCCCACACAAATAAATCACTTGAAATAATATTTCCCTACGAGATAATTGTAGGAAATAGAATTCCTGGCAGATTTAGCAATGGTTTGGCACACATTTTCTGACTTTATTCAACACATATTCCCGAGACAAAGATCGCCACAAATAAGCAATAATTTCTGATAATTTTTTAAATCTCAGCAACAACATTTTTTGGGAACATTATCAATGGCTATCTTGTGACACATAAAATTCCCTAGAAATATTTATTTGCAGCAATTTTTATACTTTTTCCAGAAATTTGATGTTGCAGCAAAAACTAACTTTTTTTTTAAATAGAGTTAATTTCATTCACTGAAACCAAAGTTACATCTGTGACTAATCAATACAGGAAAATCCAGATTATCAGCCAAACTACTCAACTGTTTAGCTTTGACTAGGAGTGAGAAACTCTCTCTTCCCTCTAGATAGCCAAGTAGAGAATCGTCCTAGAGGGAGATGGGAGCCTCGGCTCCTCCCTCCCTCCTCCCTTTAGTTTCATGTTTTCCCATTTTCTTCTAGTTTTTGTCTGGTTTTGGTTTATTTGTTTGGTTAATTTCAACCGATGCTTGTGATTATGGTGGCTTAGCATTTGCTCTCTAGATATGGCGCCGTCTTGAGGAGAGGAACACCTGCTACCATAAAGAAAATGCTACCGAGCGCAACCCCGAAGTTGGGTGGCACATTGTGGAGGAGACGCGAAAAGAGGCATGGAGGTTTCGCCGAGGATGGAGGATCTGGACAGGAGCGAGGCTGGCTACCCTGTTTTGATGGCACTAGGCTGACGGTGAAGGACTGAGGTGAGGCGAGGCGAAGCAGGGATGCCCATCAGCGAGAGGCATGCTGCCCTGTTTCTGTAATAGAGAGTTAATGGCATGAAATGGCTCTGGGTCATGATGGAAATTGGCCTCCCTTCTCTTTGATTCCCGTAGTGGGTAGGTGTCAAGTGTCGACACAGATCAGAGGCTGCTCAACAAGAGAAAAGAAAGAAGAAGGGGAGCAACGGGAGATGAAGCGATGAAACCCTAGCAGTGTCCCTTGCTTCCTTCAGCCAATCCGGCCCACGTGTTCCCCACTTGCAATTAGGCTGGACGTTTTGTTTGGGCTGGGCCCAAGTGTTTTCTCCAGTCCACTTGTTTTTAGTTTTTTGCATTGTGTTTTTGGAATGGTTTTATATATTTTAGTTTATTTAGTCTAATTAAATGAGTATTAGGAAACATTGTCTCTAGGACCTAGGGTCCGTAGAGTTCGTACTCCACTCTTTGGAGGGGGAGTTGTGTAGTCTATCTTATATGGAGGTCTAAGATAGTGTTGTCTCTTAGACGGTTAGTCTGGAGGCCTGTCTCTCAGACTTTTAGTCTGGAGGCATTGGACAAGAACTTATCAACCGCAAATAAATTTGTGGGTTGGAGAGTGAGAAATTGTTAGATTTTGGCTTGTATTTTCAGGTCAAAAGTTGTAATTGTCAGCTTATTGAATGAAGGAAACAGTGTTTCATTTTCAAAAAAAAAAAAAAAAAACTACTCAACTGTTAGGGGCCCCCCGCCAACAAATTTCTTTGTGATAGACATTGTCTAAATTTCTATATCTTCTCTCTTGATAGCAGTCAAAGAGAAAGCGTTTTATTAAGACAGAGTTAAAACGACCTTTCTTCCAAAGAAGAGAGGTACATCCACGCTCCATCCTCCCAAAGAGGAGGAGTACAAGCACACTCTCTCCTCCCAAGGAGGAAGAGTACTATCACCTATCTTCCTCCAAACAGGAGTAGGACAAACATCCACCTTCCTCCAAAAGAGGAGTGGGACACTAGCCTATTTCTTTTTTATTTATAAAAGCTGAAACAAACCAACAATTGCAAATACAAAAAAAACCAAAAAAACTGGAATGGGCTATAAAAACAAATGGGCCCAGCCTAAGCCAAAGGCCCATCTTGTGTGTACTTGATGGCCCAACCCGTTAAGGTTCCATCTCTTCCTTCTGCCGTTGCCACCCATCTTCATCACTGAAGATTCACCCCGGCCCTCGCCCTCATGCCTCCGTCTCGCGCTGCATAGGAAATCATCCAAAACATTACAAAGCACTGCTCTCATCATATTAGGTTTTTAGGTCAGCCCACACCGCATCCTCCATGCCACACCCTAAGGTTTTTCTGCTCAGTCGTGCCTCGGTGTTCTGGTCAGCCCTCACTTTCGCACCGCTCATGTACCTCCCCCACGTTCCTGCAGCACTAAAAGCCACTCCAGCGGCCAAACCGACCACCACAGTAGCAACCCTCTGCACTACAAAGCCAGCCCACGCCAACCCTGTTTTAAGCTCTGAAAAACAGAGCAACTGCTAACCATCTACTAGGTTGCACGTCCGCAAGAGCCACCGCCCGGACACTCACCCCAAAAGACCAGAGGCCAATCCTTTGACCACTTTTGGGGTGAACCGAGGGCTTGGCCATGGCGCATGAGTCATGACGATATAGCTCCACCTTTAGACCTTCATTGAGAACTTATTCAAATACCAAAACCAAGAGTTTAAAACAAATCTAAACTAAAAGCCATTAAAAAGAAAGAAAAAGAAGGGAGAAAGGAAGGGAGGATGGAGTCGAGGCCCCCATCCCCCCGCAATCTGGTTTCTGTTTTGGTTGGATTTCTAGAGAGAAGCCAGAGGTTCTCTCTCTAAACTAGGTAAAAGGGAAGGTGATTCTCAAAAAAACTCATTTTTCTTGTATAACTAGAAATGGGAGATTGTGATACCTTATTATGATAAGTGATAAGGTTGGGTGATATATGGAATCCTATATGGGTGATATATGATATTCTTTGTCTTTATAATATTGTTCCCATGGGCTCAATTATATCAGTAATTAATCCTAATTGGCTTAGACCTTCCACTGAAGTGTTACATATATTATTATATATAAGAACAATATACTATAATAATAGGGTTCATGAAACATCATTTGTTGTCTAATCGACCAAGGAAAGGACTATAGGAATAAAAATATAGACATTTGGAAAAGGCTTTGTGTACAAGAAATATGCCTTACGTTTTTGTTTTCCTTTTTTGTACATGTTCCTTTTGCTGGGATTAATCAAAGCACTAATGATTTTTGGAGTAAAGCTTTTTTTCACTCTTTCGTCTCATGGAAGAAAATAATATTGGAACTGTATGATTATATATGCATTGAATTAGATTATTGTATGTGATCATTTGCATGTATTGATGATACATAGCGTGCACAAATTGTAGAGTGGAGGCTTTCAAACATAAAATATTGGTAGGCTGGCAGCCAGGATCTGGACATTTATAGGATGGCCATTGCAAACTAGGTGTGTGGCTCACAAAGCCACCCTTGGCTAACTGTTGCAACCTATGGTAATCTAAGCATTGGGTGGCACTTTGTGGTGGCCTAGATAGGGCCAATAAGATCTATGCCGCCATAGTGGCTCTCAAGAAGCCACCTTTATGGTAGCCTAATTGTAGAATACAGGCCACCAAGTGGCTTGCGAGGGCCAACCATTGGTGGCCCGATTCTTAGCCACTAGTGAGTGGTTGGTAGTGGAGGGATAGATCCTGCCGGCTTCCCCAACTTGGGTTTTTGCCTTTTTTTTTTGTAATATCATTAAAATGCTAACATAAATATCACTTTTCAATTGAAAGATATCATGTAATAAAACGAGAGTAAATACGACATTAAAAGATATATGTGCTTGTGAGTTGTTGGGGACTTTTGTTTATCATGTAATAACAACTCACAAAGCACATATTTTCAATGGATTAAATTATTACAGTTTGATTGAAGGCAATTAAGCACATCCTTTTACTTCTTTGTTCGTGTTGTGATCAACCTAAATTGTTCATCTTTATTAATGATTGTCAGGGTTATAAGGCATAAACACCCTAGCTCTACATGATTGAGTAAATATTAGATAGTCTATGAAGAATTGTGAGCTGCTAGAAATAATTAATTAGTAAGGCTAGGGTTGGGTTCACTTTCTGCAATTAACTAAGAAACTAATTAAGAATAATGACTTATAATTTTATGCATTCTAGACGATAAACGTAAGTGAGATTGTTCTTGTATCACTTCTCTTCAAATAAATGAGAGAAAATATCATCTAATTCTTCAAAGTTCTCACATCTAAGAATTTTTTTCTTTGTAAGAATCACTTACAATTATGTTTCCTCCTAAAAATCCAATTCACGAGTAGTTGAAGCACAAAGGAACAAATTGTACAAAAGTAAAACATGCCCTTATTGGTGAGGTTGTCAAGCTCACACTTGCACAACAAATTTAACATGGTTTGGCAATTACCTATGTCTATATATAGAACTTCACTAATAAATCAGTGGGAAACAAAAACAGAGGAGGTGGATTACTCAACTCTCTCAACTCTCTTCTTTTCTCTTTTCTTCTCTTGTTTTTGATACTTATAACTCCATCTTAGAGCTTCACATTTATAGAGGAAAGAAAATGCGGAAAGGGAAAGAAAATGATCACAACTCATTTTTGGTTGACATTCGATGAAGCAGCTCATGAGAGAAGACACAATTTTCTTTTCAAGTTAATCATGGCTTTCGGTGGGTTGGAACCATCATTCAATTCATTCCCACAAGGATCGCAAGTGAGTGTGATAAAAAATTGTGATGCAAGGGTCAATAATTCCAGCTTGTATGATGGGTTGCCATACAATCAATTGTAAAGATGCACGTAATCATTATAAAGAATAAGAGCTACTCATTTTCAAACAATACGATATTTCAAACACCACATGTACTTATTCAGAATGAGTTATTACAATCTTTTGTTCTTAAATTACTGATGTCTGCATTGGGCGATTACATCATAGGTGACATGCATGGCTCAAGTCCCACAATACTTATGATCGGAATAGGCTCTAATACCATTTGTAGTGCCTCAAAGAAAGGCTTAAATCAGAGTTTTATAGGTCATACTCTAAAAGAATTAGTCAATACTTCGATTGAAGTCCATTGGAAGTATTATAAGGAGCAAAAACTTTTTACTACCATACAAATGAATCATAATTATGTCTTCCATAAATATGCCAAATATAGCAAGATATATTGTCATTTTGTATGTTATCATTTTCAACAAGACATTTTACATCTATGATCACCTTTGAGAACAATCTTGTTGCCTCCAAGGGAAGATATTAGGGTATATTGATATATTTCACTTCCATAATAAGATCATCATATTGGCTTAATATTCTACATTTGATAATATCATGGTAGGTAGTATTATAAGTTGAATATCTGATAATATTATGGTAGTATTTATAATATTTTGTAATGGTATCTTGATTATATCGTAAATATTTACCTTTTAATTAATCATTTTTACAAGCGTTATACCATATGATTTTTGTCCTTATATATATTTTCACAATTTCCTTGGTTATACAAAATGGTGTTGTGGTAAACACCAAAGCAACCACACCCACACACAAGACGATATTGAGACAAACAATGAAACAATAATGCGGAAACACAATAATCAAGCATACACTTACGATAGAACATTTTACGTGGTTCAGCAATGTGCCTAGTCAACAAAGCTATAGGGAATTTTATTCCAAAGGAGATTACAACACTTAGTGAGTTACAAGAGCTTCACTCTACTTACATAATATCAACTCTCTCTACGACTTTTTTCACTCTCAAATATTCTTTATATGTCTCTTGTCTCTTTTAGTTTAATCTGCTCCCTTTGATACAAAACCGAAGAAATAACATTCATACTTATAGACAGGTGTGAGAAACCCTAAGGCGGCAAAAATATGATTCTTCGCTCGAGTAGAGTGTCTAGCGCACCTCGAGTGAACAATCTGTTCCACATTCACTAGAGTGGAGTGTCGAGCAAACATCAAGCAAACTCTTTGCCTCAGTTTTTCTCAAGCACTAGGTCAAGTGAACAATCTGTCTGGGATTAGATCAAGTCAACTGTTGAGCGCACCTTGAGTGAACTCTTTGTCTGAGTTTCGCTCGAGCCAAGGTCGAGCATAGTCAACTGAACTCATTGCCTTGCATTTTCTAGCTAGGATTGAAAATAAAAACTGGTAAACCAACCCAAATTGGACTAGACGGGTGTATTTGGTTTGGTGCAAAACCCGATTTAGTTTAGTACCAATTTTATTTTTTCAAAACCAGTTCCAGTTTTGGTTTTTTTAAACTGGACTGAACCAGTTCATATATATAATATTTTTATTATATATAAATAATTTTTATATGATTTATTTATAGTATATATATATTATATGCTAAATTTCTAATTAATATAACATAAAATCTTAATATCTTAAAATTCATGTATAATAATACAATAACATGAAATTAATATAACATTTGATATAATATAAAATAAAAATTAATCTTATTATAACATTTGATATAATATATAAATTTTAATTTTATAACTTAAGATTAATATAGCATAAAATCTTATAAATAACATAAAATTAATATAACATAAAATATTTTAATTTTAATTTTTTGTAACGATCATATTATCACTAACATACATGACAATATAATTCTTATAAATAATGTATGTATGCTATAATAGTTTTACTCTAATTATTATTCTTCATTGCATATCATTTTTATATTTAGACAACTTTTTTTTTTAATTTATCAGTTTGTTGTTCCAAGCTCGACTTCCTAAGCCACCAACCTTGCTAATTTAAAGGGAAAACTGCTAAAACTAGATCGAAATAGGTAAAACTGAAAATATTGGTTTCGAGGGTTAACCGGTCCAATATCGGCTCTTCAATTCTAAAAACTGGTGTATACCAGTTCAGTTCTAATTCAAGTATGCCAAAAATTGGACCAGTTACACCCATATTTCCAGCTCTCAAACTAGGCTTCCTATACAACCCAACAAATGGAAGAGAGCCTTGTACTGCAACATTGTGATTGGCTTTATACTACAACAACCGTGGGTAATAAATCTTCAATAATAGGATGTTTGTTGGAGACCCAAACCCTCGTGTAAATAGAGCTTTGCTAGTCACATCAATCTTATTTTTATTTTTGTTAAGCTAATTAAGTTCTTGTACTACTCATCATTCCTATACCATATACTTGTTAACAAAAAAATAAATAAAAAGATAAAAAATTAAGTGTGATATATGTCATAGGGATGACGGGTAGAATTTTTCATACATACTCTATGACTGCAAATATCATTTCTCTAATTAAAACAGTTCTTGTTCCTATTATTACAATATGATGGACCGTAGACAAAGTAACTTGCGGGGCTATACAGTTTAAATAAAAGCCCAAGTAAAGAAAAAAGTAACTATCCCTTACTTGTTCCTATTTTGTATAAGCACCCTATGTGAACAATGAAATTATACTCGGCACATTTATAAACAAAATCTTCTAATATAAGATGAACACAAACCTTGCACAAATCACAGCAATGATCGGAAGTCTTCTTAACAAAAGTAAGAGGATGTTGATGGTTATCAATTGTGCAAGTTTTCCCAAACTGATATTTGAGAATTTTTCAAGAATATATTTCAGATGAGCAGGACAAATGCAATCTGCACAATAGTAGAACCAACAGCTTGGGTCTTGTTCTTTTTCACAAATATCATAATACTATTCATCCGAATTATCTTTTGGAGCATAACAAAAAGTAAAGGGATGTTCATGTTGTTCATACCATACTGTATGTGGCAATGCTAAACACTTAAAGTCCAATGCAAATTCACAATCAGCACAATAGAATTGGATTTTGTTAATTCAATCACAATTATTACACTTTCTGCCTTCTTGTGACCTATAAAGAATAAGTCCGTGTTTGTGACTATCATAAGTGAAGTTATATGGGATTAAACAGTACTGAACATCAAGGTCAAATGTGCATTCCTCACAATTATAAGTGAAGCCATTACAAAAATGGCCACAAGCATCACATCCAAAAGAACCACTTGCATAAATTGTCCTTGGGAGGAGCATAAGAGGCTATCAATGGAGTGGATGTCTCATTCTTCTTCTTAATTCAACACAAGATTTGTGAAGAAAGAATCTACACTGAGCACAAGCATAATATAAATAAAGATGTACTGCATACAGGCATCACACTTTTCTTTGATCCCAAACTTGTCAATGAGTTTTATGTCATGCTCATGACTAAAATGTTTGATTTCTGCAGCTATTTTATTCTCATCTACTCCTGGTTTGAACTTTTTAACATTGTATGTCAATATGTCTGTGGATTCATCAATCCCAAGTTCTTCCTATTCTATCATACTTGTTGATGACTCAATAGATTATTCATCTTTATACTTTGTACAAATGTCTCATCTCTCTCTTCTTTGCTTGTAGCACAATGAAGGTGGGCCACAAAATCACAACTTGAACAATAATAAACCCCGTAGTCTATGTCCACCATGTTAGCACATAGTTGGCAAACATTGCGGCTCAATGGATTAATAGCTGGAAGAGAGTAAATGAGGTTGAGAGGGTGATCCTACCGTATAACTTTGACAATCAATAGTAAAGAAGCACAATCTAGATGGATCATAAATGAACAGATGACACAAAAGTAAAACATGCCCCTGCCTACCTTCCCAATGGATTAATGGATGGAAGAGAGTAAATGAGGTTGAGAGGGTGATCCTGCCGTATAACTTTGACAATCAATAGTAAAGAAGCACAATCTAGATGGATCACAAATGAACAGATGACACAAAAGTAAAACATGCCCCTGCCTACCTTCCCACAAGCATCGCAAGTGAATGAGATCAATTTTTTTACAAGGGTCAATGAATGGTCATGAATCTTTGCCACTATGATAAGTGGTCCTACAACCAACGGTAAAAAAATACATTCTGGGTGGACCATAAACAAATAGGTAGCATAAAAATAAAACATGCCCTTCCCTTCTTTCTCGCAATGATCACAAGTGAATTGAGATAATTTCCATATAAGGGTCAATAGATGATTGTGAATATCAACTTTTGTGGTTAGTGAAAGCGAAGCACATTTGATACAAAGATGGAACTTACAACGAGAACAAGTGTACGTGTATGTGAACCACCGATAGTGATCTCTTCTGCAATTGTCACCTGATTGATATTCTTCTATCGATTTCATTTGACTAAGAGTGAGAGGATGTTTGGGGTGGAATGAGTACTGCAACTGGTGTGGTACTAATTCGACACATGATTATGTATGTAGAAAGAGAAATGCTAAACGTACTAACAAAAAATGTAGAGTTTGTTATGGACTGACATGACAAGGTCATAAGTGTAAATTCACTAATAAAAGAAAACCTATCTCCTTTGAAGAAGATAATCTAAGCAAGGTGGTGGGGGGAAGACAGAGAGGCGGTGGGGGCTTTAATGGAGAACTAACTAACCACTAAAAGCTCAACAAATTTTAGAATTACAAATATGTATTGAGCGTTTAAAGACAAAAAAGAAAATTCTTGCTTTTTTTAAATTTGAGTGCTTACCTACTGCACTACATTCTCCATGCGTGGAAAGTCTTCATGAGTCATAAGAGGGCTAGATGCAGAGGTATATTTCGCCGAATGGAAGTTATAAGGTGTATATTAGAGTTTTAAAAAGGGGCTCTCTCTCTCTCTCTCTCTTTAGTTTTGTATTTTTATTATTTTTAATAACAATGACATGTCAATACGTGCTGGACACTACGTTTTGTTACATACGGGTAGCAGCTCTCATGTAGAAATAATCGCACCCATCTTTACATCCAAAACAAGGAGTACTTAATGATGCTATTTACCAGCACAATTCAAAATAATGATGATATCCATCATGACTTACTAGTAATCCATCGAGGCTCAACAAGAAGGGATGTGGGTGGCTGAAATATTGAAACTCCATCGCGCCCTAATCACTATATTTAATTATATTGTACGCTCGTGTTCATCATATATATATATATACACACACATGATATACGGCCTGAAAAATATGGTCAATTAATTTAGATGGATGTATTAATTAATTTGAACATTTAATCATCTCCAAATTCAAATGGGTCCAGATCGATCATATATATTTATCAAAATGAAAATTAAAGAATAAAATAAAATAAACAATCTGCCCACTTAATCTATCTTGCACAATTTTACTTGATCTATCTGTGCAGATTGAAGAAGAAAATATAGATCGAGGGAGAAAAATAAAATTTATATATATATATACACACCAATTAAATAATAAGCAGAAATTAATTAATTAATAATACTCACCTTAAAAGGGAAAAAGAAAATAATTCTGATAATTTTGGCTGATCAGAAGTTAACAAAGCTAGCTTCCGAGTACTCTTGCTTGCCTGGATCATTTGCTTCAGAGAAAGCTGATAAGATGGAGGCTCAAAACTCACCTCTTACTAGTGCCATGTGAAAGGAATGAAAGAGAAAGGATCTATACTCTTCATCATTCAGTTTATCGTCCTTATTCTTATTAATTAATGTAGTACATTTTAATTTAGTGGCTGCATAAATAAACCATTTAAGTTAAAAATAATACATAAAATATCACATTAGATCAATGACAAAATTCCGAATAAAAAACAGTAATTATTTTTTTTCTATTTATATGAATTTTATCTTGAGTCAAATTATCAGGGTTGCACATGAGTTAATTAGATCTTAAACAGAATCATTAAATTGTCCTTCCAGGTATTATAAATATTTTCAAGAAAATGAATATCTTAAAAAATAAATAAATAAATAAGATTTTAAGTTCAAGAGCATACATAGCTACATGGAACTTGGAAGGACCATTAGTTACTTTTTGTTTTTGGATTTTTTGCGGTTTAATTTTTTATTGTTCTCATTTTTTTTTCCTTTTAATTAATATGTTACTTATATTTGAAAATACAATTTTGAAGTAATGCCCTATAATATTATTGTAGCTGGCCCTTAATTATGATCTTGTATTTTTCCCAATACGATAAAAATATGTTTGTTAAGCCTTTCATCATCACCGATATCATGCTAAATTTCTGATATGGATATGATATTCATCAACTAAATAATGTTCAACAAATTAAGTTAATAGATATGGTCATCCTGCCCAAGTATATAATAGTGTCCGCGCGCATATTCCATCAAGGATTGATCCCTTAGTTGGTTTAATACAACAAGATATATAGGACCTTTATAAATACAGAAATAATAGTTGCAGTCATGAATATGCAAGCGTCGTTCTATCATTTAAAAAAAATGAATAAATATAAGAAGTACATGAAAAGAAATTAATTTTTTAATAGTAAATCTTATTCTTTTTTAAAAAAATTATGTGGTACTTGTATATTCTATGACTATACGTAGTATTACTCCAGATTTACTTGGAAGAAAAGCTAGGCCGTAAGATGGGCACGAGACTCACCTAGCTAGCTAGCAGTTACTAGTGCTATATGAAAGGAATTAAAGACCAAGAGTACTGTGGGATATATGTATGGACGAGTTGATCATCATCAAGAGTTGAGAAGGTGGGGTTCACATTCTAATATTATTCTACAACTCTTATCCTTTTATCTACCAATTCGAAGAAATTCTTTTTATAGATTTTTTCGTGCATGAGGTTTTTACACTTTTTGCTCCTTTTAGTTAATTTCTTCGTCTACATTTGAAAATAAGGTTTTGATTTTTATTAAAACCAATAGGGACTTGAAAAGAAAATATTTTTCTATTTGAAAGTCGATGCATAAAATATATCATTCACTAATAATTAAGAAATATTAAGTCTGCAAAACGATATTGTATAAGCAAATTCAAAAGTGATATGATTTGATATGATACGTTATATTGTAAAATTTTTTTTACTATAAAGTTGATATAATACATCACATTAAATCACGCTACTTTGCAAATTTATTTTTGTGAGATTGTTTTACAGAAAAAGCATTTGTCATTACAATTTATTTGAAGAGTGCTCCTTCGTTGCTTTGCATATATTTTAATTATGACTATTAAATGTATTCCCAAACAATCCAGCATGAAAATAGAAAAAGCATAAAAACAAAAACAAAAAACCAAAATTCTAAAAATTATATATATATAAAATAAAATAAAAAATAAAAAAACCCAAAAACGATTGCAAATCCTATTTGCCGATAGACCTGAAACGCACTTACCCAAATTAACCGTGATTGAGTTGCTGGAAAGGAATGTTGTTTCTTGTAAGAAATTTTATTTTATTTTTTATTTTTTTGAGAAAGTGGTTGAGATTTAATTCGTTATAGATAAAAGCTAAGAATTCTAGTATTTGGGCCGGGCCTGGCCTGCATGGGGAAAAACAAAAGGCAGAAACATTAAACTACATAACTAATTAAGCTTGATCGGATGCTTAGTGCCAGTTAGAAAAAAAAATGTAAAATTCACCTACTTAAATAGATCTTTGTTTGATTTGACATGTTAGGCGACACTGATTTGCATATAAAATTTCTCTTATTTAAATATATTTACCTCAACTTTTAGCTCCAACAAAGTAAAAAAGTGGGTTTAACAAGGGTAACTTTCGCCATTAGATTAGAAGAGAAATAGAGTATTAGTGCATGCAGCTGACAGCCTCCGACCTTTTAATATGTAAAAATAAATACGACCACAGAAGAGTAATCATCTCAAGATAAGAAAGTTGGGCAACTTATACTAAGCACTTAGCAACAGCGCAAGTGTAAATAGCTCTTCAATGAGAAACATGTTTCTTGGGAAATGTCTTACAGTGTAATGTTCCCAGATTCAAGAATGCATCTGGTTAATGTACCTGTGTATAATTAGTAATTCTGTATTCTGAACCTTAAGGGGGAATGATTGGCGAGGCGTTTGTATTCTAGAAATTATACTGTGCCTGAATATATTTGTTATGTAAGTTCTATGGTTTGTTAAAGCCAATAGAAGGAGGTAATACTCCATATCCATAGCTGCTACTTGTGAGGCTCAAATGCTTGCCTTCACCTGGTAAATTTGATTTTAGATTCACCAGAATATGGACTCAACGTGATCTGTATTGAACCATTTTTCACTCTAAATAATACTATTATTTTTTTGTAATAATAACCATTTGTTCAATTTGAATGACAAATATGATAGAATTTTTAATAATTTGGCCTGGTTTGGTTGCAACTCATATGAGATCAATTCAGTTTAGTCTAATTTTAAGTTGTATCTAACATCCAAACACATGACTCTCAAATTACTAAATTCATCTCAACTCAAAACCTTCTTATACGTAAGACCTACAACCTTTTTCAACTCAACACATCTTTATATGTGAGACCCACAATTTTTTCAATTTTCAATCCATAAATAGTAATAAACTTATCTTAATATCCAAACACATTTAAACTCATTTTAGATGAGTCTCACATAACTTATTCCACCTACCTAACTCATTATTATTTATAAAGAATTCAGTTCAGCTCAATATCCAAACGCAGCCTAAATTGATCAAGTATGACTAACTTATGTATTATCTGCAGGTTGCACTATTCAGATTATTATTTCTTTTTGTGTTCTCTGTCAAGTATCCAAAGTCGCCAACTAACCCTTTGTACCTAAATCGCGTGCATCATCACATGCTTTTTTTCTTGAGTTTTGCTACTCATAAGCCCCATACACCACACACATCATTTTTTTTATTTTTTAAAAATTTTTAAAAATTATTTTTGAATTTATTCTTTTTAAAATAATTAAATTTTTTTACTCATTATCTATATATCAAACATTTAGTAAAAGAAAAAAATTAAAAAAAATATATATGGTGTATGGTGTATGGGCTTATATTTAGAATTTTTCTTCTCTTAAATAAGTAAAATAAATGTAACCAAATCTGTGCGAATTTAGAGATGAAATAAAGATCCATCACATGATACACCAGAATCCAAACTAAAAAAGTGCACTTTGGAACCACCAGCTCTAATTACAAAAGCAGAGATTTTGATTTTATCAATTTTTTTTAGGCCTTTAATTCTACTTTGCCCATCTGAATTCTTGCCTACTAACCTCTCTCTCTCTCTCTCTCTCTCTCTCTCTCTCTCTCTAAACAAGTTTAATTTCCTTTATCTTAATTACAGCTAGTAGATGCTTGTAAAACCCTGTCGTTGGTTTCTTCAAATTCTTGCCAATGGTTTCTATATTAATTTTGATGGAGCAAAAACGTACTATTGATGAGTTTATGAGTACAAGATTTAAACATTAGAAGGGTAAATGTTAAACATCAAGATGTACGAGTTTCTGCACAATTTCATCTTTTTAATTTTCCATTGTCCATCATTTTAGTAGAGGAGATGTACAAACTCATTAAGCTGAGTTATTCTTAACCCATTTCCAATAAGTGAAGTTTACATTTAATACCATCTTCTCATTTATTTTATTTGAATAAGGTTTTCTTGCTTTTCTTGCTTGCAGGCCATATCTATTTTTGCTGATAAATAGAGCTAGAACCTATAGGTATCGCAAGGTATGCATTATTTGGATCTTCTCTTCTTTTGCTATGTTTGGAAAATTGTTTCTTGTTTTTCCTCTTATTTGGTTTTATATGCTACTGTGTGCATGTTTATGCCTTGTATATTAGTCCAACTTGTTAAAGAAATTGTCTATTTACAGAAATTCTAATCACACTAATATAAGTTCAAACATTTTACATTCTTTAAAAATGAGAATAGCTATCTTGGTTGATACATGTTGATCAATTTTATAGACTAGGCCAAACCTTAATGCAATATGATCTTCTAACACATGTACAAGTGAAAAAGGAGATTGATTCTTAGACTAGGCCATGTATACATATTTATGCTATCAAGTGCTTTATGCTTCTTAATGGAAATGGTTCAGAAATAATTGTAGAAAAATAGAGGAGGCAGAGTCTGTTTGTGAAGGCAATATCAACCTCTTGTTCTTTCCATTATCTTGTAAGATCTATATATACAACGAAAATGAATTAAACAATAAAAATAAAATAAAGAATACAAGGTGGCAGACACAAATAACAGAAACATATTCCATCGCATTCCATTATTTTGGTGGTGGCTCTCCTGTAACCAATTTGTCAGAGTGACGGGAGGTGGAACGTGAGGGGCTGCATGAGTGGCTGCATGAGATAATTCCAATACTTCTTGAGTTTAGATGAACATTTCATGTACATGCTTCTTGCCTTCCCCTTAATTTCCACTAATATCTATAGCATTTTTATTTTATAATGATTTGAAGGTGACGTAGAATATGTTTGCAAGAACCCGATATAAAGATTTCTGCTAGTATGTTGTACTTGATAAAACATGCTTACAGGTTTTGTCCTTCAATGTGCCTTGAGAAGTCTAAAGTTGCACACTTCGAATATAATGTAATTGTTTTATGAAGTTTAATCTATTGTATATAGGAGTTTTTATGGATTGAAGTATAATGTAATTGCTTAGAATATAAAGCGAGTGCTTTGTATAATTACTTTATGGATTGTAATTTAATGTAAGATGTGTACTGTTTTAATTTATTTTTTCAATACTATTTTTTTTTTTGGTAACCTACTATTTCTGGCAATATATGTTTGCTGGAAATAAATCTTCAATTCATTAGTTGAAATTCCCAACGTATCCCTATAAAATTACAAAATTGTCTACTAATTTCTTTGAACAAATAGGTTAGATCTCAATTGTCAAGATTATGAAATGAATCAAATACTTTAAAGAAAATAATCAAACTTGCAAGACACAACGATTGATTATGAAGGGAAACCCTTTAAAGAACTCTTTAAAGGTAAAACCCTACGGGGTAGCCAAATCCAAGAAAGTCAATCTTATTATTTGAAGAACAATTATAAGCAATTATCAATTACAAAACCTTTACAATTCGACTCTCTTACTTGCCTAGACAAACGACCTATTTGTCTTCTACCGTAATAGCAGCCAGAACTTTTGGCGATTTTCAAATATTGACTTCCCTTCTGGAACTCTAGAAGCTGAAATCCAGTCAATGTTCCTTTACAATCAAAACACGATCACACTCAAGAAGAAATGAAAAACTCCATTAAAATTCTCAAGAAAATTTTCTCTCACAAGTGCTCAGAATCTCCTCTTTGAAATTCGTGGCTCAAAGTCCTCTTTAAGATATAAAACTAAATCCCTTTAAATATTAGATCTGGAAAGAGTCCTAGTTGAAGTGGAATTCTATTGACAGGTAGAGACAGTCGCGAGAATGTTTTCTGACGGGTTGCTGACATTTCGTGATAACTCTTCATTGTAGTTTCTTATATGTTTGTAGCTTCGGGTCTTGATAATTACAGACTCTTATGAATTCAAAATACATGTAACTGACTTATCTAAACAACCTTATAAATATCTTGATAAACTCAATGTTGTTGAAGATAAAGTCATCTCTTATTTTACATTCATCCAAATTTAAACAAATAATGATAAGATTTATCTTATCATTTCGTCATTTAATCCTTGCCAATTTCTACCGTCACAATCTCTCCCTTTGGCGGATTGTTGACAAAGACATCTTGATGAATGTAAATTCCCTGTTGTACATTTCAAACAGTAGACCACAAATAGAATAAAATTCTCAAAAGTTTGTGTTTCAATAAACTGACTTGGAGATTAAAAAACAAATAATCCAGATTCAAGTACAAGTTCAGTGATCCAAACAAAACATAATAACTTGTATATGAATTAAGAAAAGATTTTTTTTTTTAAAACATAATAGAATTATTAGCTGTGCTGCTCCCCCTCAAGTGTTTCCACCCCTCATTCGTCTTCAATCAGCCAAGAGAGTCTAAGAGTCATCATCAGAATCAGCTACATTTGCCATCACCTGCTGAACGTCCAAGGAGAGTTGGACGAACCAATCATTCACCTGTACAGAGTCATAACGTACAACGGCGATTTGTTGGTCGATCTTGGACTGACTGTCCTCCCATTTTGCAGCAAGAAGATCAAGTTTTTGAGACAAAATAGACAATTGCTCTAGCACTTGAGATATAGGGACCGATGGCTCGGTGGGTGAGGAGGCTGACTCATTTGCTCGGTGGGTGAGGAGGCTTACTCATTTGTTGGAGGTCGCTTCTTAGTGAGGATAGCCTCAAACTTAACCACTGTTAAAGCTGAAATAGACCCAGGTATTTTCATGATAGGTTCATTCGCCTGAAGAGGTACTTTGGCTTTCATACCCAACTTGGTAATTAAGCTACCAAAGGGGAGATTTTTCTCTTTTTCAACATGGGATCGATGGATAATATCAATTATATGTTTGGGAAGATCAATGGAAACTCTAGTGGCCAATGCATACATAAAATAAGCTCTCTCAAGTGTAATCTCAGTATGGCGGCTAATGGACTAGAGGTTGGTGAGCACGATTTTGGCCAAAAGTTGGAATTGAGGGAGCATATGATTAAGGGGTAGATGATGACTCTTGGCTGTCCATTTAGGGCCATTGGGACCAACAAAGAGGTTGCGTATGGCAATCTTTGTTGGGGCCCCCATGCCCTTATATGGGTATAAAGGATTGACCACCTCAAGGAGTTCAAATGACTCTCTTAAAATAGCAGGGGAAGCATCAATTTGAGTTCCCTGAACAGTAGAGGTGAGACTGTGCTCATCCAAATTAAAATGGGCAATGTTAAAATAGAACTCACGGACCACTTCAACACAGGGAGTGGAAGATCCATGGGTAAGTTTCTCCCAGCCCCTTTCAGTGAAGATTTGGTAGATGAGTTGGAATTCATCCGAAGGGAAATCATTAATGCTTACCTCCTGCTCTCCCAATACTGGCCTTTTACAAAAAGTAGAGCGATAGGCTATCTCACCTTCAACAAAAATGAAGCAATCAATGGTGACTCCTATCGATGTAGGTACGGGTGGAAGGGATGGAATAGAAGGTTTGCCTAACTTCCTTAGATCGTGAACGTGTTCTTCTTCACTTGAAGAAGTGGAGCTCTTAGATGGTGCTGGAGTTGAAACCTTTTGGCGCTTGGCATGTTCCTTGAATTGCATCTGGAGCATTAAATTAACCAAATTAGTATACAAACATGTACTATCCGAATTATAAGAATATGGTGACTAAGAAGAAAAGAAGATGAGAGACCCTTGAGCATATAGGCAACTCACTCATGGGTACATGTGTGCAATATGTGAAGCCAAAACCACCATAACTAACGAAAAAGAAAGACTCTAAGATAACTTAGAACTTTTATCAAACACATGGTATGCACCCTTGAGAAACCGAACACCATAATTGTGCAACCCACAAGAAAAATCCTTAATACAAGTAACCAAACAGCTCAACTAATCAACCATAGTGATTTCAACACAACCCAATCAAAAAAATAGCCCCTCATAGATTGGCTAAAAAACATACAAAGCACTAGAAATTTGAGAAGACTGAAAATCACATAAGCCTTACCTTGTTGAGAACGTAGAGATGAGAAGAACTTGAATGATCTTCAGAATTTCAAAAGACTAACTAGAGATAGAAGTGAATGAAGAAATCGATTAGGTCTCAAAAGAGGAGGAAATGGGTGAGGGAGATGGATGCCATGCAAATGAGGAGGGAAAGGGGGTGGGGGTCGGCGCATGTATGAGACACAAGACAAGAGAAAAAAAATATAAGGCACATAAGCACCGTGTGCCTAGGCACGTGCCTAAGAAAAAAAAGAGTCCCACTAGGACTACTGCAACACCAGCGTAAGAGACCAAAAATACAGATTTAGGCTCATATCTCAAACAAACCTAAAAAAAACTCTCCTTTTTATTATTATTATTATTATTATTATGATTTTTTTAAACAAACAAAAAAAAAATAGAATAAAAAAAAGAAAAAAAAATTTTTTTTGTTATATTTTTTTTATTAAAAAAAAAAACATGTTTGACCTCATCTTAGTGCAATCATAGTGGATTGTACACAAAAAAAATCTAATTAGCGGCACACTCTCAATTGCAGTAGTCACTATAGTTGTTCACGCCTCATAAACTCATCAATGTCAAAAGTCCATGTGAGTGTGTGAGTGAGTATACTTATGCCATAGTATAGATATATATATATATATATATTTTAATATACTTTTGAATCCTTTAGACATGGATATTTTGCTTCTCACAGTTGCTCACAAGAGGTTGTTACTCATCTTAAAAGTCAAACTTTATGCTAGGGCCTAGATATATGAGCATCTCTTCCAAACACAAGTTTGCACAACCTCATTTTTGTGTCCATGTTTGTTGCTCATATTTTTTCATAATGATTAGAACAACGATTTTTCCTATAAGGACTAAAGGTGATTGATCCATGTGTGGTGTTTGTCTTTTTCCGCAATGATGTAATATTGACTTATTCTATATGGATCATTCTTTGTGTTTGGTAAGGGGAGAGCTATCTACTGTACTAGGTTCAACTAGTATTAGTCAATTTAAGGCACAAACTTCCCCTTTTCATGAGCATCTTAGTAGACAAAATGATCTTTTAAGCATAAACAGAATACATACAAGTTTCTCATAGTGCATAGATTATGAACTTTGCCAAGATGAGTCAAAGGGTTAGTATGTAATAGTGTGCTGTACTACCAAGAGCAATGCACGATTTTAGAAATTTATCAAGTAATATCACACCTGGTCAACACTTTGATTTATCAACCATGTACTTGAATTTTTTTTTTTAAAAGCAGAATAGAACAAAAAAACATAGTATATATATATATATATATATACAGTAACTCCAAAAAAAAATTCTCACTTGGGATCACACACCCCAATGGCTTTCCTTAAGAACTCAAACCTGAGACCATCCAAAGGTTTAGTAAATAGGTCAACCAACTGATGTTCAGTAGACACATGCTCCAAGGATACTATTTTAGATTCAACCAAGTCTCTTATAAAATGATGTCTAATGTCAATGTGCTTGGTTTGTGAGTGCTGGACAGGATTTTTGGAAATACTTATAGCACTAGAACTATCAAAATAGATTGTCATAGTATCTTGAGAGAAACTGTAGTCATTAAGCATTTTTTTTCATCCATAAGAGCTGTGTACAACAACTTCCTGCAACATTGTATTCAACTTCAGCAGTGGATAAAGAAATTGAATTTCGCTTTTTACTCATCCAAGCCAGAAGATTACCACCTACATAAAAGCATCCACCTGTAGTACTCTTTCTATCATCAACATTCCCAGCTCAATCAGCATCCGAATAACCAACAAGTCTTAGATTAGTGTCTTTTGAATACCATATCCTATAATCATCAGTAGCATTAAGATATTTTATTATTCTTTTTACTGCTATAAGATTGAAATCTAGCACACACACCAATACTAAAATTTATATCAGGTCTACTTGTTGTGATATATAACAAACTTCCTATCATGGGGTCAATGTTTTTACCTGTATAATCATTACTGATTTTTACTGAAGTGCTCATGGGAGTACGAGCATTGCTTTTCCCTTCCATTCCAAACCTCTTAACAAGATCTCTTGCATACTTAGATTGTGAGATAAAAATTCCTTCTTTACTTTGTTTTAGTTGAATGCCCAAGAAAAAACTCAGCTCACCAATCATACTCATTTCAAATTCAGATTTTATTTCATTTGCAAAATCATATGCAAGAGACTCAAGTGTAGCTCCAAAGACAATATCATTAACATAGATTTGAGCAATTAGGAGTTGTTTACCTGATCTTCTTATGAACATGGCTCTATCAACTTGTCCTCTAATGAAATTATTATCAAGTAAGTAAGTTGTCAACCTTTCATACCACGCACGAGGAGTTTGTTTTAACCCATAAAGAGCCTTCTTCAACCTGTACACATGGTCAGGATAAAAATGATTAGTAAACTTTTTAGGTTGTTCAACATATACTTCTTCATGTAATAGTCCATTTAGGAAAGCGCTTTTGACTTCCATTCGATATAATTTGAAGTCTAGATGACATGCAAGTGCAAGTAGAATGCAAACAGATTCCAAACGAGCCACGGGGGCAAATGTTTCATCAAAATCAATCCCTTCTACTTGAGTATAGCCTTGTACAACTAGCCTTGCTTTGTTCCTCACAATGGTCCCATGTTCATCGGATTTGTTCTTGAAGATCCACTTAGTTCCTATAATATTGTATTTTTTGGGTCTAGGAACTAATTCTCATACACCATTTTTGGTGAATTGATGAAGTTCTTCATGCATCACGTTAACCCAACTTTCACCATTCAATGCTTCTTCAACTTTCTTTGGTTCAACCTGTGACAAATAGCACACAAAATAAACTTGACTTAGTACTCTTTTTTTAAGTCTCATACCTTCATCTAGATCACCAAGCATATTTTCTCTTGGGTGATTTTGAGTGACTCTAGAAGATGGTTCTTTTTCTTGTGAGTTTTGTGGTGTTTTTTCTGGATGATCTTCTTCATCTTGCTCTTGAGAGTTAGTTTCCACAGTTTGCACCAATTCCTTCATGTTTTCAAGTTCCTCCATAGTAATCTCGGTTGAAATATCATCCACAATAACATTAATTGATTCCATAACAGTTTTAGTACGTAAGTTGTAAACTCTATAAGCCTTACTATTTGAAGAATAACCTAGAAACGCTCCTTCATCACTTTTACTTTCAAATTTATGAGTATTTTCTCAATCTCTCAAGATATAACATTTGCTCCTAAAAACTCTAAAATACTTTACCGTGGTTTTTTTTTTTCCACAAAACATAAGGAGTAAGCTAGTGCCCGGTCTTAGAACCACTCAATTCAGAATATGATTTGTTGTATTTACAGCTTCTCCCCAAAAGTGCAGTGCCATCTTTTTGTTGCTTAACATGGTTCAGGCCATCTCTTGAATTGCTCTAATTTTTCTTTCCACTACTCCATTTTGTTATGGAGTAATAGGTGCAGAAAATTCCTGATGTATGCCTTGTTCATCACAAAAATTAGTGAAGTTAGCATTTTCAAATTCTCTACCATGATCACTACGTATTCTAGAGATAGAAACTTCCTTTTCAATTTGTAACTTCTTGAACAGCTTCTTGGCAAGATCAAAAGCTTCAGATTTTCTCTCAATAAAATAGACCATGTGAATCTTGAGAAGTCATCTGCAATCACCATGATATATCTCTTTCCACCAAGACTTTCGGTTTGAGTGGGACCCATCAAGTCCATATGCAACAACTCAAGTGGCCAAGAGGTGAGTATGTGAGTAATTTTCTGATGTTGAGCTCTGATTTGTGTTCCTTCTTGGCATGCTTCACATACTATTTTCTTGACTTTAATAGCTTTGGGAAGTCCATCAATAGCTTCCCTTCTTGACATCTTTGATAACTCTTTAAAATTAATGTGTCCAAGTCGTTGATGCCATAATTCAGCTTCATCAAGTAAGGTCCTATAACACTCTAACCTTGAAATTGGAGAGATTCCATAGCAATTATTTGACGTTCTAGTGTCTTTTAGAATCCATTCTCCGGCTTGATTGTATATATTGCATTCATCTTTGGAAAACTGCACAGAGAGATTGTCATCACAAAACTGACTAATGCTGAGTAAATTTGCTTTTAGATCATTAATAAACAAAACATTATGTAAAGAAGGTAATCCAGGTATTTCAATACTCCATTTCCCTTCTACAGCAGCTTTGCTTCCATCTCCAAAAGTCACAGTGCCTCTAGCGGTTGGTTCGAACTTCTTGAATAAAACTTTATCTCCAAACATATGTGTTGAACAAGCACTGTCCAGATACCAAGAACAGTCTTTCTTTGCTCTAAGTGTTGTGTGAGCAACAAAGCACACAACATCTTTATTCACTCATTTTACTTTGGGTTTTGGCTTATTCTTTTTATTTGCACTGCTTTGTATACTCTTGTTTTGGAAGCAAAAATTTGCCAATTCACCAAGCTTGAGACTTAAAAAGTTTATTTGTTGATTCATATTCTCGACTTAATTTTCTAAACTCTTCCTTCTTCTTTTTGTATTTCTTTCACCATTCATTTTCTGCACTTGGTAAAAGTTAAAACAATGTGGTTTTATATGACCAACAATTCCACAATGACAAGTAGGAATGAATTTATCATGCAGAATTTTTGAATGAACTAGTTTGCATGATAGATGATTTTGAACATTCTTATCTTGACTTCCTTTTACAAAAACTATACCTTTAGAAGATGTAGCAGCGGATGATGAGGCTAGTTTTTTTTTTTTTTTTCCTTTTGAAGTCATATATCCTAGTCCAGTTCTATCATTACTCACTTTTTGACAACTCAGCATTTCTTTTAATTTCTGTATTGTTGTTTTTCCTTTGCACTCTTGAAGTTCTTCTAATTTCTTTTCTAGTGCAGTCTTTTGATCCTTTAATCTTGATATTTCAACATCAGAATTTTTAAGTGCCTCTGAGAGATTATTTTTCTCACCTTCCACAGCAGTGAGTCTATTGTACAGCTTCTTGTTGATTTTCTTTAATTTGACTACTTCTTCACATACGTCATTATATGCTTCTTGTATTCTAAAATCCTGATCAGCTTCAACAAGTGCTACATCTGAGTCACTAAAGGCACATTCACTTTCAGCTTTTGTTAGTTCAACCTCACTAAGATCATTCACAATAGAAGCAAAAGCCATAAAAGATTTTTCATTGTCAGAGGAAGAACTTTCAGAGTCAAAACTATCACTAAGAGACACATTCAAAGCTTTTCCTTTACTTTTTCTAAAATTTGGACATTCAATTCTTATGTGACCATACCCAGAACATTCATGACATTTCACTATGTCTTTCTTTTCACTTTTATCTCTATTCCAATTTTCAAATTCATTTTTCTTACCAGAAAATTCTTTTCCTCTTTTTGATTTTTTGCTACCCTTTTTATTAAACATGAATTTTCTAAATTTTCTTGCAATGTGAGCTATTTCCTTATTATTTAAACTTTTCTTCATCAGATGAGTCCTCATGATTTTCTTTTACATTTTTCAAAGCAATGGACTTACCTTTTCTTGCTTGAGGAAGTGAAGACTCATATGTTTGTAAAGATCCGATCAGCTCTTCACCTTTTATTGTATCCAAATCTTTACTTTCTTCAATAGCAGTAATTTTAGGTCTGAATCTTTCAGGTAGAGACCTTCGGATCTTCTTCACAATTCTTGAATCATCAACTTTTTCTCTGAGATTAAACTTGGAATTAACAATGTCATTAAGTTTAGCATAAAAGTCATTAAAACTTTCATCTACCAGCATCTTAATCTCTTCAAACTTAGAGGTTAACAGTTGTAATTTTGAGTTTTTCACAGTTTTTATTCCTTCATGCGTAACCTCCAAAATTTCTCATGCTACTTTAGCAATCTCACATATGGAGATTCTTTTAAATTTTTCAGGAGATACAGTCATGAAGATAGCATTCTGTCCCTTGCTATTCCAATTACAGTTGTTGATCTCTTCTTTTGTCTAAGCATCAATACTTGTTGCATGCTTAGTCCATCCTTGTTCAACAAAGTACCACACTCGTTCATCTAACGATTTGAGGAAAGCATGCGTACTTTCCAATATGCATAATTTTCACCATTGAATTGCGGTGGGACAGTTAATGATGACATATTTTGTAGGGGCACAGATCACACTCGGATGAGTGAACCACGCTCTAATGCCAATTAAAATTCCCAACGTACCCCTGTAAAACCACGAAATTATCTACCAATTTCTTTGAACAAATAGGTTAGATCTCAATTATCAAGATTGTGAAACGAATCAAATACTTTAAAGAAAATAATCAAACTTGCAAGACACAATGATTGGTTACGAAGGAAAACCCTCTAACTCTTTAAAGGTAAAACCCTACGCAGCAGCCAAACCCAGAAAAATCAATCTTGTTATTTGAAGAACAATTACAAGCAATTATCAATTACAAAACATTTACAATTCAACTCTCTTACTTGTCTAGACAAACGACCCGTTTGTCTTCTACTGCAATAGCAACCAGAACCTCTGGCGATCTTCAAATATTGACTTCCCTTCTGGAACTTCAGAAGCTGAAATTCAATCGATGTTTCTTTATACTCAAAACATGATCATACTCAAGAAGAGATGAAAAACCCCATGAAAATTCTCAAGAGAGTTTTCTTTCACAAATGCTCAGAATCTCCTCTCTGAAATTCATGGCTTAAAGTCCTCTTTAAGATTCAAAACCGAATCCCTTTAAGTATTAGATCTGGCAAGAGTCCTAGTTGAGGTGGAATTCTGCTGACAGGTAGATACAGTCGCGAGAATGTTTCTTGACGGGTGTCTGACATTTCGCGATAACTCTTCATTGTAGTTTCTTATTATTGAAGATAAACAGAGCAACGTCTCTATTGAAGACAAACAGGGCAAGGTGCCCAACGGCTAGTCCATGTACATATGGAAAGATCACAAGCAACGGCTACTAACCCTAACTATTACCGCAAGCTCTCAACACTCCCAACGGCCATCTTAATCTCATTTTAGGAAACCTTTTATTTTCTTTCCATAATAGAGAAAAATCTCTTTTTCTATGTAATATTTTTCTTGATCTCATGTATTCGGTAATGTATATATAAGAAAGAGGACTCTCAATACACTCTCACGTTGAGTGAGAATTTTCTCCAAACATCTTAAGTGCAATCTTCTTTATGGTAACAAGAACGGGAATTTCAACTAACCCAGCAGCTGTCCTACATGCGGAAGGACTCTTCCACTCCATTGGCTGATCATCTTCGAATCTTCAAAGGAATTTGTGACAACCTTGCCGCAATCGGCCGACCGGTAAGTGACAAGATGCGGGTGTTTTTTGTTCTTAATAGTCTTGGCCCCAAGTATGAGACTTTTACAACCACCATGTTGAAACCTCCTATGCCGACATACGGTGCCCAACGGCTAGTCCATGTACATATGGAAAGATCACAAGCAACGGCTACTAACCATAACTATTACCGCAAGCTCTCAACACTCCCAACGGCCATCTTAATCTCATTTTAGGAAACCTTTTATTTTCTTTCCATAATAGAGAAAAATCTCTTTTTCTATGTAATATTTTTCTTGATCTCATGTATTCGGTAATGTATATATAAGAAAGAGGACTCTCAATACACTCTCACGTTGAGTGAGAATTTTCTCCAAACATCTTAAGTGCAATCTTCTTTATGGTAACAAGAATGGGAATTTCAACTAACCCAGCAGCTGTCCTACATGCGGAAGGACTCTTCCACTCCATTGGTTGATCATCTTCGAATCTTCAAAGGAATTTGTGACAACCTTGCCGCAATCGGCCGACCGGTAAGTGACAAGATGCGGGTGTTTTCTATTCTTAATAGTCTTGGCCCCAAGTATGAGACTTTTACAACCACCATGTTGAAACCTCCTATGCCGACATACGGTGCCCAACGGCTAGTCCATGTACATATGGAAAGATCACAAGCAACGGCTACTAACCATAACTATTACCGCAAGCTCTCAACACTCCCAACGGCCATCTTAATCTCATTTTAGGAAACCTTTTATTTTCTTTCCATAATAGAGAAAAATCTCTTTTTCTATGTAATATTTTTCTTGATCTCATGTATTTGGTAATGTATATATAAGAAAGAGGACTCTCAATACACTCTCACGTTGAGTGAGAATTTTCTCCAAACATCTTAAGTGCAATCTTCTTTATGGTAACAAGAACGGGAATTTCAACTAACCCAGCAGCTATCCTACATGCGGAAGGACTCTTCTACTCCATTGGCTGATCATCTTCGAATCTTCAAAGGAATTTGTGACAACCTTGCCGCAATCGGCCGACCGGTAAGTGACAAGATGCGGGTGTTTTCTGTTCTTAATAGTCTTGGCCCCAAGTATGAGACTTTTACAACCACCATGTTGAAACCTCCTATGCCGACATACGGTGAACTGGTGCCGCTCCTCCAAGGGTTCAAGATGAGGACGCAGCTGCATGAACAACTCTCCCCTCAACCAGTTGCCTTCTATGGTCACAAAGGGTCTCAACCCTTCTCCAAAACACGGGAACGTGGGTTCCAGAAATCCTTTAATTCTAAGGGCCGTGGGTTCCCACCAGCTAACCATGCCCCATGGTCCAATGGCCCTAAAACTCATCCTGGAGGATCAAATAATAATTCTTACAGAGGGACTGGACGTGATTCAACCCATTCCGAGGTGTGTCAAATTTGCGGGACACATGGTCATATCACTTTAAAATGTTGGGAATGATTCAACCATAGTTTGCAACCAAACGATATCCCGCAGGCTTTAGCTGCAATGACACTCGATGATCCATCCAATGATGCTGAATGGACTGCTGATACGGGTGCTTCCGCTCATATGACAGGTAACTCAAGTATGCTTAATAATCTTCGTCGCTACCTTGGACATGATGCCGTAATTATTGGTGATGGTGGTCTTCATGCAATTACTCATATTGGTGATACTTTTATTGGCAATGGTGATTCTTGTATTATGCCCAAAGATGTTCTACTTGTCCCAGATTTGGCAAAAAATCTTTTGTCTATTAGTCAATTAACATCTGATTATCCTTATTCTTGTGAATTTTATGGTCTTGGTTTTTCTATTAAGGAACGAGCAACCAACCGCACATTGATGGGCCATCGGAAGGGTAATCTCTACATCTTGACCCCACCTACTGAAGCACACTTCTCCACCCATTTTCGATCGGTTCCCGAAGAAGTGTAGCATCAACTGCTGGGACATCCCCAAGCCTCTACTGTTCAATTTTTACGTACTAAAGGTTTTATTAATATTTTAGGTAAAAGTAAAGGTACCTCTCTATGTGAGAGTTGCCAATTCGGAAAAATGAGTAAACTTCCTTTTTTACCTTCTACTAGTACTACTCATGGTATTTTTGATAAACTTTATTGTGACTTATGGGGTCCTGCACCCGTTTTATCTGTTGATAAATTTCAGTTTTATGCTTGTATTGTTGATGCTTTTTCTAAATATATGTGGTTTATCCCTTTAAGAAAAAAAATCTGATTTTTTTAATGCATTCTTACTCTTTGAAAAATTTGTTGATCGTCAATTTAATAAGAAAATTAAAATTTTTCAAACTGATGGTGGTGGTGAATTCGCCGGTAATGATTTTAACTTGCATCTTCAAAGACAAGGTATTCTTCATCATTACTCTTGCCCACATACACCTGAACAAAATGGTTCCGTTGAACGTCGTCATTGTACAATCCGTGAATTAGGTATGACTATGCTTTTTCATAGTGGTGTACCCAAACGTTTTTGGGTTGAAGCCTTTTCTACAAGTGTTTTCTTAATTAATTGACTCCCCTCTGCATCCATCAAATTTCAATTTCCCTTTTACTTACTTTATGGGAGTTATCCCGACTATACTTCATTACGTGTTTTTGGCTCAAAATGTTACCCTTACACTTGGGATTCAAAACAAAATAAATTTGATCCCAAACAATTCCATGCATTTTTTTGGGTTATAATGATAAACACCATGGTTATAAATGTTACCATCCAACTTCTCGCAAGACTTTCATTTCTCGCCATGTTGTTTTCGATGAAACAAGTTTTCCTTTCAAACAACCCGATAATCTTCATTTACCTTTTTCTGACAATCAAGTTTTATCAACTTTTGTTGATTGGCGCTCACCTATGACTAATGCTGATGATATTCCTAGTGCAACTTCTATGCAGGTTCCTCCTATCCCAATCCCCTTAACACCTCACGTGATTAGCTCCCTCCCTCCCCCCATGACCACACCCACTAATTATGTGTCCCCCACCTTAGATGAATCCCCTATCTCTTCCTAGCCCACTCCACCACCTACACCTCTCTCCCCTCGAGCAACTACAAATCACCCCATGGTCACTTGTGCCAAAGACGGGATCCGGAAACCTAATCTTAAATATGCCAATATCCATACTCTTCTTGACCTACTCAAAGAACCAAAAATAGTCCGCTCCGCACTAAATCATGCTGGGTGGACTAAGGCGATGCGTGATGAATTACACGCTCTTCATGCAAACAACACATGGACTCTTATGAATTCGGATCTTGATAATTACAGACTCTTATGAATTCGAAATACATGTAATTGACTTATCTAAACAACCTTATAAATATTTAGATAAACTCAATGTTGTTGAAAATAAAGTCATCTGATCTTATTTTACATTTATCCAAATTTAAACAAATAATGATAAGATATATCTTATCATTTCGTCATCTAATCATTGCCAATTTCTACCGTTACATTAGTGATGCTAAAAAGCAAAAATAGCTATTTGCGTCGCCTAAAATCACCACAAAAAGCAAAATAAGCATTGCAAATACTTAACTCAAATTATCTCACTACTATTCACAAACTATTTTATTACTATTCATAAAATTCTTATCTCATCTCACTTCTCAAATGAGCCATTATCTTATTATGAATTATGAAGGGCACGCATCCATCATATATAGATTCTTAGCCTCTTCAATATGTGGAGCATGCAAAGAGCTCATGCATATATATTGTACCTTCTCAATATGGTGTTCTCATTATACTCTCATGAATACTTAAATCATGTTATTGATTGGAAAATTAAACACACACTAATAATCATCAATATCACTAATACATGGTTAATTTATTTCTATAATATATATATGTACTTATGAAGGTGGTTAATTATTACATTCTCATGCATCCTCAGTTAATTAAGATATCTCAAAGCAGCAATATATAATAATATTCTCTTTGGAGCCATTAATATATAATATAAGATCATCGTGAGGTGCATTATAAATTATTTCGTTTCACATTAATGGATCTAATGGTCTCTTCTTCAGCACTTGTCCTTTTCGTTGATCTCAATTGGTAGACCATTCGGGAACACCAAACCTGGCCTTCGAATCATCTTCTCATCTCCTCCATGTTTACTTTCCACCTATATATAAAATATATATATATATATATTATATATATATATATATATATATTATGAGTTTCAAACAAATGGAAAAAAAAAAAAACAAGTAAGAAATGTTGTTTTTCATTAATAAATAAGTCAAACTTATTGTATTCCATAGTTTAAATAATTACCATTTAAGTAAGAAAAGGTGAAAAACTTTTAAAGTAACTATAAAAATAATGTAATTTAGTTGCGATATTCTTTATATAATATCTATTCTATTATAATAAATGGCTATCTAATTGTTACAGTAATTTTTTTTATCTTTCCGTTAAATTCGTTACTTTCTTGTTTTAGGGATATAATTGTCTTTTTCTACATCTCTCTCTCATTCCTGATTCACTCTCTCCTCTCATCTCGAACCTCCCTCTCATTCTCCGATGTCTGCCTCTATACCTACTCCCTCAAATCTACCATTTCACACGTTTTTCTAAAACATTTAGATCTTAATCTGAGTATAAATGTTCATGTTTGTAGGGAAAAAAAAAAGACAATAAAGAACAAGAAGTACAAAATGAAAAAAAAAAAAACTCCACAAAGAAAAGCACTCAGATTTGAAAAAGATCTATTTAAATATGTCCAGATTAAAAAAAAAATTATATCAAAATACATGATTTGAATTTATCGTCCAACATCCCAAAAAAATCTCAAATCTTATACGTTCTTTGAGTGTGGTGATAGTATTTATTGTGATGACAATGCTGCTATTTTTATTTGTCTATATTATTCTAATATATAACTTTAATTTAAAACTAAATCCTTTTGTTTTCTAATATATTTAAATATGTAATTATTATACTTAACGATCAATAATTATTTAAAGATATTTGCTAAAGTTTACATTTTTGTCTTTATGAATTAAATTATTTATTAAACAAGTTTTTTAAAAAAGAAACCATATTATTTATGTAAAAAACCTGTTTAATCCAATTAGACAAACATATTTTGTACATACTCCTGACATAGTATATATATATATGTATCTATATTTTGTGACCAAGTGATGAATAATTATGGCCATTTGAAGCTTTGCAAAGTCGGCTCCCGCGCAGAGTCTCAGGCCACCATCGAACGGAACGTTTTAGACCTTGCATGCAATTCTGTTCCCTTTTCCATTTTGAAGAGAAAATCAAATTAGAAAAATATCCAATATTATAAAATGATTAATTAAATTAACCTTTTTGCAGTAATAATTATATAAATTAAATGCAAATTATATATATTAATTAATATCATACACACCGCCCATCGCCATGAGTTAAATGTGTGGGGATCGGTGTACACATCTGAGTTTAGATGTAGAGCATTTGGAGCAACCATGACTAGCTAGCCTTCAGGAATTGTATATCCTGCAAAAATAAAAATAAAAATAAAAAAATAAAAAAATAAAAATTGTAAAGTGTTCTGATCTTCACAACATTATTCAAGCTATTCAAGCGCACTATATATATAATCAATATATGTATATCATGATTCAAGCTATCCATGTTTATTTGGAAAATTCAAGACGAAGACCATCATTTTTCTACTAATTACCCTTTACTTCCACATCTTTTACGAGCTTTCTGAAAATCGCCGGGACAAGATTTGCCAACCTTACTGTTTCATTGATAACCTGCAAATTAAAAATTAAGAAATCACTAAGCCCCGTTTGGATACATAGTTCATATGAGATGAGATGAAATATTTTGAATAATAGTAAAATTTTTATATTAAGATGAGATGAAATAATTTGTAAAAAAATTTGTTTGGATAGTGAGAGGAGATGAAATAGTTTTTAGTTTTTGAGATTTGAAAAATGTGCGAGTTCTACTATTTTATATAGAGTTGAATTGTGCACTGTTCATGTCAGTTTTGAACTGTTTATGTCAATTTTATACTATTCACGCACTGTTTAGTACTGTCAATTTTTACTATTTATTATTATTTATTTAAGTAAATATTTTTAAATTTTAAAAATAAAATATAATATGTTTGAATAGGAAAAACTATTATACATGAAAAGGTTAATTAAACAAGAGAATGCCATAAAATCACAGTGTAATAGTAAGCACTACTACTCGTACGTACGTACCATATGTGTAGAAGTCATTGATGACTTGTATTCTTGCCACGTAATTTTAGATGTCTCATCATCATGGTTTTTCAGAATTTGCTCGTGCTCTTTCTGCCATATGAAATTTGATCATTTCCTTCAATTAATTAATATATCAATCCTCCTATATATATATATGTGTGTGTGTGTGGTGGTACAACAACTTAAAGATGAAGATGATCAGAAGAAGGCTTGGAAAAAAGTTTTTAACTTCAAACAATCTTAGTTATTATAAATCGTAAGTTCTGCCAGCACGTCTGGATGATCAGAGATAAACTTGGGTACTAACGTTAAGGTTGTCGAAGTAGTTTCATGATAAGCAAAACAGTAGCATCAAGACCAAGTCAATGGCAGATGATTCATTGAGAATAGACTTTTCACACTCCACTTTCTCAAGCAAATGATCCAAGAAATCACCACGATTAATCTTTGATGCTTTCCTATCGTTGTAGATATCCCTAATTATCTTTGTAGCATTTTTACGTCCCTAAAATCATACACAAAATGAAACTAATTAATTTATATATTAAATATTATTTGAAGACGTAAGAAAAGGAATTAAAGAAACAAGCTGCATGCATGCTCATTTTTCTTATAATTATTAATTTCCATTAATATTATGAGCAATATTCAAATAATAATTAGTACCTAGAGACAAGCATGGTATGCAGTGCCAGGGATGTCAAGAGGAAAAGAGAGGAGACTATAGATAAAAGTTTTGAAATTCTTTGCCAATTTCAAGGGTGTCTTTGACTCATCATAACTCATCAACTGCTTAGCAGCATAATCAAATAACATCTACAAAACAATAAAAATTAGATATATGATCAATATTTGAGAAAATTAATAAAAATAGATCACATGAATTAATTCCGACAATATTATTATATATTACATTTGAGGTTACTTCTTTCAAGTCCACAGTTCCATGTTTGGCCCAAGCATGCAGATGTCTGCAAATCACTGCATCCAGTTTATTCATTACATTTGCCTTGAGGTTTTCGGGGCCAACAAGGTGTAGAATCAAGTTCTTGAGGTGTTTGTGAATTTCCCCGTGATGAGTGAGAAGACTTTTTTTCCCAAGAACTTTCATGAAACTCTCTGTGTACCATAATAAGACATATCTATCTTCCTATTGAAAAATGTAAGTGTTGACTTCAGATCCATGGAAACAATCACCTTTTTCCCAACTAAGCTTGTTCTAAATACTGCCCCATACCTGAATTAATGGAAAAACAAAAACCAGATGAATATTTAGGCCAATAATGACATCATGGGAAGTAATTAATATTACATTAGTACTATTGTTGGGGCTGTACATTCGGCCCGCTCACCCGACCCAACCTGACCCGGAAGTTCTAAATGATTCGACTTGATTTACTCGACTCGAAACAGCCACAAACGAAGTGGAACATTTTCAGATTATTTTGATACGGGTCAGTTAATAACCGTTAACTCGAAGGGAAAAAAAGAAAAAAAATAGTGTTGGAACCCTACGCCCAGAGGACCAAAAGCCCTCTCCCTTGCACTTTACCCATCGCCCTCACAAACTCCATCGCCCTCAAGCATGGAGACCCAGTTGTGGAGCTTCTCGATGGCCTTCGGCAGATCGATTACAACGACGTTTGGGTGTTTGACCGAGAACTGGTGTAGCTGCTGATTCCAGTCGCGTCCGTACATCTTGTGAATGATGCAATCGAAGGGTCCCTGTTCGGTGATGGGCTTGGTGGGATGGATGCAGATGAGATCGACGTCATGCTGGTTAGCGTGATCGATGAGAGAGTCATGGATGAAGCTTAGTTCCTTCTTGGGGGAAAGAGCGTATCCTATGCAGTACCTTGGAGATAGATCGGACATTTTCTGTTTGAGAAGTGAGAAAGTTGAGAAGGAAAATTCTTGACAAATAAAATTCATAAGAAAGTGTGTTGATCAACAATTTAGCACAGACCAAGACGAGAAATGGGTTGATGGCATGGACTGAAATTAAAGAACAACTTCAAGTCTTCAAGTTTGAGGTGCATCATTCTAGGAGTAAATCCACTGTCCTGGAGAATCTTGAAGTTGATGTGGAGCTCATCATTCCAAACGTGATAAGATCTTGAAGTTGAGGATCTTAAAGAACAACTTCGTTGAGCAAGTTCAGTCATTGATGGTAATGGCAAGCTTGAGGTCCTGAGCAATGAGAGAAGTGAAGACCAGGAAGAAGCTGAGGAGAGAATAACGAAGAACCTCGAAGACGGTAGAACCGAAGAGAAATTTTGGTGGGTTATCTAAATGGATTTTTGGGTGGTGGGTTTTGATGGGTTCTTGGTGAAAGATTCATTTTCAAGGTGTTAAAGTTGGAAAAGATGATAATTTTTGGACCAAAATAGCATTGATTTTTCTTCTCTTGCTTAATATCCTGGGACAAATCAGAAGTGGTGAGGAGTTGGGTTCCTAAAGCAACACAGATCTAGCACCTCTGACCTAATTGCAAGTACATGTATGAGAGAAATATTCGTGAACGGGTTGGGTCGTAATACTCGGACCAATCAGTTCACGGAATTCAGAAATTCATAACTAAAGTTCATTTGGAAGCGGCCATTTTCAGGTTGGAATAGCAAATATCGAGTCGGGTAGGGTCGGGTGAACAGTCCTAACTATTGCATATATGCATGAAGCCATGCATTAATCATGGAAATTGGAAAATATTAAAATGGGATCGATTAGCAGAGGGAAAAATAATTAAGATGGCAGTTTTGATATGAATAAAAACTACCGTAAGTGTGGAGAATGTGTTCTCTACTGCATGCATCGTAAATTTATATATAAAATTCTATATATTGCATATCAAATTAATTTTGTTCTGTTGGGTTAACGTAAAAAGAGTGTACGTACGTCCTCTATACTGGCTAATAAGTAGAAAGACTCGCATGCATGCAATATATCTTATCGTACTTTAGTATGCATGATAGAATTATATATATATATATATATATGATCTTACGTACTTCTCCATTCTGTTTCTAATGAAGGGAGGGATGCTCTGAAATGGATGAAGGGCAAAGAACTGCAAGGTTTCTCCGATAATGGGAAAGCCCATAGAACCAGGAGGAAGCTTGCCATTGCACTTGGGGTTAAGCCACATGTAAACCCAGTGACTAATCCCAACTGCAAGTAAAGCAGTAAGGCATAGAATAAAGAACCACATCATCATCGTCTATCTTTAATTGCCCAGAAGTACTGAATCAGTGGCGGTAGCTCTACTTGAGTTTTAAATGACAAAGTAGGCGGATCAAGAGCTTCTTTATGTAGAGGACGTAATGTCTAAAAACACAAGACATGGGCTTGAAGTAGAGAAGTCAAGTTATAATTTTTCTTGTTAGAAAGTCAAAAACAAATGTCTATCTGCTCAGTCGAAGCCCTAGTAGTAGCTCAATCCGCCATTTCTGACCATTGAAAGTGGGTACCCTGCTGTTAGTCTACATGCCACTGCAACAATTGTGTGTCTTTGTGGCCGCAATTTTGGTAAAAACATAATGAATAAAACGATGACAATGGGCCAATAGTGGCCATTTTTGCTTGTCACTAGGTGGCCCCTTAAATTTTGTCCCAATCGCCATTTTTATCAACTATTACCATAATTATTCATTTTGTCACAAATAATCTACAATACCGTCGAAAATGCCACTAGCAGATTCCTGAATTTTGGCCGGAAAAATAGTTTTATATGCCACACTATTTTGCCAAAAACAATATTTTGACAAAGTTGATGTGGCCGTAATTACTCAAATATAGCACTGTTTAGTGGTTGGAAAATTCTTTCTTGCTAACATTATTAGCCGCTAATAACATTTTTTTAAAAATTTCAATTGTGGAAAATGAGCAATTGCTGCAAACTCACTTTTTTCTAAAAACTTCAGTTATAAAAACTGATGAATTACCACAATTTTCGTGCTAACATTATTGGCCGCTAATGATATTTTTTAAAAACTTCAATTGTGGGAAATGAATAAGTGCTACGTACAAACATACTTTTTTCTGAAAACTTCAGTTGTAGAAATTGAGCAATTCAATTTACGTGCTAATATTATTGGCCGCTATTGAATTTTTTCTAAAAACTTTAATTGTAAAAAGTGGGCAATTGCCGCAAGCTTACCTTTTTCTTAAAAATTTTAGTTGTAAAGCAATTACTGTTTTTATAATTCTCATTTGCATGCTCAATTACAGTTTTTTTTTTCAAGAAGAATTATTTTGCCATTTTAAAATCATTGCACCGTTTAATTTATTTTTTGATTAGTCAAAGATACACTTGTCAACATGAGCTAGCCACATTGTTTGAAGAATAATAGTGTAGAAATGTATACAAAAAACCATAAATAAAATTGGTATCAAACTTCTTAAAGCTAGAATTCATGAATTCTTACCCAAGCATAGAAAAATATAATGTGTCCGCTTGCGCACGTGTAATAGACAGGTCAGACATGCTTTCAAAAATTCATAGCCATAGTCAACCACTTGAATCAATGGCGGTAGCTCTACTGAGTTCGAAATGACAAATTAGGAGGATCAGGAACTTCTTTATATAGAGGACGTAATGTCTAAAAACACAAGACATGGGCTTGAAGTAGAAAAGTTAAGTTATAAATTTTCTTGTAAGAAAGGAAAAAAAATGTTTGTAGCTAGGGGTGTAAAAAAACAAAGGGATGAATTGGACCGGATTGGACCAAACTGGTGAGATCGGTCCGATCTTGAGTTTGGTTTGGTCCGGTATCGGTTTTATTTCTCTTAAAATCGGTCAAAATCGGTGCGATTCCGATTTTTCTTTTTCTAAAACTAGATCGGACCAGTATATATATGTATATTTTAATTTTTTCTATTGTATATAATTTTTATATATAATATATAATTATATATAAAATAGTTTTGTATTATATGATAAATTACTAATTAATATAATATTAAATTTTAAAATTTTATATTATTTTATTTATTATATTAATAGTTATACTAATACTATATCACTATATATTATAATATACTATAATATATCACTATATTATATATTATAATATATCACTATAATCTATAATATAATTATAATAATTATAATATATTACAATATATTATCAGTATTATAATATTTTATATTATAATATACTATATTATATAATAGTATATTAAAACAAGAAAATCAGATAACAAATCGGTAAAACTAAAATATCGATTTATAATAATAATCAGTGCGTAATCAATTTTAAAAAAATATAAAATTGATACGTATCGATTAATTCTAAATTTTATTCAAAATCGATATGGTCAGACCCTATCCATATCTGCTCAATTGGAGCCCTAGTAGTAGTCAGCCCACCATTTCTGACCATTGAAAGTGGGTACCACGTTGTTAGTCTCGTGCTCGGGTCCTCTGGGCAAGGACGTGGGTCCTTACTAATTATACTTTTTTAAATAAAAAAACTTATATTTTATTAAAAGATTTGCAAGAAAGAAAATAATGTTGAAAACATAAGAAGAATTAAATTGAACACTCCCCGTAATAATAAAAACATGTCAAAATGAAAAATTAAACTTTATGTTAATTTTTTTATAAGTAATAAAAAGAATTATGTAAAAACTAACTAAAGTTATAAACAACTAATTACCTTTCTAACTAAGTGCATGATAAAAAAAGAAAAAAAGAAAAAAGAAAAAGAAGAGATCTAGTATTCATTATGTAACCCATTACATATTACATTATTTGGTATTTAGGAAAGTGTTATTGGCATAAAAGGATTAGACAAAAGTAATCTCACAAACTGATGTTGATTTATGTGATTCATCAAATCTACTTTATAATAAAAATAACTTTATGATCTGATGAACTATATTAACAGTTGTGATAAAAAATATTACTTTTAGCTTAAGGCTTATAGCTTAGAACTTAACGAAATAAGTTATATTATTAAAAAGTTATTTACTGTTTGGGATTCGTATGTCTAAAGCATTTTCAAGCAGATTATATTTGTTTGGAAACGAATTAAAAAAGTACTTTTTAAAATAGAAATGACACAAAAGGGCATGTCCTTTATAGAAATAAAATATTATAATAAAATAACGATAAAAATAATCTAATGGATTTTTCAATAATTATAATTAAAAAAAATCTCTTCAACAATACATAAGTAAAAGAGTAATATACTTATGCTGGACTCTCTCTCTCTCTCTCTCTCTCTCTCTCTCTCTCTCTCTCTCTCTATAAGAGCCAATTTGGAACACAAGTCTGCATTAGAAAATCTGAAGAAAGAAATGAAAAACAATATCTAGAAATTACCTTGCTTTTAAAACACCAAAGGAGGATAAGCTCCTTAAAATGCTACAAAAATATACTCGTATCCAGTGAAAGAACATAAAAGAAAATAAAATTATTTATTTGAACCTAACATTACAAATGGCCTTTAAAAATTAAAATGACACTGGAATATTAAAAATGACTTTTAAAATGTCACTACATCAAGTTAGGACTGTAATTGGGCCTCAAAATAATCTAAACATAAGTTCGAGAAAAAACCCAAAACAAGCCAAAAATCGACCCTCCAAATCACTGGATCACCCGAAAACCAATCAAAATTGGTCAGCCAATTTCAGTTTTGGACCAAAAATGAATTGACCAATTTGGTTTTCAGCCCAGGTATTTCAACCTTGCATAAGCTGTTGGCAAACTTTGCTTTTGTTAAGTTAGTAGAGCCATGTCCTTTCATAAAATTTGTGACTACAACTGTAATTGAAAAGTGACTTTGTCATAGAGCATCTTTTTGAAAAGCAAACCATGCTTGTGACCCCCATGGCCATGCCTGTGATTGCTAGTGAAAACATATTTCTTATATCATCATATGTGATTAGGAGGAGCAGCAACACTAGGGAGAGAAAAACCAACCATTGTGTATTCACTATCTAAGAGCTGTGAGGCGGCTTTTGTATTATTTTTTACAAGTTGCTAAAGAGAGATCGGTATTGGGAGAAACATTATTTGCTAAGAAATGAGGTTGTTTTTATTTTGAGGACACTTCCTTTTGAACCATTGTCGCGATACGATCAAATTATGTTTGGCCTACCATTTTACCTTAAACTCCTTGAAATGTTTGGGAAAAAGAGTTAAGGTTGTTGTTCTGTTGTGTGTGACGATGAGAGAGTCCAAGGGAGCTTAGCACCATGTAATTTATAATAAGAATGCAAAAGAGATGGACATCCTTTTAGAAAACATTGGGGTCATGATGTTTTGTGAATTATTCAAAGGCTGTGAGAAAGTGCTGGAGCAACTATAGTCGTCTCTAATCCATAACTTTTCCATTGTTGAAGAAATCATTTTGGAACAATGAGAGAATAGTCATATGTTCCTCAAATTTAAAGAACCATGAATGTCTAAAGATATCATTTTTGAGGGTTTAATTGGCTTGCTGAGTAGTGCTGCTGAGTCTAATTCAGTTTCTTGTAACCAAATATGTTGAGGGGCACCAAGACTTAATCATCTGCTCTTTGCATATGATAGTCTCGTATTTTGTGCTGTTGATTTAGAGACTAATCCCAGATTATTAGAGTTGTTAAAGCAATGTGAAGAGGCATCAGGTCAGCTTATTAACCAAGACAAAACTATCATGGTTTTTAGTAATAATGTTGATGGAGCTAAGAAGAGGGCCATTATGGATCTGTGGGGTACGTCTCAAGTATAGCAGTATAAGAAATACTTAGGATTACCACCAATGGTTGGTAAGTCAAAAAAAATTACTTTTGTGGAGATAAAGCACAAAGTTTAGTTGAAATTGCAAGGTTGGAAGGGCTGACTCACTCAAAAATGAGTAGCACTAATGCTATCCCAAGTGCAGGAGGATGTCATGTAATAATTAGGAATAAATTCCTAGATCGTCTCCTCAGGGAAAGTTACTTAAAATTAAACTCGTTGAAAAATGTGTGAAAAACTTCACAAAGAGAAAATAAAATGATGGTATGTGCAATGGATGGAAAAGGGTACTAGTCATGGACTAGATTCATGTCTTTTGATTTTGATTGTCGAATTGGAATGTAAAGGACTAATAGATTAAACTCAGAAATTAATAAAAATAAATTAAGAATTAAACTAAATTAGAAAGTAATTGACAAAACATGCACTGAAAATTAAAAATGCATAAAACTAAGATTCTAGAATTCGTCTTTGTATTTAAATCACAAATTCTTAAAATAACACATAACAATTGTAATCACTATTAAATGAAAGCTTAAAGAAACAATAAAAATAAATAACATGAAATAAGTAAACAACAATTAAATTACCCAACTAAAACAAAAACAAAAGTTCTCCACCAAAACTTTTCTTGCAATAAATTAAACTAACATACTTGATTAAAAACTTAAAACAATTCTCTTGTTGCATGAAACCAACTAGCACACTTGAAAGAAATTAAGGTATTACAATTAATGAGATAAAATTCTAAAACAATTCTTAATACTTAATAAAAATTCTTAAAACAACAAAGCATTGTAGCCAAAAATAAAAACTGCTGAACACAACACTATGTTTAAGTTAAAACAAAAAAAAACTGCCGAACACAACTCTCCCCTAGAACAATCAAGTTCAGTCTGCAACGTGACAAGGAATGAGCACCAAATAAGAGACAAATAAACAAAGGAATGAACCGAAGTAAAATAAAATGAGAGACTTCTGGAGTTCAGTCCGTCCCTCCCTCCAACGAAAAGGAACCAAAAGTAAAAATGTGTCTGGAACGAGAATAAAATAAAAGCAAAGAAATCTGCTACTGCCGCTAGCTTCTAAACAAAGAGAAAATAAGTCCAAAACAAAAACTGCCTTCTGCTGCTGCTGCTACCAGCTAATAAATAGCTGATCTCCAACTGCTCCAACTAACCGAATGAAAAAGAAAGAAGGGAAAAAAAATAATCCTGCTGTTTCTGCATGTGTGTTGTCCATGTGTTTTGCTGTAGTAGCTGCTGTCCGAATGATGCTTTCTGTTCTGCATGTGCATGTGTGCTTGTCCTTGCTGCAGGTTCATTGCTGTAGTAGCTGCTGCACATCCGAGTGAATGGTCTGCTGCATGTGCATTGTGTTCTGCATATGTCCGAATGTTTTGCTAGTTTTTGCACTTTTCTGCATGTGTGAGCTGCTGTCCATGTGATGTTGTCCGATTGATGCTTTCTGTTCTGCATGTGTGTTGTCCATGTGTTTTGCTGTAGTAGCTGCTGTCCGAATGATGCTTTCTGTTCTGCATGTGCATCGTCCATTTCTTCTCCTGCTGCTTGCTGTCTGCATGTGCATGGTTTGTTTGAGTGCTGTCCATGTGCTGCATGGTTGCATCGTGTGAGTGGCTGCTGTCACGTTTATTGCTGCATGTGTGATTGGCTGTCAAAGCATGTCCATTTCTTTTGCTGTCCATGTGCTGCATGGTTGATTGGCTGTCAAAGCATGTCCGAGTGAGTGTTTTGCTTTGCTGCTGTCCGAGTGAACACGTGTTTGTTCTGCTGCATGTGCATTGTGTGAGTGCAGTTCCGAGTGAGTGGTTGCTGCATGGTGTTTGTTCTTGATTTTCCTCAGCATAATCTCTCTTTGCTGAGATAACTTTGAAGCTCAACGAAACCAAGCCTCAACCGTAGCCTTCCATGATCGACTAGCGACATAAGGAATGCCTAGCAAATGTGAGCTAAACTTCCATGTGGCCACTGCTATATTACCTCCATAGAGAACATGGTTGAGATCCTCAAAAGCACCTTCATGGCAGCATTTGCACTTGGAAACTAGAGGGACACCAATTCTTCTAATCTGATCATCCACAGAAAGGTTATTATTCAATGCCTTCCACATGAGTATGGAAAATTTCTTTAGCAAAAATACCATGCCAAATCCAATGAGACCATTGAGATTTAGGAGCAGTAACTCGAACAAAAGACCAAATACTCTTGGTAGGGAAAGACCCATCCGACGTAACTAGCCATATAAGACGGTCATCACCTTGCTTTCGACCCCCAAGATTAGAAACAATTGCCTCCGCTACATCAGTCCCCACCAACTACACTAGCTTCTCTACATCCCAACTATTGTTTAGGAAGCACAAGGAGAACAATGGTACAAACACAAATGATAATAGAAAGCAAGAAAAATTATGGACTAGAATGCACAGTAATCAATAGTTGGTAGAATTCAAGCATAAATTCATGCTTTTAATCAATTAAAATCACAACTTTGATTTATTCACTTTAACCATTTTTCCATTTAAAACCAATAATAATGTCATGATGAATTTAAAATACATTGGTTTTAAATAGCTAAAATATGCAATATTTCAGCTCAATCAAGGGCAATATGTTTTCTCAAGGTGGAAGGGAGGTGCTTCTTAAAGCAGTGGCTTTGGCTATTCCCTCATATGCAATGAGTTGTTTCAAACTTCCTAATAAGTTGTGTTTAGAAATTTAGGGTATGATGGCAAAATTTTGGTGAGATAGAAGAATGGGGAAATGAAGGTTCATTAGGTCAGTTGGCCTAAGATGTGTCAGTCTAAATCTGTGAGAGGGTTAGGTTTTAAGGAGTTGGGGACTTTTAATATGGCTATGTTGGCTACACAGAGTTGGAGGCTTTTGTATAATAAAGAGAGCCTATTTCACAAGGTTTATAGTGCTAGATACTTCCCTAGTGGCAACCTATTTGATGCCTCTCTTGGTAGTAATAACTCTTATTCTTGGAGAGGGATTTGGGAGGCAAAGAACCTTCATATCAAAGGTGGAAGGTGAAGTGTTGGAAATGGGAGGTCTATACATATCATGAGGGATGTTTGGATACCTGGCTGTAGTGATTTGAGCAAGGAGTTGTGTATTGGCAATTTTCGATAGGTGGTGGACTTTAATGGTTTGAATGGATAGGTTGCATCTTTAATAGATTGCAGCACTAACTGGTGGAACCTTTCTAAGGTTAGATCTTTCTTCAATCCAAAGGTAGTTTAGGCTATGTTGAAACTGCATCCTAGTTCCTCAAGTGAATTAGATAAATGGATTTGGGAGCACGAGAAGAATGGTATATGCAGTGTCAAAAGTGCATACAGGTTTTTGAAGTCTTTTGCTGATTCCGATATGGGGGAGCCTTCAAATGGGGCCTCTACAAAAGGATTTTGGAATGCTATTGGGAAGTTGAAAGTTCCTCAAAAGTTTAAAATTTTTGCTTGGAGAGCTTGCAAGGAGGGACTTCCTACAATGACAAATCTCCTGAGTCGAAAAATAAATATGGATGTTGCTGCTTCTATCAACACCATGTGGAAGATTTGGCTCATGCTTTATTTTTTTGTCCATCTATTCATGAATTCTAGTTTAGACAGTTTCCTATTCTTCAGCAGATGGATCAATTCAGATCCTTTATGTCTACTTCTATGGAAGTATACTCGAAAAGTGCCCCAGAGGACTTGATAGATTTTATCCTTATGTCATGGGGCTTCTGGTATAGGAGGAACAAAATGATTCATGATCACATCTGTCTACCACCTTAACAAGTAATAGGTTTCAAGAAGGGTAAAACTGTTACTGGTTTACAGTAGCAAATTCATACTAAGATGTTAGATTATAGGTGGTCTCCTCCACCAATAGATTGGTTTAAATTAAATGTTGATAGGGCACTATTTTCTGATAATAATTAAAAAAAAATAGTTGTTGGCTAAATAAGCAGCATGACTCTGATGCTCGATCGCACAAGTGGATCGGGGGAAGTTCAAGGAGGTCTCCAAGTCTTTTCGAGAAAGGAAGGATTCTCTCAAGTGGACGTCCGATACCAGGCCGAATAGATTTTACATAGAACCAAACACATCGATCCGGTCCAGTTTGATCTTGTTCACCAATTTTTTTTTTTCAACCCTAGATTAAACACAAGCTACCGATGGGACTATATGATATAGTAAAGAAGAAATACTTTAGTCTCAAATTAATTATATAAAAGTAATCTCACAAACTGATGTAGATTCAAGTGATTCATTTTTTTTTTTTTTGAAAGAAATATGACCTCTTCATTGATCAATAATCCTCAAATGAAAGAAACAATACAAGAATGACAGCTCTCTAACTCAACTTTCTCTTTAGAAATACTTAGAACACTTTTAGCTAGTGCATTTGCTACAATATTTGTCCCCCCATCTTATATGAATCACTTTCCAATAATCTAACCGAGTAAGAGAATCCACGTCAATTCATGAAATTCATTTTTTTCTAATTATTTTATGTCTATAACACTTTTTTAAATACCAAAAAACATTATATGTAGTTTAGTTACGGATGAATATTAGATCTCCTTTTTTTTCAATGCGTTTAGCTACAAAAGATGATTAGTTGTTTTTAACTTTAGTTAATTGTTTTTATTACTTATCAAAAGAAAATTTTAATATAAAATTTAACTTTTTATTTTAATATATTTTTATTATTATGGACAGCGATCAAGATAATAATTCATTATAAAATCACAAAATATCAATAAAGCAATAAGATAGCAAAAATTAAATAAAGTCTCAAATAACAATATCAATATATAATAGCCAATGGCTCTAATACCACATATGTATCCCATGTAATATATAATAGATATTATATATTTATTTATTATAATGAGAGGCAGTATAACTAGCCAGATAAAATAAAGAAGAAAAACAAATAATAGAAGGCCTTAGAACATGCCCTTTGCATAAATAAAATACAGAATATGATAAAATAGATTTCATTAAAAATATAATACTTAGTAGGAAATTAATTCTCAAAGGAGTTGAGAGTAGCTGACATGAAAAGAGGATTAGTTTACAAGAGAAGATATTTTGAAAGTAGGAAGAACAAGAGAAGGAAAAGCGTCAGATCATGAGGAATTCTAAATGCGTTACCTTGCTTACAAACTATCTATTTATAAACAATAGTACAGTAATTGTCAATAATATGTCCCCAACATCTTATCTTCTTCTTGCAACTAATAATGGTTGAGTTTCAAAGATAGATAAAGTCTTTTGGACTTTTGCTAGACTAAAGACTCTTGCTAAATTTCATCTTAGGGAAACTAAAATGGACAAAGTCCTTTGGAATTTAGTGAACAATAAATTTAAACAAAGTAATTTGTCTTTTCTTTGAATAATTCATGTCTGTCTTGACCTCTTAACAATATCTTGACAGTGGATGATAATGGATGTGATCTTTGAGTCTAGACGTGATCTTTGAGTTTGGACGTGATCTTTAAATCTTGACAATAATCTGACAGTAGATAATAATCTTGATAATGGACAAAATTACTTGTCTTTTTTTCAAGGAGATAATGTTGCTGATGACTGAAAAGATAATGGTTCTGACAACTAGTTTTGACAACTTTAACTTGTCATATTGAATAATTGGGAAAGTAATATTCTTCTGAAATCACATAATTTGAGAATCATAATTTGAGAGTTCCAGATTAAATGGATCTTAAAAATCCATCTAATGTGGTAGATAATTTTGAGAAGTAGAAGCCTGTTGGGAAGGAGAGGCATGTTGATAATTTTGAGAAGGAGATGCCTGATTAATTGGTGATGATATTGCTGCTTCCTGTAATTGAGATAATCTGGCCTGTTGTTGAGGATTTTCTTCATCGTCACTGTCTAAGACATGTGATATTGCTTCAACCAGTTTTTTCAAATCTTTTTTGCAGGTAATTGATGCTAATTGAACCTGAAATCTATTTCTCTAGACTAGAACTTCAAGGGCCTTGCTAATTTTTTTAAACATTTTTATAACATGATCATCATTGTACTTTTTTCACCATTTAACAGAAACTTGGCGGGCCAAGAACATAATGTGTTTTAGAGAAGGATGAGGTTTAATGACATATTCCCACATCATAATCCACTTTAATTTTGTTTTAAGGAAGAAAAGAAGAAGTGGTGGACAGTGTGATAAGGAATGCGGAGAAATCTTTTTGTAATGTAAAAATCTAGAGACTTTCCTTGAGAAGGACAGGAAGAATGAGAGACTCTGGTCCAAACTGGTCCCATCATAGCAAGAACCATCTTGGGAGAGTTTTAATTTCTTGTAATTTGTCAAAATGAAGAAATCAGGAATGTCGCAAATTTTTTTTGTCTTAAAAACTTTTTTGTCCATGCCCGCTGGTAATCATAATAATCAAAATATGGTGGATCATATCGTTGAGAAAATCTTCTTGTCAAATAAAGGATTTTTCCCTATTATTATGAGATAAGGACTTGTTTAATAGTAACTTTATGAAAAGTAATAATTGGAAATGCAGGTGGAGAAGGCTGAGATTGAAGAGACATGGGATTTCAAAAATAATAGTAGAATTTGTATATACTAAAATAAATTCATAAAAAATTTTAGACTTTTGTAATGTTTTGTAGAACATAATACTAGTCTAATAATAAAAAGGCATTAAGTAATTTTTGAGGATCGGTAAAGTGCTATAATTTAGATTCAATGGGAAAGATTGGGTGCCAATGAGTTTTGAATATAATAGGAATTGTAGAAGGCTAAGATAATAGTAAATGATTGATAATCTGGGAAGAAGTAAAAGAAAAAGTAGAAATAATTTTTGAATATTTTTTAATTTTGGAGAAGATAATAGTGAGAATGGATTATAAGATGTCCTAATGTTTTGTGGTAATGTTTCCAATACTATGTAAGGTTTTGGAGTGGTAGAAGGATAAGGTGGAGGATAAGAAGGAGATGGTGGCTTGGCATACGAAGATTTATACTTTATTCTGGACTTTAAGGATGACATAATTTTCCCTATAAGAATTCTCGAGATAGAAAATCAGGAAGAGAATTAGATTCCCTTTTAATATGTTCAATATCAAAATAAAAAATACTTAAAATAACTTGTCATCTAGCAAATATTTGTTTAGTAACCAAGTTTTTCACATCTTTAATCAAAACTTCCTTGCCTGATTTACAATCTATTCTAACTAAAAACTTTCGATTCAACAAATCGTATTGAAATTTGGAAATACATAATACAATAGTTAAAATCTCTTTTTTTGAGCAGGATTCCAACATCCTGAATGAAATCTAATAATTTGTTCGGAGTTATTTGATCATTTTTGTTTCATAATTCCTTCATAACCAAGATCAGAGGCATTTGTTTCAGCAATTTTAAAAGTATGAGGAGATGGAAGTTTTAAGCATGGTAATTTCTTAACATGAGTTTTTATCTATTTTATAATATTTATATATTTCTCTATCCATGTGGTGGATTCTTTTTTAATCTTTTAAATAATGGCTTGCATAATGGTATGAGAGATTGATAAAAATCTGCAACATAATTAAGGCTTCCTAAAAAATTTTGTAATTGTTGCTTATTTTTTATTTCATCAGAAAATTTCTTAGCAAATTATGTTGCTCTACTAATTAGTGTAATAGCTCCTTGGTAGATATTATGTCTAAGAAATCTAATTCTATTCTGAAATAATTTTATTTTTATTGCTGAGACAACTAATCCATTTTGTTTAATAATTTGAAGAAATGTATTTAAATATTTCTAATGTTGTTCAGTAGATGAAAAAAAGATTAATGCATCGTCTATGTAAACTATTGAAAAGTGAGTAAAATGAATAAATATTTCATTCATAATATTTTGAAATTTACTATGAGCATTCTTTAATCTAAATGACATAACATTTCATTCATAATGTTTAAATGGGACTATAAATACCGTTTTGTATATATCTTTTTCAATAATTTGGATTTGCCAAAATTTACTTTTTATATCAAATTTTGAAAATATAATAGCATCATAAAGTCGAAATAATAAATCTTTTTTTATTGGGAATAGGGTATCTTATCCATTGTAATACTTTATTTAATGGCTTATAAGTTATGACTAATTTAGGAACACATCTTTCTAATTCTACTTGTTTCTAAATATAGAAAGCAGTATAACTCCATGGTGATTTACTTTTTCTAATTTATCATTTTAATAAAAAAATTATTAATTTCTTTTTTATAAAATTCTAATAATTTATTATTCATTTCAATCAGCCTAACTTTAGTAGGAATATTCTTTTCAGAGAAATCTTTTTCTTAGAGTAATTCAACTATGTGTTGTTTTCTATTCCAAAAAGCATTAGGTAAATTACAGCATACTTCTTTTTCAATTATAATTTTAAAATTATTAATTTTTGGAATTAATAATGGATCTTTTAATTTTTTTTCAATTCTTTTGTCTTTTAATTGTTGTTTTAGAAAATTTATCTCTTTTTCTTTTCTTTTAATCTTATTCTTGGTTAAAAGATTAATTTCTTTAACCAAAGAAACTTCTTTTAAAGCATTAATTTCTTTTGAAACTAGGAGAAATAGAAATTTAAATTGAACTTTTGTACCTAATATTTTTTAAAAATTCCTTCTTCTGTTACAGAGAAATGATAGAGTAAGGTAAGGAAATGATTTCTTAATATTACTCTGGTGTTGATATTTTTAACTAAAATAAATGTTGTTTTAAAGCAAATGCCATTGTTGCAAATGAATACATTTGATAATTTATAATTTATGTTTAATTTTGCTCCATTAAATGAGATAATATATCTTTTTTTTTTCAAAATATTTAAAAGATATTATTCCTTCTTGTATACAGTTTAAATCTACTCCTATATCTAATAAAGCAATTGCTGTAAAAGAAAATTCTTTATTACTAGAGATAGTTACTTCAACATACCATTTTGAAAATTTATTTTATTAAGAATATTAATAAAATTATCTGGTTCTTCTTTAATAACTATTGATGAGCTTTCTCCTTGTTCTTTTTTAGGAGAATTAGTTTTATTATCAATTTTTAATAGAATAATTTCTTATGTCAATTGTTCATTTGAAACTTCTAATTTAGTATTAGATACTTTAAGATTTCTAATTTCTTTCTTCCTGTGACGCCCCCAAATCCCTACATACAGACATGGGAAAATCGAGATGTCCGGATGATGACAACACGGGTCACCACCTATCGACGAGTGCCAAGTGTGTGTATAAGCAATAAATATGCACGAAGAAACACGCAGCAGATAGCAAAGTCATAAAACTAAGTACCAAAATTTTCATTGTTTAATATAAAGCTGTTCAAAACATACATAATAAAATATTACAAACTACAAGACACGAAATTGATAGGGAATGACCTTGAGATGTTTATGAAGGTAAAAGAAGTGAGTTTTGGCTGTGGGTGGCGGTGGAAATGGTAGTGGAAGGCCAAAAATGGGCTGAACGAAGATGAGCTTGTGGGAGCTGCTCCGGCAATGGATTGAGGCCGAAATTGGGTGGGTTAGGACGACAAAAGGTAAAGGAAGAAACTGTGAAGAGGTGATCAGCCGGCCGGATGGAGCTAGGATTCGGTGGGGTGGTGCGCCGACCGAAGGGGAAACTTTTGGTGGGGGTGGTGCTGGCCACGCCGGCTGGACGACGGCTGTTTGGATTGGTCAACGGGCAACGACAGGAAGAAAGGAAAGAAGTAGGCGCGGGGAGAGAGAGAGGAAGAAGAAAGAAAGAAGAAGAAAAGGAAAGAAAAAGAGAAAGAAAAAGAAAAGAGAAAAAGAAAAAGGGAAAAAGAAAAGATGAGGGAAAGAAATAAGGTCCAATCCTCACTCTGGAAACTAAAAACTAATCCGCCAAAAATGATTTTAAAAACATAAAACGACTAAAATAAATTAAACACAACATCAAATAAATTAAAACTAATTTAAAATACAATAATTTAAAATAAAAGAACTATTATATTAATTAAATTAAAAACAACTCCTTCAGTGAAAATACACGTAAAAGCAGGTCATCACATCCTCCCCCCCTTAAAAACAAATTTCGTCCTCGAAATTTGCAAGATCAAACACCAACTTGAAACAAGCCACATAATTCCACTGAGACCAAGATTAAGAAACGTACCGTCATTTACTCAAACAAGTAAGGGTACTGTTCCCTCATGTCAGCTACTCTCTCCCAAGAGAAATCTTAAGCTAACGGAACTCCTCATACCACCTTAACCAAAGGTATCGTCTTGGACCTCAACTGTTGCTCTTTCTAATCCATGATCTGAAACAGAACAACCTCATAAGTAAGGTCCGGTTGCAACTGAATACTCTCTGGGTCGACAAAGTGTGGCTCTTGTTTTCCAAAACTCTTCTTCAAGGATGACACATGGAAGACATCATTAATATCTCCAAAATATTCTAACAAAGCAACTTTATAAGCGACGGACCCTACCTTCTCCAAAATCTGAAAAGGGCCGACATACCTCGGATCCAGTTTCCTCTTCTTACCAAAATGCTTAACTCCTTTCATGGGAGAGACTTTGAGATAAACCCAATCACCTTTTTCAAAAGATAACTCTCTCCTCCTGGTATCAGTGTAGCTTTTTTGACGACTCTGAGCTGCCACCATTTTATCTCTGATGATCCGAACTTGGCTTTGCATCTCTTGAATTATTTCGAGCCCAATTATCTTACTCTCCCCGACTTCATCCCAACACAAAGGCGATTTGCACTTCCTCCCATAGAGAGTTTCATAAGGAGCCATCTGAATGGTCACATGAAAGCTGTTATTATACGCAAATTCTATGAGTGGCAAGTGATTTTCCCAACTCCCTTGAAATTTCATGACACATACCCGCAACATATCTTCAAGGGTCTGAATGGTGCACTCTGATTGGCAGTCCGTCTGTGGGTGATATGCAATACTGAACTTCAACTTAGTACCCAATGCTGCCTGCAAACTTTTCCAAAACTGAGACGTGAACCTTGGGTCCCGATCTGACACAATACTCTTCAGTATGCCGTGCAGCCGCACTATCTCTTTCACGTACAAGCGTGTCAACTTACCCAAGGAATCAGTGTTATTGACAAGTAAGAAATGAGAACTCTTTGTTAATTGGTCGACAATCACCCAAATAGAATTCTTCCCACTAGGAGTCCTCGGCAAGCCCACTACAAAATCCATCGTGATGTCGTCCCACTTCCACTCAGGAATAGGGAGAGGTTGGAGCATACCGAAGGGTCTTTGATGCTCGGCCTTGACTTGACGGCATGTGTGGCATCTTTCGATATACAAGGCAATATTCTTCTTTATTCCATCACACCAATAATTTTTCTTCAAGTCCCGGTACATCTTCGTACTGCTGGGATGAACTGAATAAGGGGCCGCATGAGCTTCTGCCATTATCCGCTCCTTGAATTCTGAATCTTTAGGGACCACCCTACGATCTCAGAACCGAAGGATTCCATCTTTATCCATACTGTAATGCAACGGCCCTCGAGATTTTCTGACTCTTTTTTTGATATCCAACAGTTCAGATCCTTCCTTTGAAGAGTCTTCAATTCCTCAAAATCAGCCACTCGAATATTAAGAATTGAAGATAATACCTCCTATTGCTGTGAACTTTCAATAAGGAGCCTTCTCATCCCGCAAAGCAAAGAATCCAATCTTGACGACTCGGCCTCATCTTCCAAGTGCGATTTTCGACTCAAAGCATCCGCAACTATATTTGCCTTCCCCGGATGATACTTGATCTTGCACTGGTAGTCACTGATTAGCTCTAGCCATCGCCTCTGCCTCATGTTCAGATTCTTTTGGGAAAACAAGTGCTTCAAGCTCTTGTGATCGGTGTATACTTCGCAACCTTCCCCATACAAAAAGTGCCACCAGATCTTAAGAGCAAAAACAATCGCAGCCAATTCTAAATCGTGCATCGGATAATTCTTCTCATAATCCTTTAGCTGATGGGATACATAAGCAACAAACGTCCCTCCTGCATAAGGACACAACCCAATCTAAATTTAGACGCATCACTGAAGACTACAAATGGCTTATGCGGTTCTGGAAGTGCCAACACTGGTGCAGTCGTCAACCTGTTCTTCAATTCTTGGAAGCTTCTCTCACACTTGTCTAACCAAATAAATTCTGCATTCTTTCTAGTCAAAGCCGTGAGAGGTCCGGATAGGCGAGCAAATCCCTCCACAAATTTTCGGTAATATCCGGCAAGTCCCAAGAAACTCCGGATCTCACGCACTGTCATCGGACGCTGCCACGACAAAATGGCTTCCACCTTTCTAGGATCAACAGCCACTCCATCTCGGGAAATCACATGCCCAAGAAATCTGACTTCCTCCAACCAGAATTCACACTTGTTGAGCTTGGCATACAATTGGTATTCTCTTAATTTCCCAAGAACTAGACGAAGCTGATAAATATGCTCTTCAACATCTCGGGAATAAATCAGAATATCATCAATGAACACTACTAGAAAGGAATCCAAATAAGGTCGAAATACCTGATTCATTAAATCCATCAAAGCAGCAGGGGCATTGGCTAACCCAAACGGCATCACCTTAAATTCATAATGCCCATATCTCGACCTGAAAGCAGTTTTGGGCACATCCTTGTCTCTTATCCTCAACTGGTAGTATCCTGACCTCAGATCAATCTTCGAGAACACAGTTGCTCCTTGAAGCTGATCAAACAAATCATCTATCCGTGGGAGATGATATTTATTCTTGATGGTCACCTTATTTAATTCTCCATAATCAATGCATATACGGAGGGTTCCATCTTTCTTTTTAACAAACAGTACTAGCGCACCCCACGACAAAGTACTTGGTTGAATGAACCCCTTATCTACCAGCTCTTACAACTGAGTCTTCAACTCTTTTAATTCAGCCGGTGCCATGCGGTAAGGAGCTTTATATACAGGAGCCGCTCCAGGTTTCAAGTCTATAACAAACTCCATTTCACGAACAGGGGGTAGCCCAGGCAAGTCATCCACAAACACATCCGGAAATTCCTCCACAACGGGAATGTCTACCAAAAACTTCTTCTCAAACAGCGTAGACACCATCTGGACTAAGAAGGCATCCACTCCCCATGCAATCTCTCTTCTTGCTTGAATTGCCGAAATAATTACCGGTTTTTCTTTTACCTTACTCCCTGCAAATTCCAAACAATCACCATCTGGAAGCTGAAAGCTAATTACCTGACTTCTGCAATTAATACTCACAGAATATCAGTATAGCCAATCCATCCCAAGGATGATATCAAAACCCAACAGCTTAAACACAACCAAATCAGCATCCAAGAACCTTCCATCAAAATTTAAAGGGCAACCCAAAGCAACTTTAGAACACCATACCACTTCACCATTTGGTAGAGCCACTACCAAGGACTTTGGCAAAGGTTCCATAATCAAATTACACATCCGAGCAAAAGTGGAAGATACAAATGATTGTGAAGTACTCGAATCAAACAAAGTGCAAGCATAAAATTCATATAAACAGACTCTCGTTGAACCAAACACATTAACCCATGAAATCCAAAAACAAAGAAGAAACTCAAACACACCAAAAATCAAATCCAACATTAAATTAAATTAGATCCATACCTGTAATTACTCCAGCATCATGGGTCGCTGGTGCCTCATCATCCACATCTCCGGGTGTGACAGCATAAACCCGGGCTTGCACTGTTTGCCTCTGATTTGTTCTTCCACCCCGTCTACCTCCATGGCTTCCTTGAACTCTAACGGGGCACTCACGAGCGAAATGTCCCACTTGGCCACATCAGTAACAATGGATTCCACCACTTAGTCGACACTCACCCTCATGAGCTCTATTACAAATTTCGCAAATTGGCATCCGTCCTCCCATACGTACTCTTGAGGATGCTTGTGGTCGAGTCCCGGTCTTCTAAACAAATTTCTGAGGTGAACCCGAACTACTTCCTTTACCAGAAAAACTCCGCCTCTTATGTCCTGGAGGGGAGCCTATACTCAAATTATTCTCTAGCTCCACAAGAGTGGCCACATCCACTAAATCGTAAAAAGTGGATATCTGGTGGCTGACCACCATTCAGCGTATATCAAGATGTAGACCCTCCTGGAAACACTCGGCCAGCATCTCCTCCGAGGTGATGAGGTGGGGAGCAAATCGCCCAAGTTCTATAAATCTTCGGGCGTACTGTTCCACAATCATGCTCCCTTGGACCAAGTTTGAGAACTCTCTTGCTTTTTGTCTCCTTATAGAAGGGGGAAAGAAGCGATCATTAAACTCTTTCTTAAATCGTTGCCAGGTCACAGCGGCAAAATATCTCAATTCTGATTCCAGCATTACTCTCTTCTTATCCCACCACTCAGAAGCGGTGTCTTGCAACAGATAGCTGGCATAGAGTATTTATTGTGCCTCAGTGCAACCACATACTTCAAAGGTTCTCTCTAAATCTCTGACCCACTTTCTAGCTTGAAGTGGATCCTCTTCTCCAGTGAAGGGTGGAGATTTATGCGCCAAAAAGCACTCATAGGTGCATCTATCTTGCACCATGCCACTAGGCCCTTCTGGGTGTAGCCAAGGCCCTCCCTGTTGTGGCCAAGGACCTCCTTGTTGTGGCCAAGGACCTCCTTGTTGCGGCCAACCCCTTCTTATTGTGGCCAAGGCCCTCCTTGTTGGGGCCTAAAATTCTGTTGCATGAACTCAGTCATCTGTCTTATTGCTTGGGCTATGGAATCATCTCTCATTGTATCGTCCTGAGGCCCTTGAGTAGATTTTCTTGGTCTCACCATCTTCCTACCACAACACAACCTTTGACCCCCTTTAAGAAAAACAAATAAAACCAACAACATACAACCAAAAACCAAAACCAAACCACATAACAAGAAACGAAAGAAACTAGTATGCAATAACATAACTAAATAAATAAAAACAAGCAAACAAGTTCAAATAAATAAAACAAATAAAACATGTCAAATAGCAACTTTACTTAAAATAAATTTTAAAACATAACTTTAAAAATATTCTGGTACTACCTACAGGACATGTGGCTTTACCCAGAGCCAAACCGCTCTGATATCACCAGTGACGCCCCCAAATCCCCACATACAGACATGGGGAAATCGAGACGTCCAGATGATGATAACACTGGTCACCACCCTATCGACGAGTGCCAAGTGTGTGTATAAGCAACAAATATGCACGAAGAAACACGCAGCAGATAGCAAAGTCATAAAACTAAGTACCAAAATTTTCATTGTTTAATACAAAGCTGTTCAAAACATACATAATAAAATATTACAAATTACAAATATTGTTCAAGCCAACAACAAAGCTTAAACTTCAACTCAATACTCCGGCGAAGCCTCATCCTCGGGTTCAGCCTCCTCTTCCTCGAACTCTGCACCAAAATCTACGGTACCAAAAATGGTGCCACAGGTAAGTCAAATCCAAACGCCACCAGATAAAAGCATATTAAAACTCAAACAATATGCATGAGAGAATACCAATGCACATAACTCGTAAAACCATATTTTTCCACCCACGCCAAAAATCTCGTTTGGCTCAAAAACATATTACTTTCTAACTCATGCCAAAATTCTCATTTGGCCCAAATCCAACTCATATCCAATAACCAATTAACCCGTATGCATCATGACCTCCCCTAGGGGTCATCGGCACACCCTGGCTCCTGTGCCACACCGTGAGTAACGACCACGCATGTGACACCTAAACGAGCAATGCCCAGTTCCACGTATCCTCTAACCCTAGCCGGCGAAGGGCCAAGGAGTCGATACGAGAGCGTTACCATCCCGCCCGCTCCTGTTGTCGCCCAGCGACAACCCGGGGGACATCACTCAGTATATTACGCTCTCAAGTGAACAGAGCAGCTCCACCGAGATAATACCCCATCTCGGCTTGGGGTCGTGATACACACGCACCCGAAAATCCATTTACGCCAATAAAACAGGATTTTATCAATTAAATAAAATGCACGTGCATGCACCATGTAAATGAAATCTCAAGGCACAAAACAACCAACCAACCACAAATCAACAAATCAAGCAACTCCGTCCTCAATCCATCCGACCCCCGAACTCCTCGGACTCAGTCTGGAATCAACCAACCAACAGATAATTTATTGTAAGAGAAAAATATATTTAAATCTAAAAATAGAGTTTAGAAAATACTTACAGCACTATACGATATTTTTTGAAAGCTTGCGGCATTGCAAATGGCGGAGAAAAAGTAACGTAACAGTGTATTTTACACTGTGGCCGTGGGTAGTAAATTATCCACTTTTGACCGGGGATAAACCAAGACATGAAATTGATAGGAAATGGCCTTGAGATGTTTATGAAGCTAAAGGAAGTGAGTTTTGGCTGTGGGTGGCGGTGGAAGGTCAAAAATGGGCTGAACGGAGATGAGCTAGTGGGAGCTGCTCCTGCAAAGGATCGAGGCTGAAATTGGGTGGGTTAGGACGGCAAAAGGTAGAGGAAGAAGCTGTGAAGAGGTGGTGGTCGGAGGTGGACTGACAGTGCCAGAAATGAAAAAAAGCCATGCGGCTTAAAAAGGGCATATGAGGTGATCGGCCAGCTGGATGGAGCTGAGATTCGGTGGGGTGGTGCACCAGCCAGAGGGGAAACTTTTGGTGGGGGTGGTGTTGGCCACACCGGCCAAACGGCGGCGGTCTGGATTGGTCAACGGGCGGCGACGGGAAGAAAGGAAAGAAGCAGTGCACGGGGAGAGAGAGAGAGGAAGAAGAAAGAAAGAAGAAGAAAAGGAAAGAAAAAGAACAAGAAAAAGAAAAGAAAGAAAGAAAAGGGGAAAAAGAAAAGATGAAGGAAAGAAATGAGGTCTAGTTCTCACTCCGGAAACTAAAAACTGATCCGCCTAAAACGATTTTAAAAACATAAAACGACTAAAATAAATTAAACACAATATCAAATAAATTAAAACCAATTTAAAATATAATAATTTAAAATAAAAGAACTATTATATTAATTAAATGAAAAACAACTTCTTCAATGAAAATACACGTAAAAGCGGGTCATCAAAGTTTCATTAATTTCTTGTTGCAGGTCTTTTAAAAAAAAATTTTGTGTTTATGTTTTAAATCTATTTACTATTTATGAGAAATTACATGACGAAAGTATTGGAGTAGGTGCTAAAGTAGTTTGATTAGTAAAAATATCTTTTAATTTTTTTAAATATTCTTTTCTTTCTTGTGAATTACTAATTTTATCTATTAGTTCTAATATAATATTTTCATGTGTTGATAATATATTAATGGTTTTGCAATTACAATTATTTTTATCTAAACAATCAGAAACATGTTTTGAGGTGTTTGATTCTTTTAATTGATAAATTTTTTCTTCTTCATAAGAGCTTTCCTCTTATTCACTTGAATGTATTATAAAAATATTTAATAACTTTTCTTTTACTGTTTCAGGTAAATCTAATTCATTAATTTATTTTTTAACCATATAATTTGATGAATAATGTCCAACTTTTCCACATTTATAACAAACAATTTGTTTTTCCTTTTTATTAAACTTTTTTGGGTTTTTTATAGGTTTATTATATATTTGTTTATCTTTTGTATTTTTGTAAGCTCTTTTATATTTTTGTTTTTTATTTGGGTAATTTTTATATTTTTGTTTTTTACCTTTTTTTGTTTTCTAGATGGTGCTAATAATAGAGTATAACTAAACTATTCAGAAAAGGTACCTAGCTAACTCTTTCTTAACAAATTTTTTTTCTTTATCCATTTACTTTTTTAATCTTAGATCATTATATATAATTAGATCAGTTTTGTTAATAGTAATTATTATATATGTGAGATTAATCAAATCAATAGTACCATCTAGTTTTACTAATGATTCTCATACATTTTGGTCAAAGTAATATGGAAGTCCAGCTATAAACTTTTCCTTCCAGTATGGTTGTTGATAATAATTTTTTATCATAACTTTAATTAAAAATACATCTTTATACCATCTAAAATCAGATAATTGAGGACATCTTAAATTGATTAATAAATCACTAGTTTTTCCTTTAAATTGAATAGGATCACCAACAAAATGCTTAGTTAGTATAAATATTAAAGAACTAATAGCATCTTCTATAGGTTGACCATCTTTTGTTTTAATTTATTGCATATTTTCATCATGTTTATACTCATTTAATATTCTTATTCTTTGTTCTTGTGAAAAATAATGATCCCATCAGCCCTTTACTTAGCCAATGAAACCTGTAAACAAAATATATGCTACTTGATAATCTGTTTTTCTGCTAGTTTTATAAGCATTAGTTACTATAATCATTTATTGAAAATGGTTTAATATTTCATATTCAGATAATTGATCTATATATGTTCCATTCATATAACACATCTGCTGCAAAAGCAGATCTTACTATATGTTCCATTTCTTGGAATTGCATATCCGGTGCAGTAGGCCTCGGATACCAATTACGAGAAATAGAAACATGATGTTTAGAGTCTCTAGCAGATGAGGCATTAAAATGATCACTTCTAATTTTATTTAATTGTAAATATTTAAATTGATTTTTAATATTATTAATTTCATATACAGATAAATCAGGTGAACTTGTTTTCCTTAATATATTAATATGAGATTGTTTAGAATTAGATGCAATATTAATACTTAATCTTTCTAGTTTATTAGAGATTTGTTCTAATGAATCATCTTTAACTTTAGAAAAATTAAATTTTAAATTAGAAGGAATTTCATCGGGAATAAATAAAGGAATTTCTTTTGTTTCTTTGATGGAAGTATTGATAGGAGATATTTGATTTTCAATTCTTTCTAATTGTTTACTCATAGTTTTTAAATATAAAGTGGTATAATTATTTTGTTGGATTATATTATCAGTGTTTTTACTTTCTGATATAGAATTATATTTCTTTACTAGTGCCGCTAATACTTGAGTATTCATTTGGTTGTACTTAATAGCTTCAAAATGGGGTATTCTTTATGAATAATTTGATTATTATCTTTTTTAGTCTATTGATTAGTTGTTCTAGTTATAGTTGATAATTGGTTTGATTTATATATTTCAAACCATGTGAAGAAAGGTATATTAATTTGTATACTTTATAAATACTCATAATATTTCGTTTGGATATAATCTATTTCTAATTTTGTAGAAGTAGAGAAAAATACTAATATTTTCTGTTTATTTTCTTCTTTCATATAATTTTGTTTTAGATCATTTTTATTAATTTTAAATTCTTCTTTACTTGAGATGAATATTTGAGCATTATCCCTAACTACTTGTGAATATGTGATGACCCGTTTTTACGTGTATTTTCACTGAAGAGTGGTTTTTAATTTAATTAATATATTGGTTTATTTATTTTAAATTAATGTATTTTAAATTGGTTTTTAATTTAATTTAATTTATTTGATGTTGTGTTTTATTTCTTTTCGTTGTTTTGTGGTTTTTAATCTTTTTCGGCGGTTTGTTTCGTTTTCCCGGAGTGAGGATTGGACCTCATTTCTTTTCACATCTTTTTCCTTTTCTCTTTTTCTTTTTTTTCTTTTTTTTCTTTTTCCCTTCTTTTCTTTTCCTTCCTTTTTCTTTTTTTCTTTCTTTTCTTTTTTCTTCCCTCTTCCCGCTCGAGCCCCCCCCGGTTTCTCTCTCTTCTCTCTCCTCACCCACGGCCGGAGCTGTTTTCAGCCCAGACCGCCGCCGCCGACCGGCGTGGCCGACACAGCCACCGGCGTTTGGTTCGTCCACCTCCGGCGCACCTCCCCACCGAAAACCACCCCCATCCGACCGGCCGTTTGGCCGGAAAAGCCCTCCAAAGCCTCCACGGTTTTTCCTCCGATCCGCCGTCGTCGCTCCACCTCCGGCCACCATTTCTTCACCACTTCATCACCGGTCCCTTGCCGTCCTAACCGACCCATTTCCGGCCTCCAACGACCACCGGAACAGCTCCTACGAGCTAGCTTTCCGTTTTGGGTAATCCGGCCATTTTCCGGCGATTCCGCCGCCACCCATGGCCAACCACCACTTCCAATAGCTTCACAACCATCCCTAGACCATTCCCTATCAATTTCGTGTCCTAGTTTGTCCCCGTTCAAAAGTGGGTTTTTGTGACCCACGGCCACAGTGAATTTTCACTGTGACGTTGCTGTTTTTCCGCCGTTTGCAACGCCACTTGTTTTCTAAAATTGCCATATAGCGCTGTAAGTATTTTCCAAACCCTATTTTCAGATTTTAATATATATTGCTCATTCAATTTATTTACTGTTGTTGGTTGTTGATTCCGGACTAAGTCCGAGGAGTTTCGGGGGTCGGATGGATGGAGGACGGAGTTGCCTGTTTATTTGTTTTATATTGTTGGATTATTTTATTATGCATTGTTATGGCATTACATGGTGCATGCACGTGTGTTTGTGGAGTTGTGTGAAAAGCCTGTGTTTTGGCGTGAGTGGTTTTGCGGGTGCGTGTGTATCACGAGCCCAAGCCGGGATAGGTTATTATCTCGGTGGAGCTCCTCTGGTCACTCGGGAGCGGAATAAACTGAGTGATGTCCCCTGAGTTGTCGAGAGAGACGACGGGAGCGGGGCTAGGGGATGCTTGGCTACGAACGCGCCGGGCGCGGAACCGGGCATCGCCCTACTCACCGACTCCGTGGCCCTTCGCTGGCGAGGGCTAGAGGATGCTTGGCTACGCACGCGCGGGAGGCGCGGAACTGGGCATCGCTCGTTAGGTGTCACATGCGTGGTGGTACTCTACGGTGTGACACTGGAGCCAGGGTGTGCGGATGACCCCTAGGGGAGGTCATGGTGCATACTGTTAAAATTGGATAATGGTTTGTGAGGCCAAATGGGACTTTTGGCGTGGGCCAGATGGACTTCTGGCGAGATATTGGGCCAGATGGACTTCTGGCGAGATATTGGGCCAAATGGACTTTTGGCGGCCAAATGTGACTTTTGGCGTTTTTTTTTCAGAACGGATATGCTTTTGGGCCAAATGGGTTTTGTTGGCGTGTGGAAAACTTGGGTTTTTGTGGGCGTTGTGCATTGGGCATGTTTCATGCATCTTGTATGAGTTTTATGTGTTTTTATCTGGTAGTGTTTGGGTTTTACTTACCTGCGGTACCATTCGTGGTTCCGTAGCTTTTGGTGCAGAGTTAGAGGACGAAGAGGAGGAGGCTGAGCCCGAGGATGCGGCTCCGCCGGGTTGCTGATGCTATCTTTATATTTGTTTAAAACTGTAGTCGTGTTTTGTAATATTTATCTATGTACGTTTTAAACAGCTTGTATTACGTTAAGAAAAATTCTGGTACTTAGTTATGACTTTCTTTATCCGCTGCGAGTTTCTCTGTACACATCTGTTGCCTTGCACACACTCAGCACCCGACGATGGGATGGTGACCCGGGTTGTCACCATCCGGACGTCTCAATTTCCCCGTGTTCGGGCGTGGGGATTTTGGGGGCGTCACAGAATATATCGAAGAAGAAGACTGTGACGCCCCCAAATCCCCCCGTACAGACACGGGGAAATCGAGACGTCTGGATGGTGACATCATGGGTCACCACCCTATCGCCAAGTGTCAAGTGTGTGTATAAGCAACAAATGTGCACGAAGAAATACGCAGTGGATAGCAAAGTCATAAACTAAGTACCAGAATTTTTATTGTTTAATACAAAGCCGTTCAAAACATACATAATAAAATATTACGAGATACAAATATTGTTTCAAACCAAACTACAAAGCATAACTTCCAAATCAAAACTCCGGCGGAGCCGCCTCCTCGGGCTCAGCCTCCTCTTCCTCCTCGATCTCTGCACCAAAATCTACGGTACCAAAAATGGTGCCGCAGGTAAGTAAAGATCCAAACGCCACAAGATAAAAACACATTAAAACTCAAACAATATACATGAAAGAATGCAAATGCACATATCCCATAAAACCACATTTTTCCACGCACGTCAAAATCCCATTTTGGCCCGAAACATATTATTTAAATATAACCTCGCCATTATCCCCAATAATGGCCCAAAAACCAGACCGTCAGAGCACTGTAGGCGGAAATCACAGGTAGGACTCTACCACCATCCCTGCTCACCACCCTATGCGTACACCATAGGCGGGAATCACAGGCGGGATTCTACCACCGTCCCTGCCTACCACCATCCCTATGCGTGCACCGTAAGCAGGAATTACAAGCGGGATTCTACCACCGTCCCTGCTTACCACCCTCCCTACACGTGCCTCTGACTCGAACTAGTCAGTCGAATCGTTCACATATACCATAAATCATTTCTCGCTTACAAGCCCAGTTTCCATTTTACAAACACATGTACATGCATGCAACTACACGAAAAATCCGGTTTTCCCTTTTTAAACATGAATATGCGTGCACTATACAATGCAAACATCAAAACACAAATATCTCAAACAAATATCAACATCAATCCAATAACTCCGTCCTCAATCCATCCGACCCCCGAACTCTTCGGACTAAGTGCGGAATCAACCAACCAATCCAATAATTTATTGTAAGAGGAAAATATATTTAAATCTAAAAATAGAGTTTGAAAAATACTTACAGCGCTATACGATATTTTTTGAAAGCTCGCGGCGTTGCAAACGGCAGAGAAAAAGTAACGTAACAGTGTATTTTACACTGTGGCCGTTGGTAATAAATTACCCACTTTTGAACGGGAGCAAACCAAGATACGAAATTGATAGGAAATGGTCTTGAGATGTTTATGAAGCTAAAGGAAGAGAGCTTTGGCCGTGGGTGGCGGTGGAAACGGCAGTGGAAGCGGAAAAATGCCAAATCGGAGTTGAGATCGTGGGAGCTGCTCTGGCAACGGATCGGGGCTAGAAATGGGTGGGTTAGGTTAGCAAGAGGTAGGGGAAGAAACTGTGAAGAGCTGGTGGCCGGAGGTGGAGCGACGGCGCCGAAAACAACTCAAAATCGTGCAGAAAGGAGGGGCTGTAGGAGGCTAACGGCGGCTTGGATGGAGGAGATTTTTTGTGGGGGTGTTCACCGGCCAGAGGGGGACCGAACGGTGGGGGTGGTGTTGGCCACGTCGGCCGGTGGCAGCGGGTCTAGGTGAAGAAGGCTGACGGCGACGGGAAAGGGAGGGGAGAGGGGTAGCACGCGGGGAGAAGGAAAGAAGAAGAAGAAAAGAAAAAGAAAGAAAAAGAAAAGAAGAAAAGGAAAAAAGGAAAAAGGGAAAAAGAAAAAGAGAAAAGAAAAGAAATGAGGTACAGTCCTCACTTCTGGAGTCCAAAAATTGATCCGTCGAAAACGATTTTAAAAACTGTAAAACGACTAAAATAAATTAAACACAACATCAAATAAAATAAAACCAATTAAAATACAATAATTTAAAATAAAAGAACTTATATATTAATTAAATTAAAAAAACTCCTTCAATGAAAATACACGTAAAAACGGATCATCACAAAGACTCTTGACTTTGTTGGGGATTTTAAGAGGTAGATGCTATATCAGGATGATTAACAGTATATATTGGTATATCAATAATATTTTCAAGAATAATTCACCGGATCTGGGTATCTTGATGTTGATATCTGGTGTCAAAATTTTGAGATTTATTTCTAAAAACTGAAGTAAGGACCGATCTGGATGTTTGATAACTAGAAGGTGTTGGTGAAGAATAATGTGATTGTGATAATGATCTCCTAAAAGGTTGAAAGACAATTTGGACTGTTCCATCCGTTTTTTAATCTATGTAATTTAAATCATTTTTAGAATTATTTTCTATTTTTGGTAATGGAATAATATTTTCTAACTGTAATTCATTAGATAGAGTAATTTGATTCTAATTTATTTGTTTAGGAATTTGTATACTAGAATTTGGTGTGCTAGATTGTAATAATAATGTGTAAACTTTCGGACTAGTAATAAGAACTTGTGGCTCTAATGTTGTTTTCATCAGTTTATAATGAATTCTATATACTACAGTTAAAATGTGTGATCTTTTCATCATATGATAACCATTTGTTTTAATGTTTAATGTTAAAACATGTAAAATATTCGTATCAAATAATGAAAGTAAATAATTCGGATAACAATTAAAATAAATTGGATCTTGAAAAAGGTTAGACTCTACCATTCCAAGTAATAAATCATGAAAATTATAATGTCCTCCGTCTCTCAGACAGGGTAATACTGAGGCATTTAATCCGTTTCTAGCAAGTGGTTTTATAGCAACTTGTGCAAATGAAATATGTATAAAAGAATATTTTTGTTCTTTATGGTGTTTAATAGCTTTTTTTTATTAATAATTGTAATGATTCATAATTATTATTTAGACTAATAATTTTTTCTACTGTTCTAATGGTATAATTAGTAAGATATGATAATTTAGAAGAGAAAATAGACTGTTTGTATATTTGATTTTTAGGAACATTAGGAATTGTCCAATCTTGTAAATTTCTTTCTATGCGTATTTTTTTTTTTGGATAGAAATATGCTTCATTGTATTCATTCGGTAAATGAAGTTACAACTGTGACTTATAAGTCAGGAAAACTAGACTATAAGATCAACTAATGCAACTGCTCAGGAGCTTCTCCGTACATAAAGTGACGAACATTGCCTTAAACTTCTAAGACTCTCAAAAGAGAGAGTAAACGCTTTGGATAATCAAAGACTGGAATGCTGCTCCAACCTCCAAGGAGGCGGAATGCAGAGACAATTACTATGAACAGACAATTCACTAGCATATACCTATATTAAAACTAAGTAAACAGGGAACCCACAAAACCAAAAAACAACAAAAATAAAAATAAAAACAAAAACAAAACACAACCACGAGCACGACAGGGCTCTGGCGGCACACCCTCCACAGGCAATTGGCATCACGAGCCCAACGGCACAAGCAGCCAGCTTGTGTACAGACCACAAAAACCTCCCAACGAAGCCCAGGCGTAGCATCAACCGCCACTCTAAGCTCTTTGCCTCAGATTGAGGCTGCTCAATAGCACCCCACCTCACCGTGGACTCCACCTGAAAAGGACAGAACAAAAAAACCAACATCTGCTACAAAAAAACTGGGCAAGACACCAAAAGCAGACTCCATAAACGGAGAAATAGGGCACAACCACCGGCGACAAACCAACAACAGCAAAGACCGTACAACAACAGAAAGCCGGACACCGAAAAAAGAAACACAGAAAAACAAAACTACCAGTGATCAGAGGTCGTGCCAGACTCAAAAAGAAAACTGGGAGGAAAACTGCCGCTCGAAAGCTGAAAATCGAAGCCTGAGGATCCAAAAAAGACCGAGATCATTCTCTGTAGGTAGCCCATGGTGGCGCGTGAGATCCACACACCGCAGTGAGCCCAAGCTTCGTCCCGCGCGTGCGGGTTACGCCCCACTCCGTTTGGCATTACGTTCGGTAGGTTTGTAGATCGGCAGCTAAGCAACCTCCCGGAGGGGCGTGTGTTGACGTTCGGCGGCTGGACGGCCCGGGGGGGTAATCCTCCCTTATTGGCCTGAAAACCCCTAAAAAAACAGAAAAATGAGAAAAATGCTGAAACCAGAGAGAGAGAGAGAGAGAGAGATGGGAGCAGGAGACAAAGCTCCCACCCCCCCCCCCCTCGGTGGCGCAGCTCTGGGTTGGGGGAAGTTAGAGATATAACAGAGACAGAGGGCGAGAGAGGGGAGAGAAATTCCTAGTTGACAGGATTCCGAGTCTCAAGTTATTACCCTCGTCATATCTACAAAAATCTCTTCTCCTTTCTATGTCTATTATACTATAGTCTTCTTGGTTAATCTTATCAAGTTCAGATTCTAAGTAATATTAGTATGGATTATTCTGACTTAAATAAAGAATTTATTGAGACATGTTTTTAAAACAAAGATTTTCTATATTCAAAGACAAATGAGTATATCAAGATCTTGAGTGAACATTACCGGGACCACCATTAAAGTCTTCTTGGCTGAATGGGCTAACCAATAGATTTTTATGACTTACTAATACAAGATTCTTAATATACTTTATTTTCTTTTATATGGATTATCATTGTTAAAAAATCTGTAGCACTGAATTTTTTTTCTTTTTTTAAATAAAGCAAGAATACTCCAGTGGTTTTTTATACTTTTAATTTCTGCTCTTAAAAACTTGCAATGATCTTCAAATTCTTCTATAGCCACTTGTCTACTTTGATATATATGATATCTTTTTATCATTAAACAATAATCTAGTCTCATTTTTAATTGTTTTTCTTTACAATCTTTTATTCTTTCCATATAATGTTTTAATTCAAGTCATGTATTATATTCTAAAAGAATTCATTCATTATGGGCACAAAAACCAGGTTGAACAAGATAATAATTCATTATAAAATTACAAACTATCAATAAAGCAATAAGATGGCAAAAAGTAAATAAAATCTCAAATAACAATACCAATATATAATAGCAAATGGTTCTGATACCACATACATAACCCAGGTAATATATGTGACACCCCGTTTTTACGTGTATTTTCACTGAAGGAATATTTTAATTTAATTAATATAATAGTTCTTTTATTTTAAATTATCGGATTTTAATTGGATTTAAATTGCTGTTTAATTTATTTTAGCTTGTCTTTGGATTTAAAATTAAATAGTTTGTTTTTACTAGTTAATTACTATATTTTAGCTTTAAGTTGTGTTTAAAATATTTTCTTAGTTTTATTACTTTTAAACTTATTTTCGTTGGATCAGTTGTTGGACTCCAGAGGTGAGGATTGAACCTCATTTCTTTTCTTTTCTTTTTCTTTTTCCCTTTTTCCTTTTCTTTTCTTCTTTTCTTTCTTTTCTTCTTTTTTTTCTTCTTCTTTTTCTTCCCGTTTTCCCCCTCTCCCCGTGCGCAGCTCCTCTCTTTTCTTCTTCCCGTCGCCGCCACTTTGACCGCCCAATTCTCTGCCGTCCGGCCACCGTTTAGTGCACCACCAACACCATTCTCTTCCCCTTCCACCAGAGATCATTCTCACCAATTTTCAGAGCCATCAGACCAGCTGTTAGCCTTCGAGAGCTGCCGGAAGTCGCTGCACCTGCTCTATTTTTGCCCCTGTCGCCGGTTGCTTTCGCAGCCTAGAACCGCCGTTCGCCGGCGACGTGGCCTACACCACCCACCCAGTTTTCTTCCCCTCTCACCGGTGAACATCACCACCAAGTTTCACCTCCATCCGAGCCACCGTTAGCCGCCACGAGCTCCTCCAAGCCATACAATTTTTCACATTTTTCGGCGCCGTCGCACCACCTCCGGCCACCATCTCTTCACATCTTCTTCCCCTACCTCTTGCCGACCTAAACCACCCATTTTCAGCCTCGATCCGTTGCCGGAGCAGCTCCCATGAGCTCAACTCCGTTCAGTCCCCTTTTGGCTTTCGACCGCCATTTCCACCACCACCTACGGCCAAAACTCATTTCCCTTAATTTCATAAATATCTCAAGGTCATTCCCTATCAATCCCGAGCCTTGGTTTGTCCCCGTTCAAAAGTGAGTATTTTACAACCCACGGCCACAGCGTAAATTACACTGTTACGTTGCTTTCCTTCCGCCGTTTGCAATGCCGCAAGCTTTCTCAAAATACCGTATAGCGCTGTAAGTATTTTCCAAACTCTATTTTTAGATTTAAATATATTTTTATCTTACAATAAATTATTGCTGTTTGTTGGTTAATTCCGGACGGAATCCGAGGAGTTCGGGGGTCGGATGGATTGAGGACGGAGTGCTTGGTTTTGGTTGTTTGTGATTGCTTGATTTATTTGAGCCATGAGGTGTGAGTTGTATTTTGTGTTTATGTGCGTATTGTTTTAATCGAGAAAATCCCGTTTTAGTGGCGTAAATGGTTTTTGGGTGCATGTCTCACGAGCCCAAACCGGGATGGATTATTATCTCGGTGGAGCTCCTCTGGTCACTCGGGAGTGGATAAAACTGAGTGACATCCCCTGGGTTGTCGCAGGGCGACAACCGGATCGCACGATACGGTAACGCTGTCGTGTCGACTCCGTGGTCCCTAGAGTGGCGGGGACTAGAGGATGGCCTGGCCAGGTACGCGCGAGGTGTGAGTCTGGGCATCGCTCGTTTAGGTGTTACATGCGTAGTCGTTACCTGCGGTGTGGCACAGAGCCAGGGTATGTGGGTGATCCCTATGGGAGATCATGGTGCATACATAACCGGATTATTTTTATGGTTTTCGGATGTGGGCCATTTTCTGGAAAAATGGTGATGCTTGGTTTCCGAGGTTTTTGATCCATTTTCTGGGAAAATGGTGGTTTGGGCCATTATCTGGGATAATGACGAGGCTTGGTTTTAAGGATATGTTTTTGTGGGCCAAATGGGTTTTTGGCGTGCGTGTGAAAATCATGTTTTACAGCGCATGTGCATTGATTTTTATTTCATGCATATTGTTTGAGTTTTATATGTTTTTATCTAGTGGTGTTTGGAGTTTACTTACCTGCGGCACCATTTTTGGTATCGTAGATTTTGGTGTAGAGATCGAGGATGAAGAGGAGGAGGCTGAGCCCGAGGATGCGGCTCTGCCGGGGTGCTGATGTTATGTTTTGTATTTAGTATAAAATTATATTTGTGTCTTTTAATATTTATTTATGTATGTTTTGAATAATTTTGTATTAAACAAGAAAAATTCTGGTACTTAGTTATTGTCTGGCTTTTCGCTGCGTATTTCTCATACACATTCATCACTTATACACACACTTGGCACACGTCGATAGGGTGATGACCCGTGATGTCATCATCCGGACGTCTCGATTTTCCCGTGTCCGTGCATGGGGATTTGGGGTTGTTACAGGTGGTATCAGAGCGGTTCGGCTCTGGGTAAAACCATATGTCCCATAGGTGGAGTACCAGAAAGTTTTAAAAGCTGGTGTTAAAATTATTTTAATTTATTTAAGTTGAATTGTTTTTCTTTAACTTGATTCAATTTTATTTGATTTGAATTTATTTTATTTTATTCCATTTGATTTGGTTTGGTTTGATTTGATTTTATTTGAATTGCAAGTATGTTGTTTATTTGTTTTATTTATTTTGTTTTAAGTTGTTTGTTTTGTTTTTTCCGGAGTTATGGGGTTGAGGATTGTGCTATGGCAGGAGGACGGTACTATCGAGAATGTCGTTGATAGGAAAAAAGAAAATACTTAGTGAAGTAGGGTTGAATTTTATAGAAGTGGGTTACTTTTATAATATTGTGGCTAGAAGGGAACGACATGGATTAGGCAATTTCTTGGGAGTAGGAATGTAAGTTGCAACTAAGGAGGGGAGTTAGCTTTAAGTCGCTTAAGATGGTTGAAATCTTAGGTTTTGTAGAATCTATGTAATGAGACTATAGAATAGAAGAGTGTAGGTTCAACGAACTTTAAGGATTGTTTAAGATAATTTTATATAAGGTTTGAGGCCTTATAGATTTTAGGAAATAAGATTTTGGTAATTAAGGTTTTAGGTTCGACAAGCTTTGGGGGAAATAATTAAATTTCAAGTTTTAAAGTTCGTTGATTCGGATGAACAATTTGGTGTCAATTGAGGTTTTAAAATTTACAAGTTTTAAGGTCAATGTTTTGGATTAAAGCCATCAATCTCGAGGATTTCAGAAAATGATTTATTATCCGTTAATGTATTAGATTTTAAAAGCTTTGGGAGCCGATTGTTCTATTATGGAGTGTAAGCTCATTGATCTTAGAAATTCTAGAAATTATTCTTATTTGATTTAAGGTTTTAGAATTGCAGAGTTGAAGGACCAATTTATAATAAGAGTTGAGTTCTTAATTTTACAGACTTGGGGTGCTAGCTTGATCCACTCTGGAGAGTGATTAGTTTGCAACCATTAAAATGGGGTTGATCAGAGTTTAGTTAATAATATGAAATGTTTCTGGGGTACATTTCTTTGAGAATGGAAGGTAATGATTTAGCTCATATACTTCTTTGAGGATTGTAGATATTGACTTAGTTCAGAAAATGACTATTGTTAACTCGAGGTTGTAGTAATCGATTTTAGGAAATGATTTTTGTCGGTTCGGAAGAAATAGATCCATTGAGGTTTTGGAAGCAATAGTTTAATTGTTGGTATTGAATTCGATTGAAGTTGAGACCTTATGTTCTAGAGACTTTTGGGAACGCATTATTAGCAGGTTTAAGGTCATTTTCAGTACAAAGTTTTAAGCGATAACTATTTGCTGATGTTAAGGGTATAAGTTAAGCAGATATAGGAATGATTCATGTTGATTTGCGGATATAAGTCCAGATGATGGAAATAGTAGTAATGGATTACTTGTACGTTGGAATGACTATTGGTTTCAACTAAGGACGTATGAGATTGACACATGATAGTGGTGAATCGATTGGAGCGTTCAGTCGAAGCGTGTTACTCAATGGAATGTGGGTTGGCAATAATTATTATAGCTCGAGGTTATAGTGAAAAGTTTTAGGATTGATTCATACCGAGTTGAGGATAATAGATGATGCAGGTTTTGGGAAATGAAATTTTGTTTATTTTGAGGATAAGGTATGAATGTTGGAAATGGAAGTGATGGATCACTTATACGTTAGAATGATTATTGATCTTAGCTAAGGGTACATGAGATCCATTTATAGTGGTGGTGAGGGTGTATGGATTTCGGAGAGTACAAATCCTAGTCTCTTTCTGGCTTGAGAGAAGTGGCTTTGGTGAGTACTGAAGTGGATTACATGTGATAGTATTAAATTCAATAGATTTTAACTTCGAGTTCTTAGTGAGTTGATTGGAGTGTACAGTTGAAGTGGGTTACCAATTGGAGTGATGGTTGGCATTTATTGTTGAGACTATCTTCAAGAATTAATTATGACTTGAGGTCACACAGGAATTTAAATTTTGAGACTATATACTTTCCTTTGGAGTTTGAGTGTCCAGTTGGGAGAATTATATACATTTTATTTAACTTGAAGAGAGATTGTTGAGTCGCCATGTGTAGTGGATAATAAAATCTTGAAAGTGGAAGTTTGGGAATCAACGGTGATTAGCCTACACAGGTACGTAAGGTAATAAGCAGTAGAAGTCAAGAGGGTAGTGCCATAGTTTTGATGGATTGGAGGTTTGAATAGCATGGCCTATCTTGAGATTTAATTTTGTATGCAATTGAAGGAAATAGTCGTGCTAATATTAGGGTTATGAGAATAGAAGTAGGTAAGTGAGTTTATAAGAAGGGTTTATTAAGGTTATCGTGAATTTAATCGTGGTTCGTAGTGAATTTAGTTATCTTTAAATTAGACGATATTCAGAATTTAGGTGATGATCCTGAAAGTGTAAGTTGTTAGGTAGGAGTTATAGGTGCTTTATTAGTTGGTCGGGACGGATTCGAGCCCTATGTTCTTTATCTTAGATGAGATTGGCGTATTTTGAGATAATGATACTTGTTTTTAATTTAGAAGGTTGCAATTGATTGATATCGTCTTCTTTGTTGATGATCATGGGTGTCGTTGCGGAATTTTGATTTAGTTAAGGTAGCTAGAGATAATTGAGGAAATAGGAGTGATAGTTCATGATTAGGTGTGCTGATTTTGAGTAATTAGTGATGACTTAAAATTTCGAGAAGGTGCTTGTAATTGGAGAGTAATATTTTGTTTGAGCAAATTATGTTTATTGATGGTTTATTTTGGAAGTGACTATTAGGTTACCAAGATATAGTATACAATGAAAGTTTCGATGATATAGCATGAAGGTTGATTGAGGTTAATACAATTCATTCTAAGAAGTAATAATTTTTAGAATTTTCTTGGGTGTGGTTTTGAAGTTCTTGACGATATGGTGATTCCGGTTTACGTGGCTGCTTTAGGAGTTCTAGACGTGATGTGTCGCTAGGAGACTAGTACGAATATGATGGAATTGCTTTAGGAGTATAATTGCAGAGATCTTTAATCATACTTGTGTGGAAATGGCTGATGGTATGATTTTCTCAAGTATACTCTGAGTTGCGTAGTGTATCCTACTTGGCGCTGATATTGATCTCACAAATTTCAAGGACGAAATTTATTTTAAGGGGGAGAGGATGTGACATCCCGTTTTTACGTGTATTTTCACTGAAGGAATATTTTAATTTAATTAATATAATAGTTCTTTTATTTTAAATTATCAGATTTTAATTGGATTTAAATTGTTATTTAATTTATTTTAGCTTGTCTTTGGATTTAAAATTAAATAGTTTGTTTTTACTAGTTAATTATTATATTTTAGCTTTACATTGTGTTTAAAATATTTTCTTAGTTTTATTGCTTTTAAACTTATTTTCGTTGGATCAGTTGTTGGACTCCAGAGGTGAGGATTAGACCTCATTTCTTTTTTTTTTCTTTTTCTTTTTCCCTTTGTCCTTTTCTTTTCTTCTTTTCTTTATTTTCTTCTTTATTTTCTTCTTCTTTTTCTTCCCGTTTTCCCTCTCTCCCCGTGCGCAGCTCCTCTCTTTTCTCCTTCCCGTCGCTGCCATTTTGACCGCCCAGTTCTCCGCCGTCCGGCCACCATTTATGCACCGCCACCACCATTCTCTTCCCCTTCCACCAGAGATTATCCCCACCAATTTTCAGAGCCATCGGACCAGCCGTTAGCCTTCGAGAGCCGCCGGAAGTCGCTGCACCTGCTCTGTTTTTGCCCCTGTCGCCGGTTGCTTTCGCAGCCCAGAACCGCTGTTCGCCGGCGGTGTGGCCTACATCACCCACCCAGTTTTCTTCCCCTCTCACCGGTAAATATCACCACCAAGTTTCACCTCCATCCGAGCCACCGTTAGCCGCCACGAGCTCCTCGAAGCCATACGGTTTTTCACCGTTTCCGGCGCCGTCGCACCACCTCCGGCCACCATCTCTTCACAGCTTCTTCCCCTACCTCTTGCCGACCTAAACCACCCATTTCCGGCCTCGATCCGTTGCCGGAGCAGCTCCCACGAGCTCAATTCCGTTCAGCCCCTTTTTGGCCTTCGACCGCCATTTCCACCACCACCCACGGCCAAAACTCATTTCCCTTAACTTCATAAATATCTCAAGGCCATTCCCTATCAAACCCGAGCCTTGATTTGTCCCCGTTCAAAAGTGGGTATTTTATAACCCACGGCCACAGTGTAAATTACACTGTTACGTTGCTTTCCTTCCGCCGTTTGCAACGCCGCAAGCTTTCTAAAAATACCGTATAGCGCTGTAAGTATTTTCCAAACTCTACTTTTAGATTTAAATATATTTTTCTCTTACAATAAATTATTGTTGTTGGTTGGTTAATTTCAGACTTAGTCCGAGGATTTCGGGAGTCGAATGGATTGGTTGACGTAGTGCTTGGTTTTGGTTGTTTGTGATTACTTGATTTATTTGAGCTATGAGGCGTGAGTTATATTTTGTGTTTATGTGCATATTGTTTTAATCGGAAAAATCCCGTTTTATTGGTGTAAATGGTTTTTGGGTGCGTATCTTACGAGCCCAAGCCGGGATGAGTTATTATCTCGGTGGAGCTCTTCTGGTCACTCGGGAGTGGATAAAACTGAGTGACATCCCCTGGGTTGTCGCAGGGCGACGACCGGATCGCACGATACGGTAACGCTGTCATGTCGACTCCGTGGTCCCTAGAGTGGCAGGGACTAGAGGATAGCCTGGCCAGGTACGCGCGAGGCGCGAGTCTGGGCATCGCTCATTTAGGTATTACATGCGTAGTCGTTATCTACGGTGTGGCACAGAGCCAGGGTATGCAGGTGATCCCTAGAGGAGATCATGGTGCATGCATAACCGAATTGTTTTTATGGTTTTCGGATGTGGGCCATTTTCTGGGAAAACGACGATGCTTGGTTTCCGAGGTTTTTGATCCATTTTTTGGGAAAATGGTGGTTTGAGCCATTATCTGGGATAATGGTGAGGCTTGGTTTTAAGGATATGTTTTGTGGGCTAAATGGGTTTTTGGCGTGCGTGTGAAAATCATGTTTTACGGCGCATGTGCATTGGTTTTTATTTCATGTATATTGTTTGAGTTTTATATGTTTTTATCTAATGGTGTTTGGAGTTTACTTACTTGCGGCACCATTTTTGGTATCGTAGATTTTGGTGCAGAGATCGAGGATGAGGAGGAGGAGGTTGAGCCCGAGGATACGGCTCCGCCGGGGTGCTGATGTTATGTTTTGTATTTAGTATAAAATTATATTTGTGTCTTTTAATATTTATTTATGTATGTTTTGAATAGTTTTGTATTAAACAAGAAAAATTTTGGTACTTAGTTATTGTCTGGCTTTTCGCTGCGTATTTCTCGTGCACATTCATCGCTTATACACACACTTGGCACACGTCGATAGGGTGATAACCCGTGATGTCATCATCCGGACGTCTCGATTTTCTCGTGTCTGTGCATGAAGATTTGGGGTCGTCACAATATATAATAGATATTATATATTTATTTATTATCATCAAAGGCGGTATAACCAGCCATATAAAATTTAATTTTTTATTCTAATACTTTTTTACGATTATGGACAGCGTTCAATGTAATTATTATTATGTTTTTAACATTATTTTATTTCTTAAGAAACTTTTAATAAAATATAGGTTTTTTATTCTAACAAATACAAATTAGTAAGGACGCACATCTGTGCCTTAGAGCACTGACATTGTCAAATGCAACTGCAAATTGAAGAGAAATATGATAAAAATCCATTGCATTGGCCTAGCGAAAACTAAAAAGTATCAACTACATTAAGTCTTAGGTGCTCTCCATCTATAGCCAATGACTGTATAAGGATTAAATATTATTTTATCTTAAAAATATAAATCTTCCTTTAAACAATTTCTTCCTTTAAAATGTAAATTTTGGGTAGAAGTATAGTTGTATATGTGATTGTTGGGTGAATGATTAGTAAAATATATTTATTGAATAATAAGGTTGAGGGAAACAATATTTGAAAAATAATAATTTTATTTTTTTTAATAAAGTCATTAATTAATATATGAAGTGTATTTGTAAAATATTAAAAAAAATCATCAAATATTATTAAAATAATTTATATTATATTATTATTTAGAGTTTATAATAGCTAGTCTAATGTTGACTAATCTAACTAAAAGTCTATATTATAACTAAAAGGACACATTATAATTCTATTTTAGAATGACAATACTCTTAACAACAGGGGAGTCGGGGACCTTTCAATAGTCAGAAATGGTGGGCTGAGCAACTGCTATAGCTCCGAGTGCGCAGATACATATATATATATATATATATATATATATATATATATATATATTTTATCTTTCTAATAAAGAAAAATTATATAGACCCCACCCCATAATTATTTATCGACCTCTTAAGAGCATTAGCCATTGCCAAATGCAAGTACAAATTAAAGAGGAATATGATTAAAACCCCCAGCATTGGCCTAACGAAAACTAAAAAGTTTTACATATCAACTACAATAAGTCATAGGTGCTCTCCATCTATGGCCAGAGACTGTACAAGGATTAAATATTATTTTATCTTAAAAATGTAAATCTTCCTTCAAACAGTTTCTTCCTTTAAAATGTAAATCCTAAACCATAATTCTAAATGTAAATTTTGGATAGAAGAAATATTGGTATTGTTGTATATTTGATTATTGGGTGAATGGTTGATAAAATATATTTATTGAATAATTTGGTTGGGGGAAAAATAATTGAAAAATAATAATTTTATTTTTTAATAAAGTTTAATTAATATATGAAGTGTATTTGTAAAATATTAAAAAAAATTATCAAATATTATTAAAATAATTAATATTATGTTATTATTTAGAATTTAAAATAGCTAGTCTAATGTAAACTAATCTAACTAAAAGTCTATATTATAGCTAAAAGGACACATTAGAATTCCATTTTAGACTTAGCAATGGCTAGGCCATTACCAATGCTCTACAACAGGGTACCTTTCAATGGTCAAAAATGGTTAGCTGAGCTACTGCTATAGCTTCGAGTGAGCAGATACATTTTTTTTTTTTTTTTGTCTTTCTAATAAAGAAAAATTATATAGACCCCACCCCATAATTATTTATCAACCTCTTAAGAGCATTACCATTGCCAAATGCGACTATAAATTGAAGAGGAATATGATTAAAACCCCCGTATTGGCCTAGGGAAAATTGAAAAAGTTTTACATATCAACTACAATAAGTCATAGGTGCTCTCCATCTATAGCTAGAGATTGTACAAGGATCAAATATTATTTTATCTTAAAAATGTAAATCTTCCTTCAAACAGTTTCTTCCTTTAAAATGTAAATCCTAAACCATAATTCTAAAAGTAAATTTTGGGTAGAAAAAATGTTGGTATGGTTGTATATGTGATTGTTGGGTGAATGGTCGGCAAAAATATATTTAATGAATAATTTAATTGAGGGAAAAATAATTGAAAATAATAATTATATTTTTTAACAAAATTATTAATTAATATATGAAGTGTATTTGTAAAATATTAAAAAAATTATCAAATATTATTAAAATAATTAATATTATGTTATTATTTTGAGTTTAAAATAAGTAGTCTAATGTAAACTAATCTAACTAAAAGTCTATATTATAGCTAAAAGGACACATTGGAATTCCATTTTGACTTAGCAATAGCAAAACCATTACCAATGCTCTACAACGCGGTACCTTTCAATGGTCAGAAATGGTTGGCTGAGCTACTATTATAGCTCCGAGTGAGGAGATACAGATTCTTTTTTTTTTTTTTTGTCATTCTCGTAAAGAAAAATTATATAGACCCCACTCCATAATTATTTATCGACCTCTTAAGAGCATTAGCCATCGCCAAATGCAAGTATATTTTGAAGAGGAATATGATTAAAACCCCCTGCATTGGCCCAGCAAAAACTGAAAAGTTTTACATATCAACTACAATAAGTCATAGGTGCTCTCCATCTATGGCCAGAGGCTGTACAATGATCAAATATTATTTTATCTTGAAAGTGTAAATCTTCCTTGAAACAGTTTCTTCCTTTAAAATGTAAATCCTAAACCATAATTCTAAATGTAAATCTTGGGTAGAACAAATGTTGGTATGGTTGTATATTTGATTGTTGGGTGAATGGTTGGCAAAATATTTTCATTGAATAATTTGATTGAGGGAAAAATAATTGAAAAATAATAATTTTATTTTTAATAAAGGTCTTAATTAAGATATGAAGTGTATTTGTAAAATATTAAAAAAACATTATCAAATGTTATTAAAATAATTAATATTATGTTATTATTTAGAGTTTAAAATAGCTAGTCTAATGTAAACCAATCTAACTAAAAGTCTATGTGACGCCCCCAAAATCCCCACGCCCGAACACGGGGAAATTGAGACGTCCGGATGGTGACACCCCGGGTCACCATCCCATCGACGGGTGCCGAGTGTGTGCAAGGCAGCAATTGTGTACAAAGAGACACGCAGCGGATAAGAAAGTCATAACTAAGTACCAGAATTTTTCTTAACGTAATACAAGCTGTTTAAAACATACATAGATAAAATATTACAAAACACAAAAGCAGTTTTAAACAAATAAAAAGATAACATCAGCAACCCGGCGGAGCCGCATCCTCGGGCTCAGCCTCTTCCTCCTCCTCCTCAACTCCTGCACCAAAAGCTACGGAACCACAAATGGTTCCGCAGGTAAGTAAAACCCCAAACACTACCAGATAAAAACACATATAACTCAAACAAGATGCATGAAACATGCCCAATGCACAAAGCCCAAAATCACCAGTTTTCCACACACGCCAAAAACCCATATGACCCAAAAACATATCCTTTCCGAAAAACATGCCAAAAGTCACATTTGGCCCAATATCTCGCCGGAAGTCCATCCGGCCCAATATCTCACCAGAAGTCCATCTGGCCCACGCCAAAAGTCACATTTGGCCTCATAAACCATTATCCAATTTTAACCCGTATGCACCATGACCTCCCCTAGGGGTCATCCGCACACCCTGGCTCCAGTGTCACACCGCAGAGTACCACCACGCATGTGACACCTAACAAGCGATGCCCAGTTCCGCGCCCCGCGCGTGCGTAGCCAAGCATCCTCTAGCCCTCGCCAGCAAAGGGCCACGGAGTCGGTGAGTAGGGCGATGCCCGGTTCCGCGCCCGGCGCGTTCGTAGCCAAGCATCCCCTAGCCCCGCTCCCATCATCTCTCTCGACAACTCAGGGGACATCACTCAGTTTATTCCGCTCCCGAGTGACCAGAGGAGCTCCACCGAGATAATAACCCATCCCGGCTTGGGCTCGTGATACACACGCACCCGTAAAACCACTCACGCCAATACACAGGCTTTTCACACAAATCCCACAAACACATGTGCATGCACCATGAAATGCCATATCAATGCATAATAAAATAATCCAACAACATAAATCAATAAAACAGACAACTCCGTCCTCCATCCATCCGACCCCCGAAACTCCTCGGACTCAGTCCGGAATCAACAACCAACAACAAATATTTATTGAATGAGCAATATATATTTAAATCTGTAAATAGGGTTTGGAAAATACTTACAGCGCTATACGGCAATTTTAGAAAACAAGCGGCGTTGCAAGCGGCGGAAAAACAGCAACGTCACAGTGAAAATTCACTGTGGCCGTGGGTCCGAAAAACTCACTTTTGAACGGGGACAAACTAGGACACGGGATTGATAGGGAATGGTCTAGAGGTGGTTGTGAAGCTATTGGAAGTGACGGACGGCCGTGGGTGGCGGCGGAATGGCCGGAAATGGCCGAAAATGGCAAATCGGAAAACAAGCTCGTGGGAGCTGCTCCGGTGGTCGATGGAGGCCGGAAATGGGTGGGTTAGGACGGCAAGGAACCGGTGATGAAGTGGTGAAGAAATGGTGGCCGGAGGTGGAGCGACGGCGGCGGATCGGAGTGAAAACCGTGGGTGCTTGTTGGGCTTTTTCCGGCCAAATGGCCGGCCATTTCGGGTGGGTTTTGGAGGGAAGGTAGACCGGAAGGAGAGGAAGAGAATGGGACCGGTGGGAGGCCGAACGGTGGCCGGACGGCGGCGGTAGGGGCTGGGGAAGGCTGACGCCGGCGTGAGGGAGAGAGAGAGAAGAGAGAGAGTGCACGGTGGGGGGGGGGTCCGAGTCGGGGGAGAGAGGAGAGAGAAAAGAAAGAGAAAAAAAGAAAAAGAAGAAAAAAGAAAAGAAGGGAAAAAGAAAAAAGGAAAAAGAGAAAAAGAAAAAAAAGATGTGAAAAGAAATGAGGTCCAGTCCTCACTCCGGGAAAAGAAACAAACCGCCAAAAAGATTAAAACCACAAAAACAACTAAAAGAAATAAAACACAACCTCAAATAAATTAAAATAAATTAAAAACCGACTTTAAAAACGCAGTTAAAATAAAATAAAATATCTGATATATTAATTAAAATAAAAACAATTATTTCAGCGAAAATACACTTAAAAGCGGGTCATCACATCCTCCCCTCCTTAAAAACAATTTCGTCCTCGAAATTGCAAATCAACTACCAACTTAAAGCAAGCCACATAAACGCTCACAAACTAACAGAGATCAAGATTAAAATGCATACCTTCATCATTCGAACAGATACGGGTACTGCTCCCTCATGTCCGCTGCTCGCTCCCAAGAGAAGTCTTGAGCTAACGGATCTCCCCAAGCCACTTTAACCAACGGTATCGTTTTGGACCTCAATTGTTGCTCCCTCCAATCCAAAATCTGCGACGGAACAACCTCGTAAGTGAGATCCGGTTGCAACTGAATACTCGTTGGGTCGACGAAGCGTGGCTCTTGCTGTCCAAAGCTCTTCTTCAGGGATGATACGTGGAAGACATCATGAACATCCCCAAAATAATCCGGCAAAGCAACTCTATAGGCAACGGACCCTACTCTCTCCAAAATCTGAAAAGGGCCGACGTACCTCGGATCTAGTTTCCTTTTCTTACCAAAACGCTTAACACCTCTCATGGGAGAGACTTTAAGATAAACCCAATCACCAACTTCAAATGACAATTCTCTCCTCCTGGTATCAGCGTAGCTTTTCTGGCGACTCTGAGCTGCCGCCATTATATCTCTAATGATCCGGACTTGGCTTTGCATTTCTTGAATTATTTCGGGTCCAATAATTCTACTCTCCCCAACTTCATCCCAACACAAGGGCGACCTACACTTTCTCCCATAAAGAGCTTCATAGGGAGCCATCTGAATGGTCGCATGGTAGTTGTTATTGTAGGCAAACTCAATGAGCGGCAAATGATTTTCCCAACTCCCTTGGAATTCCAGGGCACATGCTCGCAACATGTCTTCCAGGGTCTGGATGGTGCGCTCTGACTGGCCGTCTGTCTGCGGGTGATAAGCAGTGCTGAACTTCAACTTAGTACCCAAAGCTGCCTGCAGACTCTTCCAGAACTGCGATGTGAACCTCGGGTCCCGATCCGACACTATACTCTTTGGTATGCCGTGTAGCCTCACTATCTCCTTAACATACAAACGGGTCAACTTACCCAAAGAGTCGGTGTTGTTAACAGGCAGAAAATGAGCACTCTTCGTTAACCGGTCCACGATCACCCAAACAGAGTTCTTCCCACTAGGTGTTCTCGGCAAACCCACTACGAAATCCATCGTGATGTCATCCCACTTCCACTCAGGAATAGGGAGGGGTTGGAGCATACCTGCAGGTCTCTGATGCTCGGCCTTTACCTGACGACACGTGTGGCATTTCTCCACATATAAGGCAACGTCCTTCTTCATTCCATCCCACCAGTAAATTTTCTTCAAGTCTCGATACATCTTTGTACTGCCGGGATGAACTGAATACGGGGCCGCATGAGCTTCCGCCATGATCCGTTCCTTGAAATCTGAGTCCTTTGGGATCACTCTGCGATCTCGGAACCGAAGTATTCCATCACTATCCATGCTATAGTGCAACGGCCCTCGAGATTTTCGGACTCTTTTCCTGATGTTCAGCAGCTTCTGATCCTTTCTTTGGAGAGCTTTCAATTCTTCAAAATCTACTACCCGAATGTCCAGAACCGAAGACAAAATCTCTACTTGCTGCGAACTCTCTATAAGGAGCCTTCTCATCCCATAAAGTAACGAATCCATTTCTGACGGTTCGGCTTCATCCTCCAAATGAGACTTCCGGCTCAAAGCATCAGCAACTATGTTAGCCTTCCCCGGGTGGTACTTGATCTCACACTGATAGTCACTGATTAGCTCTAGCCAACGCCTCTGCCTCATATTCAAATTTTTCTGGGAAAACAAATGCTTCAAGCTCTTATGATCAGTAAATACCTCACAAGCTTCCCCATACAAGAAATGCCGCCAGATCTTGAGTGCAAAAACGATCGCAGCCAACTCTAGATCATGCGTCGGATAATTCTTCTCATGGTCCTTAAGCTGACGAGATGCATAGGCTACAACCCGTCCTTCCTGCATAAGGACACAACCCAAACCGAACTTAGACGCATCACTGAAGACTACAAACGGCTTATGCGGTTCTGGGAGTGCTAACACTGGTGCCGTCGTCAACCTGTTCTTCAATTCCTGGAAGCTTCTCTCACATTTCTCTGACCAAACAAATTCTGTATTCTTCCGAGTCAAAGCTGTGAGAGGTCCGGATAAGCGAGCAAAACCCTCTACAAACCTTCGGTAGTAACCGGCGAGCCCCAAGAAACTCCTGATCTCGCGTACTGTAGTTGGGCGTGGCCATGACAAAATGGCTTCTACCTTACTGGGATCAACTGCCACCCCACCCTGGGAAATTACATGCCCAAGAAATTTAACTTCTTCCAACCAGAACTCACACTTGCTGAGCTTGGCGTACAACTGGTGCTCTCTCAATTTCTCAAGTACCAGACTAAGATGATACACATGCTCTTCAATATCTCGGGAATAAATCAGTATATCATCAATAAATACTACCACGAAGGAATCCAGATAAGGTTGGAACACCCGATTCATCAAATCCATGAAAGCGGCAGGAGCATTAGCTAGCCCAAACGGCATCACTTTAAATTCATAGTGTCCATACCTCGACCTGAAGGCAGTTTTCGGCACATCCTGCTCTCTGATTCTCAGCTGGTAGTATCCCGACCTCAGATCAATTTTAGAGAACACCGCTGCCCCCTGAAGTTGGTCAAATAAATCATCTATCCGCGGGAGAGGATATTTATTTTTGATGGTCACCTTGTTCAACTCCCTATAGTCAATGCACATACGAAGGGTTCCATATTTCTTTTTAACAAATAAAACTGGAGCACCCCACGGCGACGTACTAGGCTGAATAAACCCCTTCTCTACTAATTCTTGCAACTGAGTCTTCAACTCTTTCAATTCAGCCGGTGCCATGCGGTAAGGAGCCTTATGCACAGGAGCCGCTCCAGGTTCCAAGTCTATAACAAACTCCATCTCTCGCACGGGGGGTAGTCCGGGCAAGTCATCCACAAACACATCGGGGAACTCCTCCACAACTGGAATGTCTGCCAAGGACTTCTTCTCAGACGGCGTGGACACCATCTGGACCAAGAATGCATCCGCTCCCCATGCAATCTCTCTTCTTGCCTGTATCGCCGATATAATCATCGGCTTTTCTTTTAATCTACTCCCCGCAAATTCCAGACAATCACCATCCGGAAGCTGAAAGCTAATTGTCCGACTTCTGCAATTAATAGTCGCAGAATATCGGTATAGCCAATCCATCCCGAGGATGATATCGAAACCCAACAGCTTGAATACCACCAGATCAGCGTCCAAAAACCTTCCCTCAAAATTTAACGGGCATCCCAAAGCAACCTTGGAACACCACACCATCTCGCCGTCGGGTAGCGCCACTACCATAGCCTTCGGCAACGGTTCCGTGACCAAGTTACACACCCGAGCAAATGTGGAAGACACAAACGATCGTGAAGCACCAGAATCAAACAAAGTACAAGCATAAAACTCATACAACCGGACTCTTCCTGAACCAAACACACAACCCATGAAATCCAAAAAAAAACAACGAAGAAACCAAATACACCAAAAATAAATCCAACTTAAAAGATTAAATTAATCCATACCTGTGATTACTCCAGCATCATGGGTCGCTGGTGCCTCATCGTCCACCTCTCCGGGCGTGACAGCATAAACCCGGGCTTGCACTGCTTGTCTCGGGTTGGTTCTTCCACCGTGTCTACCTCCACGGCTTCCTTGAGCTCTAACGGGGCAATCCCGAGTAATATGCCCCACTTGGCCGCACCGATAACACTGGGGTCCGCTACTCGTCCGACACTCGCCCTCATGAGCTCTATTACAAATTCCACAAACAGGCATACGTCCTTCACCAGAAACTTCTGAGGCGAATCCGAGCTGCTTCCTTCACCAGAAAAACTTCGCCTCTTTTGCCCTGAAGGGGAGCCCAAACTCAGATTATTTTCCCTCTCTATAAGGGTGGCCACATCCACTAACTCCTGAAAAGTGGATATCCGATGGCTGACCACCAAACGGCGTATATCAGGGCGTAGTCCCTCCTGAAAACGCTCAGCTCGCAGCTCCTCTGTGGCAACAAGATGAGGAGCAAACCGCTCAAGTTCTATGAACCTCCGGGCGTATTGTTCCACTGTTGCGCCCCCTTGGACCAGATTAGAGAATTCTCTTGCCTTTTGCTTCCTTACCGATGCGGGAAAGAAGCGGTCATTGAATTCTTTCTTGAAACGCTGCCAGGTCACCGCAGCGAAAGATCCCAATTCAGATTCCAGCATCACCCTCCTGGTATCCCACCAATCAGAAGCGATACCCTGCAAAAGATAGCTGGCGTAGAGTACTTGCTGAGCTTCAGTGCATCCACACACCTCAAAGGTTTTCTCCAGATCCTTGATCCATTTTCCAGCCTGAAGAGGATCCTCATTTCCAGTAAAGTGTGGGGTCCGATGCGCTAGGAAGCGCTCATAGGTGCATCCGGCTTGCACCATGCTACTGGACCCTCCTGGATACATCCAAGGTCCTCCCTGATATGGCCAGGGACCTCCTGGTTGTGGCCAATACACTCCCTGTGGCGGACAAGGCTCTCCTGACGGTGGATAGGGCCCTCCTGATGGTGGCCAAGGACCCCCTTGTGGTGGCCAAGGTCCTTGTGGTGGCCAAGGCCCTGCCTGTTGTGGCCTAATATTCTGTTGCATGAACTCCGTCATCTGCCGAATTGCTTCGGCTATGGAGTCCTCCCTGGATGTATTGTCTTGCGGTTCCTGAGTATTTTTCCTTGGTCTACCTGGTCTCCCCATATTCCTGTCACAACACCACTCTTGACCCTCCTTTAAGAAAACAAAAAAAACCATCATAAAACCAACAAAACAAAACAGCACCACGCAGCAAGAAACAAAAGAAACCCGCATGCCAAAACATAACTAAATAAAACAAGCAACCAAACATAAACAAATAAAACAAATAAAACAACTATACTTAACATAATTTTAAAACACAACTTTAAAAACATTCTGGTACTACCTACGGGACTTGTGGTTTTACCCAGAGCCAAACCGCTCTGATACCACCTGTGACGCCCCCAAAATCCCCACGCCCGAACACGGGGAAATTGAGACGTCCGGATGGTGACACCCCGGGTCACCATCCCATCGACGGGTGCCGAGTGTGTGCAAGGCAGCAATTGTGTACAGAGAGACACGCAGCGGATAAGAAAGTCATAACTAAGTACCAGAATTTTTCTTAACGTAATACAAGCTGTTTAAAACATACATAGATAAAATATTACAAAACACAAAAGCAGTTTTAAACAAATAAAAAGATAACATCAGCAACCCGGCGGAGCCGCATCCTCGGGCTCAGCCTCTTCCTCCTCCTCCTCAACTCCTGCACCAAAAGCTACGGAACCACAAATGGTTCCGCAGGTAAGTAAAACCCCAAACACTACCAGATAAAAACACATATAACTCAAACAAGATGCATGAAACATGCCCAATGCACAAAGCCCAAAATCACCAGTTTTCCACACACGCCAAAAACCCATATGACCCAAAAACATATCCTTTCCGAAAAACATGCCAAAAGTCACATTTGGCCCAATATCTCGCCGGAAGTCCATCCGGCCCAATATCTCACCAGAAGTCCATCTGGCCCACGCCAAAAGTCACATTTGGCCTCATAAACCATTATCCAATTTTAACCCGTATGCACCATGACCTCCCCTAGGGGTCATCCGCACACCCTGGCTCCAGTGTCACACCGCAGAGTACCACCACGCATGTGACAACTAACAAGCGATGCCCAGTTCCGCGCCCCGCGCGTGCGTAGCCAAGCATCCTCTAGCCCTCGCCAGCAAAGGGCCACGGAGTCGGTGAGTAGGGCGATGCCCGGTTCCGCGCCCGGCGCGTTCGTAGCCAAGCATCCCCTAGCCCCGCTCCCGTCATCTCTCTCGACAACTCAGGGGACATCACTCAGTTTATTCCGCTCCCGAGTGACCAGAGGAGCTCCACCGAGATAATAACCCATCCCGGCTTGGGCTCGTGATACACACGCACCCGTAAAACCACTCACGCCAATACACAGGCTTTTCACACAAATCCCACAAACACATGTGCATGCACCATGAAATGCCATATCAATGCATAATAAAATAATCCAACAACATAAATCAATAAAACAGACAACTCCGTCCTCCATCCATCCGACCCCCGAAACTCCTCGGACTCAGTCCGGAATCAACAACCAACAACAAATATTTATTGAATGAGCAATATATATTTAAATCTGTAAATAGGGTTTGGAAAATACTTACAGCGCTATACGGCAATTTTAGAAAACAAGCGGCGTTGCAAGCGGCGGAAAAACAGCAACGTCACAGTGAAAATTCACTGTGGCCGTGGGTCCGAAAAACCCACTTTTGAACGGGGACAAACTAGGACACGGGATTGATAGGGAATGGTCTAGAGGTGGTTGTGAAGCTATTGGAAGTGACGGACGGCCGTGGGTGGCGGCGGAATGGCCGAAAATGGCCGAAAATGGCAAATCGGAAAACAAGCTCGTGGGAGCTGCTCCGGTGGTCGATGGAGGCCGGAAATGGGTGGGTTAGGACGGCAAGGAACCGGTGATGAAGTGGTGAAGAAATGGTGGCCGGAGGTGGAGCGACGGCGGCGGATCGGAGTGAAAACCGTGGGTGCTTGTTGGGCTTTTTCCGGCCAAATGGCCGGCCATTTCGGGTGGGTTTTGGAGGGAAGGTAGACCGGAAGGAGAGGAAGAGAATGGGACCGGTGGGAGGCCGAACGGTGGCCGGACGGCGGCGGTAGGGGCTGGGGAAGGCTGACGCCGGCGTGAGGGAGAGAGAGAGAAGAGAGAGAGTGCACGGTGGGGGGGGTCCGAGTCGGGGGAGAGAGGAGAGAGAAAAGAAAGAGAAAAAAAGAAAAAGAAGAAAAAAGAAAAGAAGGGAAAAAGAAAAAAGGAAAAAGAGAAAAAGAAAAAAAAGATGTGAAAAGAAATGAGGTCCAGTCCTCACTCCGGGAAAAGAAACAAACCGCCAAAAAGATTAAAACCACAAAAACAACTAAAAGAAATAAAACACAACCTCAAATAAATTAAAATAAATTAAAAACCGACTTTAAAAACGCAGTTAAAATAAAATAAAATATCTGATATATTAATTAAAATAAAAACAATTATTTCAGCGAAAATACACTTAAAAGCGGGTCATCACAGTCTATATTATAGCTAAAAGGAATAATTGGAATTTCATTTTAGACTTAGCAATTGCTAGGCCATTACCAATACTCTACAATGGGGTACCTTTCAATGGTCAGAAATGGTTGGCTGAGCTACTGCTATAGCTTCGAGTGAGCAGATACATATTTTTTATTTTGTTTGTCTTTCTAATAAAGAAAAATTATATAGATCCCACCCCATAATTATTTATTGACCTCTAAAGAGTATTAGCAATTGCAAAATGCAAGTATAAATTGAAGAGGAATATGATTAAAACCCCCTGCATTGGTCCAGTGAAAACTAAAAAGTTTTACATATCAACTACAATAAGTCATAGGTTCTCTCCATCTATGGCCAGAGAGAGACTGTACAATGATCAAATATTATTTTATCTTAAAAGTGTAAATCTTCCTTCAAACAGTTTCTTCATTTAAAATATAAATCCTAAACCATAATTCTAAATATAAATTTTGGGTAGAAGAAATGTAGGTATCGTTGTATATTTGATTGTTGGGTGAATGGTTTGCAAAATCTTTTTATCGAATAATTTGATTGAGGGAAAAATAATTGAAAAATAATAATTTTGTTTTTTAATAAAGTTATTAATTAATATATGAAGTGTATTTGTAAAATATTAAAAAACAATTATCAAATATTATTAAAATTATTAATATTATATTATTATTTAGAGTTTAAAATAGCTAGTCTAATGTAAACTAATCTAACTAAAAGTCTATATTATACCTAAAATGACACATTAGAATTCCATTTTAGACTTAGTAACTACTAGGCCATTACCAATGCTGTACAATGGGGTACCTTTCAATGGTAAAAAATGGTTGGCTGGGTTACTGCTATAGCTTCGAGTGAGCAGATACATATTTTTTTTTTTTTTTTGTCTTTCTAATAAAGAAAAATTATATAGACCCCATCCCATAATTATTTATCGACCTCTTAAGAGCATTAGCCATTGCCAAATGCAAGTATAAATTAAAGATGAATATGATTAAAACCCCCTGCATTGGCCTAGCGAAAACTGAAAAGTTTTACATATCAACTATAATAAGTCATAGGTGCTCTCCATCTATGGCCAGAGATTGTACAATGATCAAATATTATTTTATCTTAAAAGTGTAAATCTTCCTTCAAATAGTTTCTTCCTTTAAAATGTAAATCATAAACCATAATTCTAAATGTAAATCTTGAGTAGAACAAATGTTGGTATGGTTGTATATTTGATTGTTGGGTGAATGGTTGGCAAAATATTTTTATTGAATAATTTGATTGAGGGAAAAATAATTGAAAAATAATAATTTTATTTTTTAATAAAGTTGTTAATTAATATATGAAGTGTATTTGTAAAATATTAAAAACAATTATCAAATAATATTAAAATAATTAATATTATGTTATTATTTAGAGTTTAAAATAGCTAGTCTAATGTAAACTAATCTAACTAAAAGTCTATATTATAACTAAAGGGACACATTAGAATTCCATTTTAGACTTAGCAATAGCTAGGCCATTACTAATGCTTGACAACGGGTTACCTTTCAATGGTCAAAAATGGTTGGCTAAGCTACTGCTATAGGTCCGAGTGAGCAGATACATATATATATATATATATTTTGTCTTTCTAATAAAGAAAAATTATATAGACCCCACCCCATAATTATTTATTGACCTCTTAAGAGCATTAGCCATTACCAAATTCAAGTATAAATTGAAGAGGAATATGATTAAAATCCCATGCATTGGCCCAGTGAAAACTGAAAAGTTTTACATATCAACTACAATAGGTCATAGGTGCTCTCCATCTATGGCTAGAGACTGTACAAGGATCAAATATTATTTTATCGTAAAAGTGTAAATCTTCCTTCAAATAGTTTCTTCCTTTAAAATGTAAATCCTAAACCATAATTCTAAATATAAATCTTGGGTAGAAGAAATGTAGGTATCGTTGTATATTTGATTGTTGGGTGAATGGTTAGCAAAATCTTTTTATTGAATAATTTGATTGAGGGAAAAATAATTGAAAAATAATAATTTTGTTTTTTAATAAAGTTATTAATTAATATATGAAGTGTATTTGTAAAATATTAAAAAATAATTATCAAATATTATTAAAATTATTAATATTATATTATTATTTAGAGTTTAAAATAGCTAGTCTAATGTAAACTAATCTAACTAAAAGTCTATATTATAGCTAAAATGATAGATTGGAATACCATTTTGGACTTAGCAATGGCTAGGCCATTACCAATGCTCTACAATGGGGTACCTTTCAATGGTCAGAAATGGTGGGCTGAGCTACTGCTATATCTCTGAGTGAGAAGATACATATTTTGTTTTTGTTTTCTAAAAAATAAAAATTATATAGACCCCACCCCATAATTATTTATCAACTACGCCAAATGCAAGTATAAATTGAAGAGGAATATGATAAAAACCCCCTGCGTTGGCCTAGCGAAAAGTGAAAAATTTTACATATCAACTACATTAAGTCTTAGGTACTCTCCATTTATGGCCAGAGCCTGTACAAGGATCAAATATTATTTTATCTTAAAAATGTAAATCTTCCTTCAAACAATTTCTTCCTTTAAAATGTAAATCTTAAACCACAATTCTAAATTTAAATCTTGGGTAGAAAAAATATTAGTATGGTTGTATGTGTGATTGTTGGGTGAATGGTTGGTGAAATATATTTATTGAATAATTAGGTTAAAGGAAAAAATAATTGAAAAATAATAATTTTATATTTTAATAAAGTTATTAATTAATATATGAAGTGTATTTGTAAAATATTAAAATAAAAATTATCAAATATTATTAAAATAATTAATATTATATTATTATTCAGTGTTTAAGATAGTTAGTTTAATGTGGACTAATTTAATTAAAAGTCTATATTATAACTAAAAGGACACATTAAAATTAGTGACCGTTATAAGAAATGCATTTGCTTCATATCGGATCAAATACTGGCCGTATTGGTATATTTCAGTCAATACTGGCCTCTTTTGTGTACCAGTCGGTACAGGTGCAGTCAAAATTAGTGAATTTTTGTAATTAATGTGAAAATTCTAATTTTTTTTCATAATTTTCAATCAAATTCTCATATTTAAATACTATTTTCTTAATTTTTTTAATCCCGTTTTCTCGGAATCCAAAAATCAAATCCCTACTCCATTTTTTGTGATAAAGATGAGTGGCTATTTTTTTCAAATAATTAGATTGATAACTTAGAATTATTATTGAGTTTCATAAATATAAATTTTAACTTTTTAAAACTTGTATTAGTATTATTTTAAAATATAATTTATACATATATAATTAGTTTATTATATAAAAACTATCTCAAAACGGTTTTGATATAGAAATATAATTTTGTTACGGTATCTTAATCGAAATAGCCATCCAAACGGTATTTAAAATTTTTATATTACTTTTAGATATATATATATATAAATTAATCTTCAATCACGTAAATTAATAAACGTACGGTCGAGAAAATCGTGTGGGCATTTAATTAATTTATACTTAAAATACAAATAAACTTACGCGATTAAAAATAGAAAGTCGTGAAAGGCCGAATGGCAACTCAAAATAGTACAGAACTAAGAATCAATGATCAGGACAAAAACCTCTCTCTCTCTCTCTCTCTCTCTCTCTCTCTCTAATTATCTACTCTAGTTCACGGCTGTGCCGTCATGTCCAGGCTCAGCCTGGCTACACCACTTCTGCCTATATAGATTATAAGCTCCTCCCCCAACTTTGGAACTCAAGTACCGCCATTGATTCAGAACTACCGGGCAATTAAAGATAGACGATGATGATGTGGTTCTTTTTTCTATGCCTTACTGCCTTACTTGCAGTTGGGATTAGTCATTGGGTTTACATGTGGCTTAACCCCAAGTGCAAGCTTCCTCCTGGTTCTATGGGCTTTCCTATTATCGGAGAAACCTTGCAGTTCTTCGCCCCTCATTCATTTCACAGCATCCCTCCCTTCATTAGAAAAAGAATGGAGAAGTACGTAAGATCATATATAATTCTACTTAGTATTTTCCAATTTCCATGTTTAATGCATGGTATGCATATATGAAGCAGTACTAATATATATAGTATTAATTACTGCCCATGATCGATGTCATTAACGGCCTGCATATTCATGATCTGGTTTTGTTTTCCCATTAATTTAGGTATGGGGCGGTATTTAGAACAAGCTTAGTTGGGAAAAAGGAGATAGTTCGCACGGATCCTGAAGTCAACACTTACATTTTTCAAAGAAGATAGATCTCTCTTATTATGGTACACAGAGAGTTTCATGAAAGTTCTTGGAAAAAAAAGTATTCTCACTCATCACGGGGAAATTCACAAATACCTCAAGAACTTGATTCTACACCTTGTTGGCCCCGAAAACCTCAAGGCAAATGTAATGAAAGAACTGGATGCAATGATTTGTAGAGATCTGCAAGCTTGGGCCAAAAATGAAACTGTGGACTTGAAAGAAGTAACCTCAAATGTAATAATATTAATATTGTCGGAATTCATGCGATCTATTTTTATTAATTTTCTCAAATATCTAATTTTTATTGTTTTGTAGATGTTATTTGACTATGCTGCTAAGCAGCTAATGAGTTATGATGAGTCGAAGACACCCTTGAAATTGGCAGAGAATTTCAAAGCTTTTATCTATGGTCTCCTCTCTTTTTCTCTTGACATCCCTGACACTGCATACCATACTTGTCTCCAGGTACTAATTATTATTTGAATATTGCTCATAATATCAATGGAAATTAATAATTATAAGAAAAATGAGCATGCATGCAGCTTGTTTCTTTAATTCCTTTTCTTACGTCTTGGAATAATATTTAATATATAAATTAGTTAGTTTCATTTTCTGTTTGATTTTAGGGACGTAAAAATGCTACAAAGATAATTAGGGATATCTACAATGATAGGAAAGCATCAAAGATTCATCATGGTGATTTCTTGGATCATTTGCTTGTGGAAGTGGAGAGTGAAAAGTCTATTTTGAATGAATCATCTGCCGTTGACTTGGTCTTGATGCTTATCATGAAACTACTTCGACAACCTTAACATTAGTACCCAAGTTTATCTCTGATCATCCAGACGTGCTGGCAGAACTTACGGTTTGTAATAATTAAGAATGTAAATTGAAGTTAAAAACTTTTTGCCAAGCCTTCTTATGATCTTGATCATGTTTCATATGACAGAAAGAGCATAAGGAAATTCTGAAAAACCGTGATGATAAGACATCTGAAATTACTTGGCAAGAGTACAAGTCATCAATGACTTTTACACATATGGTACGTACGAGTACGTAGTATTAGTACTTATGATTAAACTAATTTGTAATTACACCTTGATTTTATGGTATTCTCTTGTTTATAATAAACTTTAGAGATTTCTGAATTTTTCATTTGTAGGTTATCAATGAAACAGTAAAGTTAGCAAACATTGTACCAGCGATTTTCAGAAAGGTCGTAAAAGATGTAGAAATGAAGGGTATATAATTAGTAGAAAAATGATGGTCTTCGTCCTAAATTTTCCAAATTAATCAACATAGATAGCTTGAATAATGTTGTGAAGATCAGAACACTTTACTGTTTTTGTTTTGCAGGATATACAATTCCTGAAGGCTGGCTAGTCATGGTTGCTCCAAATGCTCTACATCTAAACCCAGATGTGCACACCGATCCCCACACAATTTAACCCATGGCGATGGGAGGCGTGTATAATATTAATTAATATATATAATTTGCATTTAATTTATATAATTATTACCGCAAAAGGTTAATTTAATTAATCATTTTATAATATTGGATATTTTTCTAATTTTATTTTCTCTTTAAAATGGAAAAGGGAAAAGAATTGCATGCAGGGTCTAAAACGTTCATGGCGTTCGGTGGTGGTGTGAGACTCTGCGTGGGAGCCGATCGACTTTGCAAAGCTTCAAATGGCCATATTTATTCATCACTTGGTCACAAAATACAGGTATATATATTATGGATGGTGCTACAGGACCGGTGGTAGCTCCCGCTGGAGCCACTGTTAGGCAAAAAAAAAAATTTGTTTTTTTTTAAATTATTTTTTAATAATTTTAAATATTTTTAAAATATATAAAAAAATTATAATAATATTAAAAAAAAAATTTAATTATTAAGAAAGAGAAAAAATTAAAAAAAAAATTGAGCCAGAGGTGGCCCGCCCCCAGCGGGAGCCACTAGCGATGGCCTTAGTGTTTTCTATATATTATATAGCGTATATCGCAACTAAATTATATTCTTTTTATATTTACTTAAAAGTTTTCAACCTTGTCTTCCCTTTAATTTACGAGTTAGATTTAAATATTTTTTACACTTTTTTTTTTCTATTTGTTTGAAATTAATAATTAATATAAATATATATATATATATATATTTATATGTAGGTGGAAAGTAAATGGAGGAGATGAGAAGATGATTCGAAGGCCAGCTTTGGTGTTCCCGAATGGTCTACCAATTGAGATGTCCGAAAAGGACAAGTGCTGAAGAAGAGACGTCCATTAGATCATCCATCAATGCGAAACGAAATAATTAATGCACCTCTTGATGATCTTATATGATCTTATATTATATATTAAGGGTGCCATATAAGTGATATTGATGATTATCAGTGTGTTTAATTTTCCAAACAATAACATGATGATTTAAGTATTGATCATGAGCTTTTATATATATATATATATATATATGCCAATAATCAATTAAGGGGTGTTTGAATTAGTGTTTCGTCTAATTTTATCATTATAATTTTTTTAAATTTTTATATAATAATAATATTCAAAAATAATATTTTAAAAATATTTTATTTAATTTTAAATTTTTATTTAAAATTATCTTATCTTATCTTAATCATTAATTATATATATACACACACGTGAGAAGGTACAACATATATGCATGAGCTCTTTGCATGATCTACAGTTGAAAAGGCTAAGAATTTATATCAATAATATTATATACAGTCGTGGAATTGTAAATGCTGCACAATCATTTTAAAAAAAAATGAAGTCCACGATATTTAAAAAGTTAATTTTTTTTATATTAGTTTTATATTAATTTGTTTTTTTCAAAATAATTACATGCCACTTAGACAATCATAATTATAAATTTCATTTCTCCAATCTACATATAATGCATGCGTGCCCTTCATGATAGGATAATTAATGATCTTTAATTCTGACAACTGCATGCATGGATGCAGGAGTAGTACGTACAATGAACCAAACTCCTTAATTGAAATACACGGCCTTTTCAAACAATGCAATTATATAAATCTACTATGCTGCCGAGTTATTACCGCTCCATTCGTTCAGTAAAAAAATTTTGTTTTTTTAATATTTTAGTTAATAATTAAAGAAGTAATTTTTAATATATTAATTTTTTTATCTATATTTTTAAAATATTAAAATATATTAATAAAATATGAAAACAAAAATAAAAAATAAAAAAACACAAATGTGATAGGTACGTACCTAGCATGCCCAACGGTAATTAATGAGCTGCAGCCTCGCATGGCTTATAATATATATAAGGGAAATAAAAGAGAGTTTGGGAGTAGTATCGATTCCATGCATGATTTCTTAGCTTTTAATTGGGGCTGCCTTCTTCACCAAGAAAATGTCTCCTCTCCGACGTTTTTACCTATTAATTATCATCATATATATTATGTGAAGTTTGTAAAATATCTAGCAATCTTTGATGCTACAGCATGAAGAGTACACTTTTCATGAGTGCACCAAAAACAACCGGATATTATATATAATATACACACACTAGTATTATTTGTGATAACTCGCTTTTGAGTATATTTTCGTTGAAATGGTTGTTTTTATTTTAATTAATATATTAATTTATCATTTTAATTTATTTGCATTTTAAAATTATTTTTTTTAATTTAATTGATATTGTGTTTTATTTCTTTTAGTTGTTTTGTGGTTTTTAATATCGTTTCGGCAGTTTAGTTTTGTTTTCCGGAATGAAGGTTAGATCTCATCTTTTTTCCCTACACCACCTCTTTTCCTTTTTCCTTTTCTTTTTCCTTTTTCTCTTTTTTCTTTTTTCTTTTTCCTTCTTTTTCTCTTTTTTTCTTTCTTTTCTTTTTTTTCTTCCCTTTCCCGCTCAACCCCCCGTCTCTCTCTCTCTCTCTCTCTCTCTCTCTCTCTCTCTCTCTCTCTCTCTCTCTCTCTCTCTCTCTCTCTCTCTCTCTCTCTCTCACGCCGGAGCCTTCAACCCCCCAATCTGCCGCCGTCCGGCCACCGTGCGGCTCACCGCCGGCACCGGTCGACTCGTCTCCCTCCGACGCACCTTCCCACCAAAACTCACTCCCATCCGGCCGGCCGTTTGGCCGGAAAACCCCTTTAAAGCCTGCACGGTTTTTGCTCTGATCCGCCGCCGTCGCTCCACCTCCGGCCACCATTTCTTCACCACTTCATCATCGGTCCCTTGCCGTCCTAACCCACCTATTTCCGGCCTCCAACGACCACCGGAACAGCTCCCACGAGCTAGCTTTCCTTTTTGGGAAATTCGGCCTCCCACCGCCGTTTCTGCCGCCACCCACAGCCAACCACCACTCCCAATAGCTTCACAATCATCCCTAGACCATTCCCTATCAATCCCAAGCCCTAGTTTGTCCCCGTTCAATTTCACAACCCACGGCCACAGTGAATTTTCACTGTGACGTTGCTTTTTCTCCGCAGTTTGCAACGCCGCGTGTTTTCTAAAATTTCCATATAGCGCTGTAAGTATTTTCCAAACCCTATTTTCAGATTTAAATATATATTGCTCATTCAATTTATTTTATCTGTTGGTTGGTTGATTCCGGACTGAGTCCGAGGAGTTCGGGGGTCGGATGGATGGAGGACGGAGTTGCCTGTTTATTTGATTTATGTTGTTGGATTATTTTTATGCATTGTTATGGCATTGCATGGTGCATGCACGTGTGTTTGTGAAATAGTGTGAAAAGCCTGTGTATTGGCGTAAGTGGTCTTACAGGTGCGTGTGTATCACGACCCCAAGCCGGGATGGGGTATTATCCCGGTGGAGCTCCTCTGGTCACTCGGGAGCGGAATAAACTGAGTGATGTCCCCTGGGTTGTCGCTAGACGACGGGAGCGGGGCTAGGCGTTGCTTGGCTACGAACGCGCCGGGCGCGGAACCAGGCATCGCCCTACGCACCGACTCCATGGCCCTTCGCTGGAGAGGGCTAGAGGATGTTTGGCTACGAACATGCGGGGCGTGGAACTGGGCATCGCTCGTTAGGTGTCACATGCGTAGTGGTACTTTGCGGTGTGGCACTGGAGCCAGGGTGTGCGGATGACCCCTAGGGGAGGTCATGGTGCATACGGATAAAATAGATTCTGGTTTGAGTCGGATAAAGGCCAAATGTGACTTTTGGCGTGTTTTTCGGAAAGGATGTGTTTTTGGGCCAAATGGGTTTTTGGCGTGTGTGGAAAAATTATGTTTTATGGGCTTTGTGCATTGGGCATGTTTCATGCATATTGTTCGAGTTCTATGTGTTTTTATCTGGTAGCGTTTGGGTTTTACTTACCTGCGGTACCATTTTTGGTTCCTTAGCTTTTGGTGCAGAGTTTGAGGATGAAGAGGAGGAGGCTGAGCCCGAGGATGCGGCTCCGCCGGGTTGCTGATGCTATGCTTTATATTTGGTTTAAAACTGTATTTGTGTTTTTTGTAATATTTTGTTTATGTATGTTTTAAACAGCTTGTATTACGTTAAGAAAAAATTCTGGTACTTAGTTATGACTTTCGTTATCTGCTGCGTGTTTCTTTGTGCACATATGTTGCCTTTGCACACACTTGGCACCCGTCGATAGGATGGAGACCCGGGTTGTCACCATCCGGGCGTCTCGATTTGGGGGCGTCACAAGTGGTATCAGAGCGGTTTGGCTCTGGGTAAAACCACATGTCATGTAGGTAGTACCAGAATGTTTTTTTTTTAAAAGTTGTGTTTAAAAATTATGTTAAGTGCAGTTGTTTTATTTGTTGTATTTGTTTGAGCTTGTTTGCTTGTTTTTATTTATTTGGTTATGTTTTTGCAAGCTGGTTTCTTTTGTTTCTTGCTGTGTGGTGTTGGTTTTGTTTTTGTTGGTTTTATGATGGTTTTATTTGTTTTCTTAAATGAGGGTCAAGAGTGGTGTTGTGGCAGGAAAATGGGGAGACCAAAGAAATCTACTCAGGAGCCACGGGACAATACATCAAGAGATGACTCCATAGCTCAAGCCATACGGCAGATGACGGAGTTTATGCAGCAAAATTATAGGCCACAACAGACAGGGCCTTGGCCACAACAAGGGGGTCCCTAGCCGCCACAAGGAGGGCCTTGTCTGCAACAAGAAGGATTTTGGCCGCAACCAGGAGGTCCTTGGCCATATCAGGGAGGGCCTTGGCCTTACCCGGGAGGATCTAGCAGCATGGTGCAAGCCAGGTGCACCTATGAGCGCTTCCTGGCGCATAGGACTCCACACTTCACTGGAGATGAGGATCCACTTCAGGCTGGAAAATGGATCAAAGATCTGGAGAGGACCTTTGAGGTGTGTGGATGCATTGAGGCACAGCAAGTACTCTACGCCAGCTATCTCTTGCAAGGTACCGCTTCTGATTGGTGGGATACCAAGAGGGTGATGCTGGAATCTGAATTGGGATCTTTCGCTACGGTGACCTGGCAGCGTTTCAAGAAGGAGTTCAATGACCGCTTCTTTCCCGCATCGGTAAGGAAGCAAAAGGCAAGAGAGTTCTCAAATCTGGTCCAAGGGGGCGCGACAGTGGAACAATACGCCCGGAGATTCATAGAACTTGGGCGATTTGCTCCTCACCTTATCGCCACTGAGGAGATGCGAGCAGATCGTTTTCAGGAGGGGCTACGCCATGACATACGCCGTATGGTGGTCAGCCATCGGATATCCACTTTTCAGGAATTAGTGGATGTGGCCACCCTTGTGGAGCGGGAAAATAATCTGAGTGTGGGCTCCCCTCCAGGGCATAAGAGGCGGAGTTTTTCTGGTGAAGGAAGCAGCTCGGGTTCGCCCCAGAAATTTGTTCAGCGGACCGGAACTCGACCTCAAACGTCCTCGGGTGTTCGTATGGGAGGACGGGTGCCTATTTGTGGAGCTTGTAATAGAGCTCATGAGGGCGAGTGTCGGATGAGTAGTGGACCCCAGTGTTACCGGTGCGGCCAAGTGGGACATATCGCTCGGGATTGCCCCGTCAGAGTTCAAGGAAGCCGTGGAGGTAGACACAGTGGAAGAACCAACCCGAGACAAGCAGTGCAAGCCCGGGTTTATGCTGTCACACCCGGAGAGGTGGATGATGAGGAGCCAGCGACCCATGATGCTGGAGTAATTACAGGTATGGATTAATTTAATTTTAAGTTGGATTTAATTTTTTTGGTGTATTTGGTTTCTCCTTTGTTTTTTTTTTTGGATTTCATGGGTTGATGTGTTTGGTTCAGGAAGAGTCTGTTTGTATGAGTTTTATGCTTGTACTTTGTTTGATTCCGGTGCTTCACAGTCGTTTGTATCTTCCACGTTTGCGCGGGTGTGTAATTTGGTCACGAAACCGTTGCCGAAGGCTATGATAGTGGCTCTACCCGATGGTGAAATGGTGTGGTGTTCCAAGGTTACTTTGGGATGCCCGTTAAATTTTGAGGGGAGATTCTTGGATGCTGATTTGGTGGTATTCAAGCTGTTGGGTTTTGATATCATCCTCGGAATGGATTGGCTATACCGATATTCTGCTAGTATTAATTGCAGAAGTCGGATAATTAGCTTTCAGCTTCCAGATGGTGATTGTCTAGAATTTGCAGGGAGTAAGTTAAAGGAAAAGCCGGTAATTATATCGGCAATTCAAGCAAAAAGGGAGATTGCATGGGGAGCGGATGCATTCTTGGTTCAGATGGTGTCCACGCCGTCCGAGGAGAAGTCTTTGGCAGACATTCCAGTTGTGGAAGAATTCCCCGATGTGTTTGTGGATGATTTGCTCGGACTACCCCCTGTGCGGGAAATGGAGTTTGTTATAGACTTGGAACCTGGAGCGGCTCCTGTGCATAAAGCTCCTTATCGCATGGCACGGCTGAATTAAAAGAGTTGAAGACTCAGCTGCAAGAGCTGGTAGAGAAGGGATTTATTCAGCCTAGTACTTCACTGTGGAGTACACCAGTTTTGTTTGTTAAAAAGAAAGATGGAACCCTCCGTATGTGCATTGATTATCGGGAATTGAATAAGGTGACCATCAAAAATAAATATCCTCTCCCGCGGATAGATGATTTATTTAATCAGCTTCGAGGAGCAACCGTGTTCTCTAAAATTGATCTGAGGTCGGGATACTACCAGCTGAGGATCAGAGACAAGGATGTGCCTAAAACTGCTTTCAGGTCGAGGTATGGGCATTATGAATTTAAGGTGATGCCGTTTGGGTTAGCTATTACCCCTGCTACTTTCATGGATTTAATGAATCGAGTGTTTCGACCTTATCTGGATTCCTTTGTGGTAGTATTTATTGATGATATTCTGATTTATTCCCGAGATGTTGAAGAGCATGTGTATCATCTTCGTCTGGTACTTGGGAAATTGAGAGAACACCAGTTGTATGCCAAGCTCAGCAAGTGTGAATTCTGGTTGGAAGAAGTTAAATTTCTTGGGCATGTAATTTTCCGAGACGGAGTGGCTGTTGATCCTAGTAAGGTAGAAGCCATTTTGTCATGGCAGCGCCCTACTACAGTGCGCGAGATCCGGAGTTTCTTGGGGCTCGCCGGATACTACGAAAGATTTGTAGAGAGTTTTGCTCGCCTATCCGGACCTCTCACAGCTTTGACTCGGAAGAATACAGAATTTGTTTGGTCAGATAAATGTGAGAGAAGCTTCCAGGAATTAAAGAACAGGTTGACGACGGCACCAGTGTTAGCGCTCCCAGAACCGCATAAGCCATTCGTAGTCTTCAGTGATGCGTCTAAGTTTGGTTTGGGTTATGTCCTTATGCAGGAAGGACGGGTTGTAGCCTATGCATCTCGTCAGCTAAAGGACCATGAGAAGAATTATCCGACGCACGATCTAGAATTGGCTGCGATTGTTTTTACTCTCAAAATCTGGCGGCACTTCTTGTATGGGGAAGCTTGCGAGTTATTTACTGATCACAAGAGCTTGAAGCATTTGTTTTCCCAGAAAAATCTGAATATGAGGCAGAGGCGATGGCTGGAGCTAATCAGTGACTATCAGTGTGAGATCAAGTACCACCCGGGGAAGGCTAATATAGTTGCTGATGCTTTGAGCCGGAAGTCACACTTGGAAGATGAAGCCAAGCCGTCAGAATTGGATTCGTTGCTTTGTGGGATGAGAAGGCTCCTTATAGAGAGTTCGCAGCAAGTGGAGATTTTATCTTCAGTTCTTGATATTCGGGTAACTGATTTTGAGGAATTGAAGACTCTTCAAAGAAAGGATCCGAAGCTGCTGAACATCAGAAAAAGAGTCAGAAAATCTCGAGGGCCGTTGCATTATAGCATGGATAGCGATGGGATACTTCGGTTCCGAGATCGCAGAGTGGTCCCCAAGGACTCTGAATTCAAAGAGCGGATCATGGCGGAAGCTCATGCGGCCCCTTATTCAGTTCATTCCGGCAATACAAAGATGTATCGGGACTTGAAGAAAAATTACTGGTGGGATGGAATGAAGAAGGACATTGCCTTATATGTTGAGAAATGCCACACATGCCGTCAGGTGAAGGCCGAGCATCAAAGACTTGCAGGTATGCTCCAACCCCTCCCTATTCCTGAGTGGAAGTGGGATGACATCACGATGGACTTTGTAGTGGGTTTGCCGAGAACGCCTAGTGGAAAAAATTCTATTTGGGTGATTGTTGACCGGTTAACGAAGAGTGCTCATTTTCTGCCTGTTAATAACACCAACTCTTTGGGTAAGTTGACCCGCTTGTATGTCAAAGAGATAGTGCGGCTACACGGCATACCAAAGAGTATAGTGTCGGATCGAGACCCGAGGTTCACGTCGTAGTTCTAGAAGAGTTTCCAGGCAGCTTTGGGTACTAAGTTGAAGTTCAGTACTGCTTATCACCCGCAGACAGACGGCCAGTCAGAGCGCACCATTCAGACCCTGGAAGACATGTTGCGAGCATGTGTCATGGAATTCCAAGGGAGTTGGGAGAATCATTTGCCGCTCATCGAGTTTGCATACAATAACAGCTTCCATGCGACCATTCAGATGGCTCCCTATGAAGCTCTTTATGGGAGAAAGTGCAGGTCGCCCTTGTGTTGGGATGAAGTTGGGGAGAGTAGGATAATTGGACCCGAAATAATTCTAGAGATGCAAAGCCAAGTCCGGATGATCAGAGATAAAATGGCGGCAGCTCAGAGTCGCCAGAAAAGTTACGCTGATACCAGGAGGAGAGAGTTGTCTTTTGAAGTTGGTGATTGGGTTTACCTTAAAGTCTCTCCCATGAGAGGTGTTAAGCGTCTTGGTAAGAAGAGGAAGCTAGATCCGAGATATGTCGGCCCTTTTCAGATTTTGGAGAAGGTAGGGTCCGTCGCCTATAGAGTTGCTTTGCCAGATTATTTTGGGGATGTTCATGATGTCTTCCACGTATCATCCCTGAAGAAGAGCTTTAGACAGCAAGAGCCACGCTTCTTCGACCTAGCGGGTATTCAGTTGCAACCGGATCTCACTTATGAAGTTGTTCCGTCGCAGATCTTGGATTTGAAGGAGCAACAGTTGAGGTCCAAGACCATACCTTTGGTTAAAGTGGCTTGGGGAGATCCGTTAGCTCAAGACTTCTCTTGGGAGCGAGCAGCGGACATGAGGGAGCAGTACCCGTACTTGTTCGAATAAAGAAGGTATGTATCTTAATCTTGGTCACAGTTGGTTTATGTGCTTTCATGTGGCTTGCTTTAAGTTGGTGGTTGCTCTGCAAATTTCGAGGACGAAATTTGTTTTTAAGGAAGGGAGGATGTGATGACCCGCTTTTGAGTGTATTTTCACTGAAATAATTGTTTTTATTTTAATTAATATATTAGTTTATCATTTTAATTTATTTGCGTTTTAAAATTGTTTTTTTTTAATTTAATTGATGTTGTGTTTTATTTCTTTTAGTTGTTTTGTGGTTTTTAATCTCGTTTCGGCGGTTTAGTTTTGTTTTCCGGAATGAGGGTTAGACCTCATCTTTTTTCCCTACACCTCTTTTCCTTTTTCCTTTTTCTCTTTTTTCTTCTTTCTTTTTCCTTCTTTTTCTCTTTTTTCTTTCTTTTCTTTCTTTTCTTCCCTTTCCCGCTCGACCCCCCGTCTCTCTCTCTCTCTCTCCTCCTCTCTCACGTCGGAGCCTTCAACCCCCCGATCTGCCGCCGTCCAGCCACCGTGCGGCTCACCTCCGGCACCGGTCGACTCGTCTCCCTCCGGCGCACCTTCCCACCAAAACTCACCCCCATCTGGCCGGCCGTTTGGCCGGAAAACCCCTTTAAAGCCCGCACGGCTTTTGCTCCGATCCGCCGCCGTCGCTCCACCTCCGGCCACCATTTCTTCACCACTTCATCACCGGTCCCTTGCCGTCCTAACCCACCTATTTCCGGCCTCCAACGACCACCGGAACAGCTCCCACGAGCTAGCTTTCCTTTTTGGGAAATCCGGCCTCCCACCGCTGTTTCTGCCGCCACCCACGGCCAACCACCACTTCCAATAGCTTCACAATCATCCCTAGACCATTCCCTATCAATCCCAAGCCCTAGTTTGTCCCCGTTCAAAAGTGGGTTTTTCACAACCCACGGCCACAGTGAATTTTCACTGTGACGTTGCTTTTTCTCCGCCGTTTGCAACGCCGCGTGTTTTCTAAAATTGCCATATAGCGCTGTAAGTATTTTTCAAACCCTATTTTCAGATTTAAATATATATTGCTCATTCAATTTATTTTATCTGCTGGTTGGTTGATTCCGGACTGAGTCCGAGGAGTTCGGGGGTCGGATGGATGGAGGACAGAGTTGCCTGTTTATTTGATTTATGTTGTTGGATTATTTTTATGCATTGTTATGGCATTGCATGGTGCATGCACGTGTGTTTGTGAAATAGTGTGAAAAGCCTGTGTATTGGCGTAAGTGGTCTTACGGGTGCGTGTGTATCACGACCCCAAGCCGGGATGTGGTATTATCCCGGTGGAGCTCCTCTGGTCACTCGGGAGCGGAATAAACTGAGTGATGTCCCCTGGGTTGTCGCTAGACGATGGGAGCGGGGGCTAGGGGTTGCTTGGCTACGAACGCGCTGGGCGCGGAACCAGGCATCGCCCTACGCACCGACTCTGTGGCCCTTCGCTGGTGAGGGCTAGAGGATGCTTGGCTACGAACACGCGGGGCGTGGAATTGGGCATCGCTCGTTAGGTGTCACATGCGTAGTGGTACTCTGCGGTGTGGCACTGGAGCCAGGGTGTGCGGATGACCCCTAGGGGAGGTCATGGTGCATACGGATAAAATAGATTCTGGTTTGAGTTGGATAAAGGCCAAATGTGACTTTTGGCGTGTTTTTCGGAAAAGATGTGTTTTTGGGCCAAATGGGTTTTTGGCGTGTGTGGAAAAATTATGTTTTATGGGCTTTGTGCATTGGGCATGTTTCATGCATATTGTTCGAGTTCTATGTGTTTTTATCTGGTAGTGTTTGGGTTTTACTTACCTGCGGTACCATTTTTGGTTCCGTAGCTTTTGGTGCAGAGTTTGAGGATGAAGAGGAGGAGGCTGAGCCCGAGGATGCGGCTCCGCCGGGTTGCTGATGCTATGCTTTATATTTGGTTTAAAACTGTATTTGTGTTTTTTGTAATATTTTGTTTATGTATGTTTTAAACAGCTTGTATTACATTAAGAAAAAATTCTGGTACTTAGTTATGACTTTCGTTATCTGCTGCGTGTTTCTTTGTGCACATATGTTGCCTTTGCACACACTTGGCACCCGTCGATAGGATGGAGACCCGGGTTGTCACCATCCGGATGTCTCGATTTCCCTGTGTTCGGGTGTGGGGATTTGGGGGCTTCACACTATTGAAGAAATTTAAGTAGATACAATAATCTAAAAAAATAAATGCAACTTTAAAGCATGTAGAACAATACATATCTTTAAGGTGATAATTACCCCCATTCCAAAGAGTTTGCTACCAGATTACAACCAATTCACCTTCAGGATACAATAAAGTTACCAACTGCATATAGCAATTTTGTAGTTTTTCTTTCAGAGTTTCTTTACAAAATTATGTAAGTGACTGAAAATATGGAAGAATGAAATGTTAAAATTCATGGGTCTCACCCTCTATTTATAGAGAATAAAGTGGCATAATGTGAAAGATCACAACTCTTAATTTGTGACTTTTCAACTGATAGATATTAATTTAAAGGTTATGATATTTCAATTAAAGACCAAGAGGCATGCGTGCCTAGCCAAGTGGTTAGGAGCATCCCTGCCCCAAGGCAGTGCACTGGTTCATGCAAGGCGGTGTTAGGAATATCAGTGCCCCAGTACCTTGCATTTTTCTTTCCTTAGTCTGGGCTCTAGGCTTCATCTCCCCATTGCCCTAGGCCCTTTATCCTTTGTGCAACCCATAGTCAATTCACCAAAAGGGGGGTTGATGTGTGATGATGTGTTGGGAACCTCGGTCAAGTCCCCAAACACTAAGTTGTCCACACCTTAGTTTTCCTTGGGTTGACCGAATGCCTAAACCTTCTTGCCTGGTTATTGCTCAATAATGACAATGATGACAATTTTAGTAAGGTGAGATTTAGTGTTTAGGGCTAGTTTGATGTATGGGAATGATGGAAAAGATGAAGGAAGTGATGGAACTCCAATGCATGTGATAGGTGCACAACAATAGTGGGGCACACTAGGGTTGGCCCCACTTTAGTGTGATCCTAGGGTTTGGAGTATGGAATGGCTAGGGTTTGGATGGAAAAAGAATTTCTAAATTGTAGAAGATAATTTAGGACTTGTGCATTTCGGCCAAGGGAAGAGGAAATGGATTGATTGGGAATTGAGAGATTTTAGGAGTGCCCTAAAATCTTGGATCTCAATATGGTAGGTGTATGACCGGTTGGCTATGGATAGGAATTGATGAGATATGGGATGAAAATTAGGATTCCTAAACTTTAGGAATCCTATAATATGGCAAGTAGGGTTTCGGCTATGACCAATGGCAATGGGAAGAAGGGCAAACTTGGGTACAGCTGAATATGGGAAGTTTGGTGGGCAATAGGGTAGGCGTGTATAGTGTTTGGAAGATGGGATTGTGCACGAAAATATATGAACACCAAGAAAATGGATGAACACGAATGAACACTCAAGAACACAATGAATAAATAATTAACTTCAATTCACAAATTGCACAAAGTTGAAAGAAAACCTCATACATTGATAAATTGAATCACACATATTCAATGAATTGCAAGGTGATGAGGCTCTCTTTGGGATTCACAAATTTCACCCAAAAAGCCCAAGTGCAAAGGCACCAAAATAAGATCTCCTAAACAAATAATCTCCTTCTAGGGTAATTGCCAAAAGATGTAAATGAAATGACTAAGGGTCCTATTTATAAAGCTTACAAATTAGAAATCTCCAAAAGGTCGCTAGTAAATTAAATGAATAAATAAAACAAATTAAATAAATAAAAGAAATAAACAAAATAATAAAATGGATAAATGGCCTTATGGCCGTGACATGCATGGCCCATGGTGGGCTAGGGTAGTGCATGGCCCACGGCTAGGCTATTCTTGATTTGATTCGATGGCTGGCTGCATGGCATGGCATTGTGCTATGCGTTGGTCTGGTGGTGGGCACGACATGGCCTTGTGCGTGGCCTTCTGATGGTGTCATGGCATGGTGCCAAGCCTAGGCCTGATGTTGCGTACAGGGTGGTGCCATGCTACTGCTGTGAGGCCCAGTCAAGTGGCTTGGGCGGTGGTCCTGCATGGCCCAGGCTGGTGGCCTGGGTGATGGGCATGCATGGCCCAAACTGATGGTCTAGGTACTAGGATTGCAAGGCACAGGTTGGAGCCATGTGTTGGATGGCATGCCTGGTGGGCATGCCACTAGCCTTGCCTACAAGGCACGGGCTGGAGTCGCTTGGTGCTGGGGTCCAATTAAGATATTTGATTATTGAGTTGGTTGACCTCATTCACTTTATCTAATAACCTCCGAGACATGGTCATAACAGAGGCAAAATATTGAGCACTAAGAAATCTTGATTCTGAAACAACATCAAAATAACTCTTTCTTAAAAAATGAATCTCTGCTCCTATCATAAAAGCAACATCCTTAAGTGAGTAAAAGGAAGGACAAAACATCTCTATTGCTTCACAGAGTTTCTCGTGAAGCATCTCTCTATAAGAAACAAAAGATGTAGCATCATAACCCTGTGGCGCCTGACAACTCCAGAAGAGTTGTAAAATCTTACGATGCTTGTCTAGTCTAAAAATGTGGCCACTATTTTTGTTGAATGTGGAGGTTGGTGGCTTAACTTTAATGACTTCTCCACTAACTATGTTATTCACAAGAACTCCAGAAGAGTACAACTCCAGAAAAGTAGTGAATTTAATGTTAAAACGATTTTGAATCAATATGACAAATTTGTTTACCAAAACATTACAAACTGCATCATTTAAAGAGTTGGTACACAAGATTGAGATGCATCAACGCAGAAACATTTCACTATAAAGTCTTGAAGCACTTTTATATGGACAAAACTTATCGCCTGAGTATTCCAATGGTTGTTCGATCACTTGATGTTCACAAAGACCCATTTGATCCTTGTGAAGACGATGAATAAATTCTTGATCCTAAAATACCTTATCTCAATGCAATTGGAGCCCTGATTTATCTTGCAAATTGCGCTCAGCCTGATATTGCATTTTTAGTTAATTTACTTGCAAGATATAGTTCCACACCAACTTGAAGACATTGGAATTGTATTAAACATGTCCTTCGATATGGGATTATTTTATTAACATGGATATGTGGATGCAGGTTATCTTTCAGATCCACACAGAGGTAGATCTCAAACTGGATATGTATTTACTTATGGAAATTCTGTTATATCATGGAGATCTATCAAGCAAACACTATCTGCTACTTCTTCAAATCACTCAGAGATCATTTCTATTCATGAGGTAAGTCGAGAATGTATTCGGCTAAGATTAGTGATTCAACATATTCAAGAAAAGTGTGGTCTTCCAGTGATTAATGATAGCCCAACAATTTTATACGAAAATAATGTTGCTTGTATTACTCAAATTAGAGAAGGATATATCAAAGGTAATAAAACCAAACATATTTCACCTAAATTCTTTTATACACATGAACTTCAGGAGAAATGTGAAATTAATATCAAACAGATACGGTCAAGTGATAATCTAGTAGATTTATTCATTAAAGCATTACCAACTGCAACATTTAAGAAGATTGTGCAGAACATTGGAATGCAGAGACTTGAAGACCTATTATCAAATACTTTTCAGGGGGAGTAAATGTCTTGAAGACTTATGCTAATTGTACTCTTTTTCTTTCGCTAAGGTTTTATCCCACTGGATTTTCCTTTCCAAGGTTTTAATGAGGCAATCTTAAACCACTTGGCAGTACACATGAGTGTTGTACTCTTTTTCTTTCGCTATTGGTTTTTTCCCACTGGATTTTTCATTGGCAAGATCTTAACGATGCATATTCTTTATGTATGGTCATCCAAAATGGGAATGTTATAAACTGATTTGTATGACCATCTTTAACCATTAATTAAGACTATCTTTAGCCATCAATTAAGAATATTTAGCCATTAATTATGACTTAACCTATACATAAACTCATTTGTACTCCTATATATATGAGTATCATTCACTTGTATATGATGAAGTTTTATATTGAATAACAACGCTTTCTCTTACAATATCATTTCTCTTTTAGTTTCATAATATTTAGATGTTTATTTACATTCAGATTTTATAATTTATTTTCATGAACACATCTAGCTAAGTTTTCAACTAGGGTTGAGGATGAAATCTCATTGATGATTAGTTGTATTATTTATGAGATTGATTATTTTTCTCAGTTATTTATGTGTTCAATGATATATTGTTCATACTTCATATCAATTGAGATCCTAATTTACAATTTTGTCAAAAAAATAAATAAAATCTTATATCTTTTGTGATTTGTTTTAATAGATACAAGTGATGATTTGATTTTATATCTTTAAGAAAAGAAGAATATACTTTAGATATTTAAAAAAAATAAAAAAAGAGTTTCAATGATAATATTTTCCATAATAAGAAAATTAATTTCTAGATTATCATGTAAATGTTCAGAAAGAATCAATTTTCATAAATATATTATTAGGAATTAATGAAGAGGATTCCAAAACCTTAATTCATTCCCCATTAAAAGTTTATTCATTGTTTAGATTAATTTTTATCTTTAGAGTTTATTTGAGTTCTTTTTATTGTGATTAATTCTTTAAATTAATTATTTCTTGCTTTGATTAATTGATTATTTAGTTCTTAATTTTTTATTTTCTTTTATAGCTTATCTTTCTAAACTAGATTAAAATTTATTTAGTTTATATTTAATTGGTTTCCTAAGTTTTTAAAACTCTCTGTGGGTTTAACCTCGTTCTTGCTAAAACTATACTTAGTATGATTCGTGCACTTGCGAGTATAATTAAAATTTTACAACAAGTTTTTGGTATCGTTGCCAAGGACTTGGTTAGGAAAACATATTGGATATTGACTAAGTTTATTCTTCTACTAGTTGTAGTTAGTTTTTTTATATAAAAAACTTAAAAAAATTAAAAACTTAGAAAATCTTTTGCAATATTGTGTGGTGTATGAAGACGTGGATACGTGATCATACACATTGCTTTGTTAGTTTAGATTCTGATTCATTGTCTATAATGGGAGAAAACTTTAAGAATACTAAAACTCATAGGGAGTTGTTTTCACCTATTACCACCAACCCTCTATCATGTATGGTATTGCCCGCAACTACTGTAGCATACTTTGAGTTGAAACCACGAATAATTCAATTAATTCCCACTTTTCATGGTTTTGAGAGAGAAGATCCTTACATGCATGTACAGGATTTTCTTTAGATTTGTGCTACCTTTAGGTTCTAGAACTTCACTAATGAGTCAGTTTACCCATGCTTATTTCTTTTTTCTTTAAAGGATAAGGCAAAGGCTTAGCTTAACTCTTTGCTTTCTAGATCCATCGCCTCTTGGGATATCCTTGTCACAAAATTTCTCTCTAAATTTTTTTCAAAGTCAAAAACCAATGCTTTGAGAAGAGAGATTGCTGATTTTTAGCAAGAAGACAACGAAAAATTTTATGAGATTGAGAGATTTAAGGACGTGATTCTAAAGTATCCCCACCATGGTTTTGAGACATGGAGACTCGTACAATATTTTTACAATTGTTTAACTCAGAAAAACCATAACATGATTGAGTCAATGAATAGTGGTAGATTTTTGAGTTTAAAAGATGATGAGGCATATAAGTTTTTTGAAAATTTATCAGAGAGCTCCCAGTAATGAGACTTTTCTACTCATAGAGAAAGATCATCCTAGACAGCCAAGAAAGGAGTTTTGTATGAATTAAGTGAGGATCGTGATATTAAAGTCAAATTAGACAATCTCACTTGTAAGGTAAAAGCTTGAATTCTAAGTAGAACCATGAATTCTGTAAATCAAGTCCAAGTTGAAGTGTGTTCTATTTGCTCTAGTCCCTTGCATACAACACAAACATGCCCCTCTTCACAGGCTTATTCAAAGTGCTATCCTGAGCAAGCAAATGCACAAAATAATTTTGGGAAGTCATTTGCTAATCTTTTTATAGATACATTCAACCCTAATTGGCGAAATCATCCTAATTTTTCCTGGAGGCAAAATCAACCTTCCATGAATTTAGGTGGACAACAGATGCAGCAGCAAAGTCAATTTCATCCAACTAATCCAAATTATTCTCCTGAGCTACGTTAAGAGACGGCCACCCATCAGGGGGAGTTGGCCTAGTCCCACTAGGAATTTGGCCAATGTCTCCTCCAAGCCAAACTCACTAGATAGCTTGTGCGAGTCACTGGACCTCTGGGCAGTGGAGATAGAGGAAATCCAAGACTCATGTCATTGCCTTGAGGCTGAAAAGGACAAGTTGTCCAGGCAACACAACTTGGACATGAGATTGTACAAATGGCTGGAGAAAACCTACATGGACCTATTAGAGAGGTAAAGCTCAAGTCCTCCTAGCTTAAGTCCCAAACCAAGGAAGTGCGAGATTTGGAGGTTGAGTTGGCCATGGTCGATGTAGGTTAGCAAGCGTGAGACCAGCAGATTGCATTTTTAGAGTCCGAGCTAGCTGCTTGGGATTTGGAGATTGAGGCTTTATGGTCCAACTTAGCGAATGTGAAGAAGATCTACGACCGAGCTTGAGCTTATAGCTATAAGGAAGGCTTGGACAAGCTGAGGGAACACCTATTGGTGAACCCTTAGACTGACCTAAGGACCTTGGCAATCCCTCCAACCCAACAACATGGCCTTTTGTTATTCCAATCTCATAGGAAAGGAGCAAATGCTTGAGGCTTTCTCAGATCCCTGAGAGTTGCCTGGTTCCTTGTTTTTGTATTTTTGTCAAGGTATTGTTCCCGCGAGTTGGAGTACACTGATGGGGGTTCTACAGGGATTCTTGCTCCACCTGCTGTCTTCTAGAGCTCTCACTTCTTCGTGGCCTTTGAGACCTTCCCTAATCTTGCCCTGTCTCCCTCCTCGAGTTTGTAGGGTGATGGTTAGTGTGGTGTGGCGCTTCATCTCCTCTCTCTTCTTTCTATAAGTGACATAATCTTCAGTGTTGTGGGTCTCATTCCCATGATAGGTGCAAAATTGGCAGCTGGCCCATTCACAGTTTTCGGCTCCTCAACTGTCTATCCTACCTTCTTCTTACACGCTCAAGCTAGACTATGCATGCTGTGAGGCTTGCCCCCTTGAGGCACCAACTTTGATTTTTTCTACGACCTTCATTCGTACTTATGCATTGGACTTCCTATTGGCTTGCTCCATTTCAGTTTTTCTGAAGGCAGTCAACGCCGGAGATTATCTTCGGCTTTAATGAATCTGTCCTCCTTGTCCATAAACTCCTGCAATGTTGTAGGGATTTTTCTCGTTAGCTTTGTCATGAATAGGTTTCGAGGCCACATGTCCTTGAGAAGTGCTACAAGAGTGATCTTATTATCCTTGTCATCTGTCGTCATGCATTCATTCTTGAACTTGGCCACATAGGCCTTTAGGCTCTCGTCCTTCCATTGAATGACGGTTAGGAAGTTGGCCTTTAGGTGTCTTCTTCTCTTACTTGCCATGAACTGTGCTAGGAACGACCTGGCCCACTGGCCAAAGCTGTCAATTGAGTTGGGTTGCAATGACCCAAACCAGCCTCTCATGACTTGCTTCAAGGTTAATGGGAAAGCTTTGCAAGCTATCTTTCTAAGAAATTTGTGCAAGGTCCTACGAGCCCTGAAGGTCTCCAAGTGCTCGATAGGGTCTTTACCGTCATACGTCTCCATCTGTGGTACTCGAAATTTGGGAGTAGTGGGGCGGTCATCACCTCTAAGCCATAGGGCAAGTCCATGCTAGTGAGCAGCTGGTTGACTGATGATGAGGCTCCCAATTGCCTTACCATTTCCTCGTACTTATCTATAAGGCTATGTAACTCATGGTTCATCATTTTTCCTTTCTTTTTTGCTGGCATCTACCCCGCATGCGCTCCAAGACTCTTCTTGTTTGTTTCGACTTGGCCCCACATCATCTTGTACCTTAGTGTTCTTCATTTATAAGGCTTTATTTTCCTAGCGAAGATTTTCCACCTCCTCTGCCATCTTCCTCATGCATTCTTCCATTTTTGCAAACCTTGCAACACAAGCAAGGTAGTGGCTCGAGGTTATGGGCAACCTCTGATGCTTAAGTCAATGTTCCCCTTACTACTTGGGAGAATTTCAATACATCAAGAGAGCATGAGGCAATCCTAATCTGAGCTTTAGCTTTTATACCACTAACAAAGATAGTTCCATGAATCTTGTGTCAAATTTATCTGTCTTTCGTATAGGATGTTACTCTGCTATTTCTAACGAAGCATTGCCCTCTCAATTCACATCTTTGCTGTTGATTGGTGGGCACAGACTCTGCTACATACTTCTACTAGTGATAGGGGTCGCATCGCATGCACTAATGGTGACAGGTTGCTTTACTACAACCCCTCTGTCCGTGTGTGTGCCAGCCTTTTGTCAGCATGTCCTTATCATTGTGCATTCATGCAGGGCAGCGTCAAGAATATCAAGGCCTCATCACCTTACATTTGTCTTTTTGTAGTCTGGTCTTTATCTCCCCTAGGCCCTAGGCCCTTTCTCCTTTTTGCAACCTGTGGCTGGTGCGCCAATTTTTTTGGGGGGATTTTTGGTTGGGGGGGGGGGGGGGAGTTGATGTGTGATGGCCTTAAATGTGGTCTCAGCCCAGCCCAGGAGGGAAACATGAACATGAATGTCCCTCTCCATTGGGCCCGACCCGATAGGTGATTTCCCATCCTTTCTAGTAGTGGTTTACAAGAAGAAACAATAACTCACATTCAATAAATTCACACATTTAATATCACAATCTACAATACAAATATATATATATATATATTCACTACTCCATCTTTGTAAATTAAAGCGAGGGTAAATCTGTACATGTCACACATTTGTCATTTATAAACTACTAGTAGCAGAGAAGATGGCACATATCATGCAAGATCTATACATGCCTGAGAATACTGGATTTGAATTTGAAGAATATTTTGGATATAAAATACATATATCTTGAACCCGGGAGCCATAGAATTAACTTATCGAAATTTATAATGAAAGAAGTTGGTGTAGTTATGGTGCTAATTACAGTTGTAGTAATAGAGAAAAAAATAAAAAAATAACTAAGAAGAAACAAAAACTTTTCTAACCGCTCAATGGGACTTCTTTAGATAGGAATAGATTCGAACTCGTAGTTAATTATTAGAAATTTTACAAATGGAATGAAAGTGTCCGTTTGAATACTTAAAATATCTCATATATTTGTAAATAATAGTTAAATTGAGTTAAAATGTTTTATTAGATTTTGAGAAATGAGAGAAAGAAAGTTGAATAAAAATATTATAAAATTAAAAAATTATTTGAATGTAATTTTTAATATTATTTTTTTGTGTTTTGTTTGGAAGTTTGAAAATGTTATATTGATTAGATGAAAAAATTGAAAAGTGTTTTGTGTTTGAGTGATGTTTGAGAATAAAATATCTAAAAATATCTGAGAATATTTGAAAACAATTGTGTTGCCAAACAGACCTTAATTATCAAAACATGTCTAAAAGTTGGAAATAAAGATATTCAATATTATAAATATTTACCAAAATACTAAGCATCAAAATTGTAAAATTTTGTACCTTGTATTGTTGCACTTTCCCAAAATTCCTCCATAAAAGGGATTGCACCTTCATGGTGCAATTATCTCCCAAAACATTTTTCATTATATATAAGGGTCTACGCCTTATCAATATCTTTCAGTGTAGTTATCATTTCTATAATTTTTTCCATCCAAAATTTAGAGCATCATTACTCCATAGAGGTATTTGTGTATTTATCTATCCTAGAACCAAGCAGTTGTTGGGTGCTTCAAAGGAGAAACAAAAAACCACTAGTGGAAGCTTCGAATAGCTGGTTGTTCTCTCTCTCTCTCTCTCTCTCTCTCTCTCTCTCTCTCTCTCTCTCTCTCTCTCTCTCTCTCTCTCTCTCTCTCTCTCTCTAACTCCACGATCACCATTTTTTTTTATCTCATCTATACAACTTTTCTTTCCCATTCTATGCTATGTAATTTTCATTTGCTTTGTTTAAATTCTATCTACTCGTGTGGTCTCCGTTGGATGCAATCTCTAGAATATTTAGTTTTAATGAAATCTTTTATCATGGTTCTTGTGTATTTAAGGGAAAAAGCTGATAGTGCAAAGATAGGTCTTGTTTGATTTAGACTTGCCTGCCAATTGTTTGTGCATATTACCCAAACAAAGCCCCAAATACGTAGTTACGGTGCAATAATACACTCAAATATAATGTATCAAGGGTTTAGCATCTTTGACATAATACATAGGTAAACCAACAACTTACACTCAGTTGGGATAATAAAAAGAAATCATGAAAAATAAATTTAAACCTTCAATATTTTAATACTAGAGATAGATTTAAAGAGTTTCTTATTTGATGTCTATGAAAAGTGTCTAGCTAGCTGAAGTAAGAAAAGCGAATTCCTTAATCAAATTTTGGTAACTTCACTACCAATGCTCTTACACCCTCTTAGTATCCTTCAGTATAGTTATCTGCCCCATAAGTTTCTTGTGTGCCAGATCTACACATTCTCGATATTACACTTTCTATAAATATGTAAGAATAAAACATGTAACGCTTCATATTTTTGAAACTATTGTTTTCTTTTAAGCTCAAACCACACATTTCATGAGGTAGAATTTTAGTGAGATATTCCTTAATTTATGATGCAATTGAGACAACATTTTTAAACAATAATAATTCACAATATATTTAATAAGATATAAGTGCTAAAAAGAACTTTTAAGAAATACCATATTAATTAAGATCACTTACCTAATTTTGCTCCTCTTAACAATGTCAACAAAATTACTTAGAACCTAAACAAGGCCAATCGCTTTCTATTAATATCCCAAATAAGTTTATGTCCTTTAAACTTGAAATAATCATATATAATATAATCTAATTTAATATTCTAGACCACATCATTAATATTCCAACTCGCTTTCCTAATGTTCTTAACTCTCAAAGGATTGTAAGAGAGCTGTGTCTTTGGCTATAGGCTCAATGATCCAGTCTGCATTTCTCTATGGTGCCTCAATCGCATCAATTCCAACTTGGGAGTCCCCACTTATGGTGTTTCTTCTAATATGTTGAGCCCTTGCTTCTGTAATGCTTGTGTACATTGCAGTGGTCTCACCCCTGGTTTGAATTTTGACTTTTAATGAAGCTGGTAATAACAAAAACCAGAGAGCCATCCTCAAATTTGCATACAGCTGCAGTAGTACTTCTTGTGTTTCTCACGGCAATAGCAAAAATTTGAAACTGGGGCTCTTCGAGTGAGGGGATGTTCAAGGAGTTTGAAGGGGTTAATATGCACTTTATCCAATTTGTAATCCCTATGGCTGCAAAACAGGAAATGTCCAAGAGCCATGGAGATTGTCTCCATAAACTTTAGAAAAAGTGCATTTTAGGAACAATTGAGTAGGAGCTTTCTAGTTGTAGTTGTTGTCCATTTTTCCTCCATTGATGAAAAAGAACAATTCGCAACTTTTCGACCAATCTCAAGACACACACCATAATACCATATGAGGGGACTCCCAAGCTATTGATTTAATGTAATTCATAGACTTCTCTCATCTCAATTTAAAATGTGGAGTAATAAATATACCGTATTTAGTAGTTTACAAAAAGTGATATCTTTATTTCAAATTCAGTAATTCTCTCAACTCAACATGCTCTTAGAGAAAAAAATTAATGATTTTAAGTATGGGTGATAATTTGTATTCGTGAGTCTTGTCAAGCAAAACTCAAGACTGGATACAGCTCATCTTATATCCCATGCAAAAGCTGGGACTTACCTCCCAAGAAGAGCATCATTTCAAGATTTTCGCTGGCCTGATCTTGGATTTTATTTGGAGACTTCAAAATGACTTAGTTCATAACCAAAATGGATTTTCGTTCCAAAAACTCTCTTCTCAGCTAAATCTTTCTTATGAAGAAAATCTGCAGGCTTGGAAAGAACATACCATCTTCAAACCTAGAAAAAAGTGGCAAAATCCTCCAACAAATCATATTTGCATATCTTTTGATGTAGCGGTTAGAAACTCCTACTCTTTGGCCGTAGCAGTTTGTAGAAACTTAAAAGGAGATGTTATTGAAGTATGGACTGAGAAGCATCCTACTACAACTCCAGTCATTGTTGAAGCTCTTGCAGCACAAGTAGCTATCAAAATAGCTGAATTCATCAACATTCCTCACGCTTCCTTGGTTGGAGACTCCCAGTTGGTAATTTCCTCTATCTAAAAACAGAGGTGATTTGGCAAATATCTACAATCTCTGATGATATTGCAAATTATCTAAAGTTGCATTCTGGATGGTGCTTCAACAAGATAGATCGATCTCAAAATCAACTTGCGCACTCAGTTGAGCAGTGGGCAGCTATGAACTTTTTGTTTGGTAGCATTCCATTAGATTTTATCCCTCCTAGTATTTTGCTTTTAGATAGTGGAAAAGACCCACCAGATAGTTTGTAATAAGTTATATTTTATTAATATATGCATGCTTGATTAGAAAAAGGAAAAAAAAGTGAAACTCAAACTCATTTATTTATTATAATATTCATATCGAATCTGTCATTATATATTAACACCCTTACTTTTACTTTTAAGGACATGTTGTCGTGAAGAAGATAAGTCACAATAACTGTTTGATTGATTGTAATATGTATCCAATTGAATGTTCAATAGAGTTTTGTTTTTTTCGAAAAAAAAAAAGAAGAGCCGAATGTCACATGTCTAATAGTGACCCCATCCTAATTTTATTGATAAGTCCTCACTTATAGTGGATGAAAACTGTGGTTACAAATTAATCACCTAAGGGATTACGTAATAGCAAAAAGACCAAAACCTAAGCTTCAAAAAATCATTCTAGAAAATAAACAATAAACCAATAGGAACGAAAAGATAAACCAAATAAAACATTATTCCAAAACAGCAACTACTATACTAATTCATTCCATTAACATCTTATTGAAGGCAAACCCACCTTATCAACTTTTAAAATACCTTTCAGTTTATGAGGGAGTTCTCTATATTGATGCCAAATATTATTAGTCCCTCTCACACGTAGACAGGCAAGAAAATCCACTGCCACATTGCATTCTCTATAAACATGCTGAAATGTAACTTGCATCCCAACCAAGTAACGTTGAACTTCCTCCCAAAAATCATAAAGATACCAAAGTCCACAAACACCTTGTTTCAACCATGTCACAATAATCAATGAATCCATTTCAATTTCTAAAGCTAAAATACTTGCCTCGGCACTATGTCAAATCCCAAATAAAAGAGAAGAAAGCTCAGCATAATTGTTTGTTCCATTTCCTAGAGACGCCGAAAAGGCCAAAATCACATCTCCTCTAGAATTTCAAATGATACCACCAATGCCACACACACTAGGATTCCCAATCGAACTACCATCAACATTCAATTTAAAACCATCCACAAAAGGACGTAACCATTGAACAACTTGCACCCTTTTTTGTTTCCTCGGCTTCACCTGAATATTCAAACTTCTCAAAATGTTTCCATCACCCGGCCAAATTTTTGTAACCCCTTTTAGTTTCAATCCAGTCCAAGCAATCTATAATTTTATGTTTCTCCAGAGAGTTTCCAAGCTATCTTTTTTTCCATCCATTCTTGCTTCACATCACTAAAGCCATAATTTCCATGTAATAATGAAAAGGGATCAAGCTTATCAACTTGCATTTTGATGAGGATTTATTCACACCCTAAACCACATCTCAACTCTATCCTTCCAGCACCTGCCTTGAGTATAAGACATTCCCAGGTGTAGAGAAATTCTTCTCCATATTTCCTCAGCAATATTTCCAGTGTCCAAAACATGATTCTGATCTTCATACCCTCCTGACTCGTAGCACTGACACTTAGAGACCAGTCGAATGCCTATACGTCGAATGTGATCATCCATAGATAAAAAAAAATTGGATTGCTTTCCACATCGTCACAAAAATTTTCTTAGGCAAAACATTATTCCACACCCATTCCGACCACCCCACTTTAGAGGCCTTAATACGAATACATTCCTAGGCACTCTTCAAGACAAATTTACCATCATTTGTCACCTTCCAGATAAGCACATCATTGCCTTTTTTCTGTCCTCCTAATTGCTCAAGTATTTCCTTCATTTTTTCAACACCCACTACCCGAGTGATCTTATCAATATCCCAGCCATGCTCAAGTTTACACTCTTAAATACTAAGCTTTGAATTCTCCACCACTGGACAAGTATCAGCAATCAGTCCATTTTCTAACCAATTCTCCCTCCAAAATGAGACTTTACCATCCCAATACGCCATTTGGAATAATACAAAACTTGAGGCATCACCTGCATGACACTACGCTAAAATCTTGTACCCTTTTGGCCATTAACAAGAGAAATATGTAAATTTTTAACATATTTTGCTCTAAAAAAACTTGACCACAAAGACTTATCTATTACCAATTTCCAGGCAAATTTTGTATGAAGAGACCTTTGAACCTCTTCCAAACCCCACAATCCAACACCACCTTCAGTCACAGGTTTACAAAGTTTTTCCCAAGCAACCCATTTTCTTTTAACCTTTCCATCAAATGACCCCAAGAAAAAGAACTCAAAATTCTATAAATGGTGAAGAAGACCAATTTAGGAGCAAACAACTGTAGAGAGTAAATGCACCAGTATACTAGACAATACTTGGCTAAGTAAGATCAATCTCGACCCAGAAGAAAGCAATTTATACTTCCATCCACCTATCTTGCTTCCTATTTTATTAATCAACTCATCCAAATGCATAAGTTTTAATCTGCCAGAAATAATGGGTACTCCAAGGTAGGAAGTTGGGAGATTACCCTTCGTGAAGCCCGTTATTCTTAACAAATTGCACCTTCGAGGCTTGGGACAAGATTTTGAAAAATAAATAGCAGACTTTGCTTTGTTAACCACCTAAACAGACCATTGCTCATATTATCTGAAAGTCTCAGTAATTCCTCACACAGAAGTTCTTCCTCCATTAGCAAAAACAATAATGTCATCTACATACAAAAGATGAGAAATTAATGGGGAATCTTGAGGATGAACAAAAGGTTTTATTTTATCCTTCACAAAATTTCTTTTTATTAGACGAGAGAGAATCTCCTCTACCATAATAAAAAGATATGGGGATAATGGATCCCCTTATCACAAGCCCCAACCTCCCTTGAGAAAGCCTTTAGAAGTTCCATTTATAACAATCGAAAACCATGGAGTTTCAACACATTTCTTACCCAGATTTTGAAAATCTTGTGAGAACCCATACGCTTCCAAGACATGAATTAAGAAATCCTAGTGCAATGTGTCATAGGCCTTAGCAATATCAACTTTGACCAACACATTTCCACCCCTTGCCGTTTTATTCAAAGAATGAACCATTTCATGAGCAATTGTGACATTCTCAAAAATACTCCTGCCAGGAATAAAGGTGCCTTGTTCTAGAGAAATTATTAAATTCAGTAAAGGTTCAATTCTTCGAACCAATATTTTGGAACAAACTTTTTACACCACTGAACAAAGACTTATGGGTCTAAATTTATCAAACCCTAAAGGATTTAATACTTTAGGGATCAAGACCAAAGAAGAATCAATATAGAACCAAAGAAGCGGAGTCCTCATGAAGAAATCAGTCACTGCATCACAAACATCCTTTCCCACTATATTCCAATATGCTCTATAGAAGCCTGATCCAAACCCATATAGGCCCGGGTTGCTTTCAATAAGGATGTAAAACATGACATCTCTAATTTCCATAGTTGATGGAACTTGCAGAAGATTGGCATTTTGATCTCTAAATACCACCGGAGCAACTAATGTAGACAGATCAGATAAGACACCCCCCTTCATGGCTCCTCAAGAATTCCTGAAAGTATTCAACGGTTTCAACCGTGCCATCATGAATTTCTTCCGATGAGCTAAGCAGTCTTCCATCACTGAGTTGCATTTCTTTAACCACATTGAATTTTTTTGATTGCATAGCCTTGAAAAAATTGCCACTCATTTCACCTTTATCAATCCATTGAGATTTAAAATGATGGGAAAATCAAACCTCCTCCTTGTGCATATGCAACTTAAAATTAGAAATACATAAAACTATCATTGACTTAGACTTCCTTTACTAAGACCCAGTCCACAACACTACACAAGAATTCCTGAAAGTATTCAACCGTGCATTCCTGAAAATATTCAACCGTGCCATCATGAATTTCTTCCGATGAGCTAAGCAGTCTTCCATCACTGAGTCGCATTTCTTTAACCACATTGAATTTTTTTGATTGCATAGCCTTGAAAAAATTGCCACTCATTTCACCTTTATCAATCCATTGAGATTTAAAATGATGGGAAAATCAAACCTCCTCCTTGTGCATATGCAACTTAAAATTAGAAATACATAAAACTATCATTGACTTAGACTTCCTTTACTAAGACCCATTCTACTCACAGCACAGTCCACAACACTACACAATTATGCCAAACACTTCGTTACATAGCCACACTTCACTTCACAACTATGTAGCAAACTCCACAATTACTAACAACACAGTCTACAGTTCAACTAATCAACTAACATTAACATAAATAACGAGATAGAGGGTTATACCATTGACGGGATAACCCATGCGTTGCTCACTGCCCTTCACGATCAACACCCCGTACAATGGCGGTTAGTCATGTATAATGGTTGTCCACCATTTAAAGTGGCGGTTTGAGTTTGGGAATAGCTAGGCGTGGTCTTGGAAACGCTCAAGGTGGCCTTATGGTGGTCTTGGTGGTGGAGCACGACGGCATCTTGCCATGAACAGTGCATCTAAGAGTGAGTGAGGGTGCGTGGGTGGAGGAAGGCCATGAATTTCGTGGAAAGCTAGGGGGAGGAAGATGGAGGCTGGTGTAAAATAATAAATACATACTGCTATACAAGATAACTAAAAAAATAAAAACAACTCCACTAGATGTTTAATACTTGTTACATAAACAAACAAATTGTCCTAAGCACCAATGCAATTACAAAATATAAGATAAATAATCTACAACAATTCTTGGTTCTTCACTCTTACTGCTTCAATATTTAATCTTCAATGGTTGTGACATTTAATTGTGCATCCAACTCTATATAGAAATAGAAATAAGAATTAAATATCAAATATTATTGAATTTGGATAATGAAAAATACTAAAATTAAATTATAAAAGCAAATGAATATCAAAACATTATCCAATTCCACCAAAAAGTTCTCCACATTATCCATGGACTCTCAAATATCAATTGGTGTCAATGGATGTTTCAACCGATTTTGAGCACAAATAAGGGTCTTTATGGTTCTCAGACCTAATGAATTTTGAAAATGATTAAGCACACGACCTCCCGTACTAAATGTCAATTCAGATGTAACCATACAAATATGCATGACCAACAAATCAATCATTGCAATTATAAGATAGTTAGCCTTATTAAGTTTCCACCAAATCAACAAGTCAAAAGATGGGATCTAGGCCTTGCAACCATTTGATAAATACTAGTCCACGTTTGTTTTGGCAACGATTCCAAGTTGGATGATGTTTGATCCCACTTATCGTACCATCATATCTCAGCACTGCCAGCACCATCATCTATTATTGTAGATGTCGAAGGGGGCTCATGTTCACAACTAGTTGTGGTAGAGTCGAACATAGCATTATAATCCTCATACAAATTCACTAATAATTGTCTCACACTCAACACCAATGCTTTGGCCTAAGTCTCATCATAAATCTTCTTCAAGTCAAAACCAAGAAGCCTTAAGTTGCTACATGGATCAAGCACACATGCAATCAACATTAACAAATTCTGTCTATCTAATTATCCCCAATACTTATCATATTTCCCTCTCATACTTGCAGACATGTTCATCAAAAAATAATTATCACTCTGGCCCAGCCTAATCAGCTCTTTTTGGAGTTGACAAATCTCCTAAAAAATGGTGTTAGCATGATATACAAAGACACCACACATTATATGCCTTGGGTATTCTCATTCCCGTCTACCAGGTGAGGCCAGCGCGATACCATACCACCCCAATCATCATGGGGAATTTTCATTCTCATATGAAACTCGCAGCAACACACAGTAGGAATGGTCCGAGAAATTCTCCTTCCTATCCATGATGATCAACATACGATAAAACTACTTACATAGACATCACTGAAAACAACCACGTCCCATAAATTATAAATTTGGCTAAAAAGGAAAGCATCGAGATAGAGAAAAAGGAGAAACAGCCAAGCTAAGGGATTGTCACAAGTGATTGATATAAGAAAATGACTACTCTCTCTAGAGTCTCTCATCACATCTCAGTGATCCCCCGCTCCTTAATGGAGTTTTCTCTTTATTCCTACAACTTCAACCCAACACTGATGGATATGGATTCTCTGATCTCACAAACTAAAGCACTCTTTTGGAAAGGCCTCAAGCTCGAATCTGCAGTGGAAGAAGCCAAAAAAAAAAAAAAAAAATTAGAGCTAGCATTAATAGGGTGTTTAGTTGTATTTAGAAATTCTTAATTGAAGATCTATAAGTTAATTTGTTTCTTTCACTTTTCAATCCCCTCAAGAAAAGCAAAGAATCATCAACCAAGCCCCATGGAATTTCAAAGGGTATTTGCTAATCCTCAAACCATGGCCACCTGGCTCTACTTTGCAAGAGATTCTGTAACACCATCTCCTTGTAAGCTACAGATGTCATTTGTTTTCATAAAAATAACCTGGTGAGAGATATTATTTTGAGTTTTGCTACGTACAAGCAAAATCCCATACTAATCTATGCACCAATATTGATTCCTTCATATTCAAAATTTAAATTAGTACTTTTTTCAATAAAATCTACTTTTTGACCAATCACATTAAATTGGTACACATATTAGTATGCAGTTATACTTGCAACTAGATTTTTCCTATTATTTTTAATAGAATAAACATTTATGTCATAAAATAATTATTTAATAAAAAATTGTCTTCAAATAAAATTAAATAAACAATTGAATAAAATTTATGTCATAACAATAATTTATTCTAAGAAGTCTGGAATTTAATCAACTGCTCCATCTAAGCTTGGCCCACCTGCTTGCCCACCTACTCGTACTCATCATCATGTTTAACCGGTGTGGTTTAAAAACATAAAATAAATTAAAATGAGTTAATGACTCAATAAGAAACTTATCATAACGTAAACATGCTTAACATAAGGTTTTTTGATAAAATATTTCATGTTGAAAAATTAAAACCATGAGCATTCATACATATACTTACGTCATGCATGACTTATTTTGAATTACCAGACTTATCATATTTATCTTACTGGCCCACACACTTAACCTTACGTGTAAAGTTGTACATTGGCCCCATATTATGTGACCACAAGGGGAGCCGTTAATAGTATTTTAACATACTGTGGTAGACCACGCTTAGATTTGTGACTTGCATGTCCAGCCATAAATTTGCATTTATACCATGCATCTGAAAGACTATCTAATTAATTGCTTTAAACTTATTTTATACTTGATCTTATAAAAGCTTACATATTTTATGCAATGTGTGATGCATGAGATACATAATACAAATATAACTATAATATGCAAAATGAGACGTGATAAATAATGTACTTACAAATATTATGACATCCTTAGTACATAAATACTAGCTTTTAAAGAATTGACTTTAATAATAAAAATATATAACTAGCTAATATATGTTAATCTTAATTTATGCTAAGCTACTTATCTTGTAGTGCTATTTATAAATATCGCTTCGTAGTTAACATCACTAAATTTCTAGGAAGGCATGCAATATAATACTCTATCTAATTAAATACATACTACAGATTTGATAGCATAAGTAAACTTTATTAAATTTTGAGATTTTAAAAAGATAAGCCCCAATATTAAACTAAGTCCATAGTTACGTAAGCCCAAAATCTTAAAACCAACTCACTTTTTGATGAATTACAAGGCAGGGTAAATACGTCTTACATGGTCGTGCTTTATTAAAAAGGTTGGAAAGCATTTATTGTAATAACTTTAAATCCCATGCGCTTTAAGGAAAAAGCCAACACACTTTCAACTTGAAAACAATGAAGTATTGACCGTAGGAAAGGAGAGGGCAGCAAGGTAACTGAGCATTCATTTTTTTAATAAAAGTTAATGGCAATCTCATTGGAAATGACAGCAACCATTAACTCAATCTACTTCCAGGGGAAGAGCACTTATATGCTACATCAGGTTAGGCAAATTCATTTAAGAGTAACTTTCAGCTATAGTAAATCCAAGCCTTCGGCTATATTTAGATGTGCACTGTAGCTCGATCAAAGCAATTATTTACTATTATTCCGTCTCTCTCCTGATCTTGATTTTTTCTCTTTTTACCGAACTTTGTTGTCTTTTCCTCTTCATTTCTACTTCTTTGGTCTACTCTCATGAAATGGACTGGCTCGATTGAACATCATCGTGTTTGTGATTATTAACATTAAATGATAATTGAAAATATATTTTTTAATTAATAATTTAATTAAAATATAATTAGTAATTAATATATAATCGATAGACTAATAGAAATCAACTTAAAAAAATATCTAATAAATAAATAATAACTATATATATTATTAGTTTAATTTTGTCCTAGTTTTTTTAATTAATTAATTTATTCTGAGGCGGATGTTACAAATTCGTTTGAACCTCTTAGCATTTTACATACAGATTCACTACGTTCCACTAGACCATATGACACAAGACAATGCTATACTCATTGGGAAGGCTTTGAAAAACCTATTAGAGGTTGAAGAAGACTCACAATTTGGATCAAATTGGAGATTGATATCACCTCTCCATTGCAACAAGGTTTTACCCTTCCTAAAGACTACAACATCGATGCTCTCAAATATGAAAGATTGTCAGATTTTTATAATTCTTGGGAAAGACTAGGTTACTCTCAAATATTCTGTCCTTTCCTCTAATCAATTCCCACAACCCCTCATCACAGACTAATCTAACATCTCCACATCATAGAATACAACCCCCATCAAAGAAACTCTCCAGCCGATGGATGATCAAACCTCAAATCGAAATGAAAATGGAAAAGGGAAAATGTTGGAAAAGGGAATAGAAATACAAAGGATGAAAGCTTTAGAACCACAGACAATTAATTTTACCTATGGAACGAGCTTAGGAAAATTCGGAAAGAGCTAAGGAAAATTCAGTTTTACCCTAAAGAACCTCCTGAAGACTTCACAGCAGCTGGAAAACCAATAGAACTTTAAGGATCCCGATGTTTTTTCTCCGGCAATCCGCGCGAGGCAAAGAGCTATAGCCGTGCAACTTCTACCCACCAGAAGTAAGTCCATCAGCACCAAGTACCCCACCTACACAGATCAAAGAAGGGTTAAATTACTTCACTGTAAATACTATCGCATCATCACCAGCTAAGACAATACTGTAACTTCGATCAATAGGGAGAAATTAAACCATCAGAGCATTCCATCCGGATTCTCATAAAATTTCTTATAATTTAATTCAAAATTATATTTCTTTAAATTTATCCCTAAATTTTATTCATCTTCTAAAAGCTCATACATCTTATTCCCCATCTCTATCTCTATTCTATTAAATAATATTTATCTATTCTTTTTTTATTACTTTTTTATCTCTCTTCCATTTACAATTTTAACTACGAACTCTTTTGTCTTATTATCTTTTTTTCAAATATCACTTTTTACTAAATGTTTATACGATTTTGACTATCCAATACAGTATTTTTTTTCAAACTGAAATTCGTATTATAAAAATAATATTTTTTTTTTTAATTAGTGCATTTTCTAACGTGATAGCCAATTTTTTTTATTTAGTAGTCTTTATCAGTTTCTCTAATAGTAATACCTAATCACGTATTGATGATAAAAAAAATTTTCATTTTTGTAATGGTAATATTTTTGTCATTTCTCCAACCATAACATTTTTTATCTTTTATCCAACGGTAACTTTTTTTGTCTTATCTCAAACGGTAACATTTTTTGTCCTATATGTAACAGTAACTTTTTCTTTTATAAATACGCATATTGCTAGCATTCACATTCTCACAAACTCAAGTCTCATTTGATCTATAGAATTGAAATTCAACAGTCTCCCTTGATCTCCAACTCCGTTCATCAAATGGCTCATATCTTCTTTCGCAAATTGTTGATATTCGTATCCTCTAAAGATGATAGAGATGTTGTTCTTAATGAGGAGGCTGATGGACAGTCATCGAGGCATCGTGGCAATTGCTAACGTCGTAAGTTTATTCGACGTGATCATATTCAAGGGCACGAGCATCTATTTCACGATTATTTAGCAGAAAATCTAGTATATCTCTCGAATCTATTTCGAAAGAGATTTCGGATGAGCCGTCCCTATTTCTCCGTATTCTAAATGAGGTAGAGTCTTACGAGCTGTACTTCATCCAGAGAAGAGATAATGCCAGAAGACTCAATTTATCTTCAATGCAAAAGATAATCGCATCACTTAAAATGCTTGCGTATGGAGTTACTTGAGATTTTATGGATGAATATATACGTATTGGTGAAAGTACTGCAATGGAGAGCCTCAAAAAATTTTCTGAGATAATATTAAGTGTTTTTTCAAATGAATATCTGAGGTCTCCAAATGCCAATGATATTGTCCGATTGCTTTCTGTTGCTGAACAACGGGGATTCCCAGGAATGTTGGAAAGCATTGACTACATGCATTGGAAATAGAAAAAATTGTCCTGCGACCTGGAAAGGTATGTACTCCGGCCACATCCGTGAACCAACTATTATTTTAGAAGCAGTTGCTTCATATGATCTCTGGATATGGCATGCATTTTTTGGTATGCCCAGTTCACATAACAACATTAATGTGCTAGAGAGATATTTTATTTTCACAGAACTTACCCAAGGGCATGCTCCTTCAGTCAATTACATAATTAATGAGAACAACTACACTATGGGATATTACCTTGCAGACGGTATTTATCCCAAGTGGTAAACTTTTGTGAAAACGATTCCATCACCATGAGAGAATGAGAAGAAAAATTTTGTGAAAGCACAAGAATCTGCAAGAAAAGATGTCGAGTGTGCATTCGGAGTACTTCAACAATGATTTGTGATCATTTGTGGACCTTCCCAAATGTTCAAAGTGAAGAAACTAACAAATATAATGAAAGCATGTGTTATTCTACATAATATGATCATTGAAGAAGAGCATGATGAAAGTGAGGGTCCGAACATTGAGTATGATCAACTTGATGATGAACTCTCGGAACTGTCGCGCAATCATACAACTGAGCTTACGAACTTCATCTAGGATCATCATCATATTAGAGACAGTTCGGCACATCATCAACTCCAAGTAGATCTAACTGAATATCAATGGATATTATATTTCCAACATTAGGCACGTCGCATTATAGTATGATATTTCCTTCATGCTAGTAATGACTATGTCTGAGTTAATCTCTGCTGCATTTATATTTCCTTCATGTTAGTAGTAACTATATTAATGGTAATCAACTTTTATTTCCTATTTCCTTCATGTTAATAGTGACTATATTAAAGGTAATTTGTAATTGTTTCTGAAATTATAATGACCAATTTCCTTGCATTTACACCACAAAATTAAAATACAAAAGTTTAGTATCAATAATATATTCATCTATCATTGTCCAAAACATAATAAACAAAGAAATTAACTTTTTACAAAATTACAAATCAATCTAAATCTATTGCAGCATTGCGTCTTGCCATGATTTCCCTCTACAGTTGTAGGAAATATAACTACTGCATTTCTGGCATGGCACTCACGTCCATCATCATAATGCACTGATTTGCTTTCTTCAAAGCGAGCTCTACTTTTTGCGCCTCCAATCTCAGTCTTTCGTTCTCTTGACGGATTTTATTTAGCACTTTTTTCCGATCAATTACCATCTTCTCAACCTCCAACCTCAGTCTTTCATCCTCAAGATGTAATTTTTTTCCTTTTTTCCTTGTCATATTCCATCTTCTTGGCCTTAAGGTGATAAAACTCTTTTTCCTGAGCGCGTGACTCCTCCAAAAGATATACTTCATCTTCCTGAGTTGAAAATTTTCCTCTGCTTGCCTGCCTTGGGCCTTTCATTTTTTTTTCTTAGCTTTCCTTCCCATTGGTCTGTCCAATTCAATCACTTCATTCTCCATCACATTATCCGCCTCGAGATCAAAAATTGAATCCTCCGTAGCGCCATAACATCGAGTTGGGGTTGAGAATGGGGACATCGTCTTCTTTTGCTTTGGATCCTCTTTTGTGGCACGCCAAATCCACTTAAGTTGGTCCTTCAACAAGTACCAATAATGTTCGAACTGGAAGGAGCATTTCTCTAGCGATTGGTACATAACCTTGGCCTTTTCAAACTTACATGTTAAACCAATGTAGGAAAAAATAAATTATTCGTAAAACAAGTAAGAGTATAGAAATTCTACCTTATCTTGCTCGGTCATACCACTTTGATTTAACCTTTCAACCTGGACTAGTTTCGCACAAAATTTGTTTGTTTCCTTTTAAATAACCGACCACCGATGTATTAAAGATTGTATTGTCATCTCATTTGTGGTTTCTTTAAATTGCTGGAAGTACTCAAATATTTTTTTCCAAAGTTGGGAGTATTTTTTATCTGTTTCCTGGACGGCATCAAGGCTACAATTTAGTCATGCGGAGACAAATAACTTATATTTTTCAGGGGTGAAGTTTGCACCCCTGACTGATTTTCTGACGTTGATAGGCTCTTTAGGGAGTAGGGATAGAGAGTGATCAAGGGTCATAGGAGATGTTCCACTTTGCCCACCGTAAGTGGGGTCGAGTTGAGAATCTTGACTAAGGAGATTGGTGAAGTACATATGTCCAATGTCTTGTGAATCCATCTCTAAAAATGTATTGAAATGTTAGGCATATCACTTTGAAGTTTGGAGTTTGGAGTTTAGTCGGGGTCGTTGGCTTAGAAACTGGTTGGTGACATCTTGGAAATTTGGCCACCCACTCATGGCTGCAACAAGTGGTTGCCAGTACTTGTTGGCCGTTCGGGTTACCTAGTAAGACAAGGAAATGACCATAAATTCCCCTTATCCCCACGTGCGGTTGTCATCATCACAGTCGAGGGGGTTTAGTTTACACATTATTTCTCTATCACAACATAATACAAAACAACAATCAAACAGCATGCAAATCACAATAATGCTAAATAAGAGCATTCCCATCCAATTTATTAATATATCGAATATATTAATAAATAAAAAGGCTCAAAATGGTGTAAATATTGACAACATACGTAAGTAACGAGCCCAACATCGAATGGCTGCAAAACCCCACTCGAACCCCGATTGCCTTTTGTGGAAAGTACCACAAACTGCAATATGGCTATCCGGGTGAGGATTGCCCCACCATATCGATGGGGCCCCATTAACACTGATGACTTAACCCGCACTATAACACCATCATCACAGTCTAATAACAATTCTCTCCCCTGAGAGATACGCAACACTGCAAATAACCCAACATCAAATAAAAAACTAGAACATCAAATGAACTATAGAAAAGCATTGATATTATCATGATAGTTGCAATATTCCAATAACTAAGCATATAGAAAATGAGCATGTTATTGACGCACCATTAAAAAAACCATCCATTCATACACGTGAATAAATAAAATTATTACCCCGACAAAAGCAACCAAAACTCAAAGATGAAGTCAATTAATCCATAACCAAAAAATATATGAAGAGGAAGGCAACCAGAGTACAAAGAAAAGTGTGGAAAATATGAGAATAGAGTAAATATATAACATAGCCAGCTGGTATGAATTCCTCTCCCCGTTGCACAAACAGAAAAAATGTGAGAACATCAAGAATGAATACAGAAAATAAAAAAACACACAAGAGAATCATCACCATAAAGTTTTTTTGAATAAATTACTTATTAAAAAAGCCATTCTTGCATTTCCAATAAGAGTTAATAAAAGTATTTCATGAAATAAGAAAAAAAATTCTCAGCAGTACTTATATTCATTCATTGAAATAAAAGATAAAATATCAAATGGAATATATAATAAAGAATTAACCCATTCATTGTACTCGCGAGCGCTAGCCCGGATTGGTTACCAAAAACTAAAAATTCTCATCTCATCTCATCATTAGAACTTTTTCAAATCTCCATACAAAATATAATAAACAATTTAACTTTTTCAAATCCCAATACAAAACTAATAGTAAAAAATTATATTATAATAATATTTTATTAATTACTATTCATAACATCTCATCTCATCTCATCTGTGTAACCAAACGGGGCCTAAAGTTCTATAAAGTAGTTGTAAAGAAATTCATTGTCAAGAGTCATCTAATACATGGTCCATATGGGCTGTTATGCTCCACTTATTTTTTACATTTGCATATCAAATAGCATTAATTCCTCTCAAATTGTAGCTTCTATCCAATGTATTGTTCATATTCCAATAGATTATCTGTCTAGATGTTTCCAAGAGCTTTAATTACTCATTTGGTGGAGAAGATGAGCTGGTTCTTTTCTAACTTATTTTGCCAATAAAAAAAATAAAAAAATTCTAGATGATTTCTTTTAGATTGACATCTCACAAATTCTCAATAATGACAAATATACAAGCAATTAGCAAACTCAACCGTATAGCAAAGAACTAGAATCCATAATCCATAATAGTAAAGACAAACAAGCATAATACTCAACCATTCTACCAACTAGCATACAAAAACCAACCAATTACCCGAATGACATATCCGAGGGCCACTTGCAATCACCCCAATAACATATTCAAGGCCACCCACCAAAGCAAATAAAAGCAGAGGCATAAAGCCCACAAGCCATGAAAGTCCATTGGGGAAATGCACAAACATCATGGCCTAGCTGCCAAATCACTAGAGATCCAAAAGAAAAAAGATAAAGCAGAGCTCAACCATGATGAGGGAACAAAGAAACAATTCCTACACAAGTGCTATACCTCTATTGTTTGGATTTTAAAAAAAAAAAGCAACTTGGATGACCCTCCAAAGACAAACAATCAACCCTACATAAAGTTGCATACTTTTTTTCCAAAAATGTGACAATTCGAACAAGAATAACTTTTGAAGAATTATGACTACTAATATATTTATCAATGGTTAGCATTAAAGGTTAATTCAACCAATATGCAGAAAAAGCTTAACATTAGCTTTTTGTTTCAAGAAACTCACTGTCCTTTCATATGTTATTACTAAGATGTCGAAACACTGTCCTAGCATCATTTATAACAATCACAGAGCATGAATTTAATAGTCAAACACTGAGCAATTTACAAACTAAAGTATTTTTAAATAGAACCATATTATCTTACGGAGCATACTGAAAGTCAATCTTCTCTAGCATAACTATAGCTAATCAACAATCAACAATCAAGTAATCCAACAATCCATTAACATGGCATTCAAAATGATACAACACAGATTGTCACAACTACAATGGATCTGCACAGACCAACCCATTAACATGGCATTCAAAACTAACAAATTTAGGAGTATATATAAAAAGGTTTGGCATCGTCCAACTGCAGTTAATACAATATCTCAATCAACCTAAATAATAGTTATTGTTTACATCCCCACCATCCACTTGTTTAAGCCATATAAAATCATATTCAATTATTTATTATAAGTATAATAAAACTTGAGTTAACATGGAAGCTCACATATTTTTTTTAACAAATCAATAACTTCCCAATTCTTCTAATTTCCTCTATATATTCAACTATCAAATTTGAAAAACGAAGGGTAAATGAATATCTAGCAGCTACAGATATCATATGGACTAAGTAGTCCTGAAAGAAAAGAAATTCAATGTGTATTAAAAAAAAAAGGTTTAGATATCCAGCCCCCAATAGATAGATACCAGAAGTGGTAAATCTCACCTAACATCTCCACACCTAAATGAGATACCAAGGAAAAAATGAGTCATATTGCACTGCTTATTGGCATAACGTACATCACAACTTGTTTACGATGCAGATAAACCTAAAAAATTAGTAGAATGCCAATCATTTTGGAATATTTATCAGCCAGCCAAACCCAGAACAACTTTATACAACTACAGAGTAATGGGTTGTACAACCACAACAATTTCATTTTCCTTGCTAACCACAAAGTTACAGACCCAAATGCCATAATTTTAGTGCAAACAAATCTCAATGGACAATAGTAATCTTAGAGCAACCCAAACCAAAACAACAAATTCAGAGCAACCCAAATTGAAACAACAATTTTGAGCTACGATTTTCAGCAAGAATAGCTAGGGTTTTCAGACCTAGATACATACAAAAAGCTAGAGTTTTGAGTAAGAACAGATCTCCAAATACATACAACCATGGAGGAAACCGAGAGTGAGGGATATGAAATGCGATAAAGAAGCTCAGTGGCCAACCATGGAGGATCCCGATTCTCACAAAGTCCAGTCATGAAAAATGCTAAAACATAGAATGTACGAGAGAGAATGAGGGAATCCAGCCATGGAGGAAACTGAAAGTTGAGGGATGACTTACAATCGTTGCGAAGACTGGATTTGCTTGCGAGGGAGAGGCGATGAACGAGGGCACTAACCATCTAGAGGAAAGAAATGCGGGACAAGAAAGAGAAAATTCATTTGAGGATGCACAGTCGTTCCCCATATATGAGGAATTACTGTACAAACCGAAAACCCAATCCGCATTTTAGGGATTGGGATGGAGAACCCATTTCCTTCAAAACCCTATAGTTTCCCTCAAATTATAGGGAAAACATCGATATGCAAATGCTGATGGGGATGCTCTCAAAGCTTTGACAGGAACGTCGCATCAGGAGGAAAATCTCTTTTTAATAACTGAGTTGAAGACAACTCTTAGCATTTTGTATTGAATTAGTCATTCCAATATTTAAAATTTGAAGAATGGATAACATTTTTACTCTTAATTAATCACTTAAAATTTAAAATCTATCTTAGATTAACCAGTCCACTTTCTATAATAATAAGATTTTATTATTTTTTATTTTTATATTTCTTTAATTATTATTTAATTTTTAAATACTTTCATTTTTATTGTCATAATCTCGTCTACAACAATCATATTCATCATGCAAATGCATGGAAAAATTAAAACAACGGCAATAATAACAATCAATTATGCAAATCAAAGTAATCCATTACCACATGCGTGCCTTTGTACTTGAGCCAGCGCTCGCGAGCGCGATGGATACCGAAACGTAAATGATATCAATTTATCTAATCTAATGTGATATCAATATTTAAAAATATAATAAAAAAATATAATAAAATATAATAAAAAATTCATTTAGATTTGCTATAGTATATTTTATATTTAAATAGAATGATAGAATTACTTATGCTCATATTTTAAATGATATCAATTTATCTAATCTAATGTGAGACAAATGCGATGATATTTTTCAAATTTTAAAAATAAAAAGGCATTTTGCTAAACCAATGTCATTTATGAGTCGACAATAAAGATAACTTCAGTCGACAATGCAAGGATTTAAAGCTCAGTAGATCAAACACAGGGTCCGTCAATACTCCATTTTTCGAAGTGAACCTAACTATCCTTTCTTTTAATTTATTTTGCAAGGCCCATTTATGAGTGATCAAGCCCAGTGAGCCTTAAACACTAAAATCGGATAACCCAGAAATCATTAACCTGCTGATTAATACAATACCCGCGGCCGAAAACACCAATAGCTCAAATAGCCCATCTGTAATTATTGAGCCCACACACACATTCTCATCCTCGCCGAAGTCACAAACAACAACAAAAAGGTTGAGCACCCCCTCCTATGTTCGTCTCCTCTAAACCGGTAATATTATAGAGAAAAATTTTATTCATTATTCTCCCATTACGTACTATACATTATATATAATTTATTATTTTATTACTTTATTTTTTTCTTATTAAAAAAATAGAAAAAATAGAAATAAATTAAAAAAATATGAAAATAAATATGATACGCAGACGATGAGCAGACTTCTGAAAGGGGAGTGGAGCAGGTAGAGTCCAGCTATCTTCACTCCCAAACAAACACCTAGGCACTGCCTCGTAGAGTTGACCAACCCCATCGCTCTCTCTCTTTGTCACTATAAAAACTGATGGTCCCTCTTGAGCTGGCTCGCGCCAATCCATACTCTTGACCAAACTATATTTCTATCTAACTTTCTCTCCATCTACAATCCTATCTAGGTATGTTTGCACTGATTCTTTCTTTGTTGTTACTACGTTTTATAGTCTTTTTTGTTCTTTTTTTTTTAATTATTATTTTTTTAATGCCTTTTACAGATACAGGTTTCACGTATCATGTTCGTTCGTTTTTCGGTTTATGTCCATGGTTATGATAAAGTTCTATTGCATCAGTGTCATACGTTGTTCTAGGTGTCATGATTGATCTTTTGACGTAGTTTTTAACTCCTCGACATATGCAAAGCACTCGAAGCACTAACTTCTGTTAATGTTATCATGTGCCATAGATTCTGATCCCATACCCAGTAAGCACATAGATATATATGGTGGATCGATTTCTATCTGTATGCAGAAGTCATGCCAATCTAATACATGAAGGATATGGGATTTCTTTTTGGTGTGCCCCGTTACTGATACTAAACCACTTCATTATAGTATGGCAAGAATTGACTTGAACTCTCAAGTCCCAACCTCTTAGCCCAAAGGTTAAAATTTTCCGATGCCTTTCACTACAGATCTTTAAATATTGCACCATTGTTATGTTGTGCACTGATAAATCAGGTGCCATGTTGATGATTAAAAGATGCATCATAAAGAAGACAGGTCAAAATATTTCAAATGAGAGACAGGCGTTGCTTTGGTATAAGGGTTTGATTGTAATGCTAATGTTGATCTATCTGTTTTCCAGAATAGACTGATTACCTCACAACCGCACCTTAGTATATGCAATGAATGCATCTTCATTCTGTGTTTTGGATGGTATATTTTATCTGGTTATTTTAGACCACATTGCGTGTACACAAATACGCATACATGTTTTGTGTTAATAAACAACACACTTCTGTTCTTGAATCCATGATGTCAATGAGTAAGTGCATTTGAACTTCATTTCTTGAATCCATGATGTGCCTGCATCACATTTAACAATGAGTAAGTGCATTTGAACTTATATCAGACTGCAACAAAAGGATTCTGGCAATACTACCTCTTGCCAACTGATTTAAGTAATTTGCGTATAGCAACAGAGTTTGTAAAATCTACAAAATTGCTTATATTTTTCAAGCTATCCTTGTGATATACTTTTCTGCATCTTATTAGAGATGAGTGACAAGGCACATGAAATTGAAGCCCGAGAAAGTCATCCTCAACGTTCAGTTCCCCGATTGAATGAGAGGATCCTTTCATCTTTGTCAAGGAGATCAGTTGCTGCACATCCTTGGCATGATCTTGAGATTGGTATAGATAAACCCACAATATTCAGTGTTCATATGAACTTAAAGCGCCTCATATCTTCAACTGTGTATGTTTAATATAAATTGGTCTACATACCCTTGGAGCCAAATTTGTTGGTGAAGAGATATAAATAATGAGCCTTGAATTTCATCAATATTATTTTTGTCTGCATTAATTGTAGTGCGTCCAATAATGATGCAAATCCTCCCTCTCTCTCTCTCTCTCAATATATATATATATGCTTATAATATATATATATATATACATATACATACATATATATATATATGAGGAAAGTAAGACATACTAGAAGACATGAACCTGAAATTTTTTATTTTCCTTCTTTTGGAATTGCAATATGTAAAAGGATGTTCGAAGAGAAATTTCTTCCATGCAGTTAGGATAAGCGTCACATGAGTACACAATTAAACCGGAAGCACAAGAACAACCACCATGCCACATACAAACAGAAGCATTGTCTTAGTAAAGATGTTTCCTCAAACTCTGTCCCAGATTGCAAATATCGCTTCTCAAATATGAGTATCATACAGTTTGCTTTTCTTCAATGGTTATTCTGATGCAATCCAACCCAGCAACATTCCTTTTTATTCCAGCGAGTAAACATCAGGGCTGCAAACTAATTTGTGAAACCCACTCACAAGAGCTTTTCTTTCAAATTATTCCTAAATTCAATTAGATTCCATTTCCCAGATGCCAACTTTTCTGAGCCTTCTCAAATTTCCAGTATATTCTCTTCACTGAAACAATTTTCAACTTGCAAATGGAGTTTAGCTTTCTTCATGAAAATTCTCCAAAGTATCTCTTCGTTGAATTTCTGATTGGAATGGTACAGGTTGTTGAGATCACTAAGGGAAGTAAGGTGAAATATGAGCTTGACAAGAAAACAGGACTAATTAAGGTATGGACCCATTCATACTCTAAAAGTAGAAAGTTTTAGTGCTATTCTGAAAAGCATGTTCTTTCAGCTTCTTATTGAAGCATACTTGACTATAAAATGTATTTTCACTTCAGAATGCTTCAAGTCCAATCCAGTAAAAATGCCAACCATCAACTGTAGGTAGTATCCACTCTGGTGTCCAATTACTATAATAAGGGTGGGTGATTCAGCTGGACGACTCTCTAAAATTTTTTAAAGGGTTCTTGAGTTGTACTTCCATTACAGGAGAATCTTAGTCCTTGCAATTTGCTTCCATGAGCTTTGCATAGATCAGATTGTGCTTGATGTTGGAATAAATTTGCTCAGGTTGATCGGGTGTTATATTCGTCAGTATTCTATCCTCATAACTATGGTTTTATCCCTCGCACATTGTGCGAAGACAATGATCCAATGGATGTTTTAGTTCTTATGCAGGTAATTCATTATTGTTTCATATTTATTTTTTTTCAACATACAAATCGTATTTCTCTCGTCTCTTTTGAGTGGTGATGAATAAATGCGAAAGTGACACTTCTTGGATAATTTTGAAATTGTTAAATTCTCAACACATCCTCATTGAGTTTACAAAATAATAATTATTTATGCAACATTTGAATACAATCTATATATTTGCAGAGCTCCCTGAATATAAGCGGTAAATTTCTTTCCCCTACTTACCCAGCAGTCGGTTTCTGCCCAAGGTTTTCCTTCCTCTTCCAAAAATGTTCGTTCTCCTATAATCCAAAACTATCTGTAACCGTGGCCCTTAAGACCACCTTCCAAAGTAACAATGGAAGCTTTTCTAAGTCATAGCTATGCAAAATCAAAAAGTACTGTCCTTTCTTGTGTCCTCTTCTCCCACCCGAAATGTGTTATCTGTGAGACATTTTTGTTTGGCATTAGATCTGTCGACTCCTCATTTTTCTTTGAAGTCTCACAGTGGATGGTCTAGATTCTATTTCATCCATGGGGGTTTCAGATTATTTGTTGGGATTTCAGCTCCATTGGTACGTTTCTAAGTTTCTCACTCTAAGGCAGGGAACATTTGTTAATATTTATCAATCTTGTTTACTTGCAAAAGAGTTCCTGATTATGTCTTTTTACTTCTAAAAAACAAAAATCACGATTGTTTCAGAAGGTTCTAGAACATCTGGAATATATAGTTGTAAGTGCACATTACTAATTTCAGTTTTGAATTTTTTTAAAAATCTTTGCCCAACATCCTTCTCGATAGTTCAACAATAATAAAGGTACCAGATTTACTGAAATACCTCCATGAATACCATATGCTTTTGATGTATTCGGAGTTCTTGGCATGTGCATGTTTGAGCTTGATGTTGACATTACCGCTCACAAGTCCTAACTAACTCCGTGACTTAATAGGAGCCCGTCCTTCCTGGTTGCTTTCTCTGAGCCAAAGCCATAGGACTTATGCCTATGATTGACCAGGTACATTTCCAATTCGGTAAAAAACAGAACGTTTGCTTTTTATTTTTTGGTTTGGTAATAACTACTCTGAGCATTCACTCCAGGGAGAGAAAGATGATAAGATCATTGCAGTGTGTGCTGATGATCCAGAGTATAAGCACTATACTGACATCTAAGAACTTGCTCCTCATCTCCTTTCTGAGATCCGCCACTTCTTTGAAGACTGTATCCTTTTCCAAGTGTTACATCTGAAATTTATTGACGTACTATAGATTCTTGACTTTATTTGGGGTTCATGTATAATGTGAGAGGTTTCTTGACATAATTAACAGACAAGAAGAATGAGAACAAGGAGGTTGCAGTCAATGATTTTTTACCTTCAACAACTGCTGTTGAAGCCATCCAGTACTCAATGTAAGTCTTATCTCTGTGAACAAAAGTTTTTTTTTTTCGTTTTTTGCCCATATCTAACATTAGAACTCGCTCGAAGGCCGAGCATGCACTTAAGATGTAGATATAATTAAACTGAGCCAATCATATAAAACATCTCCTTCAATTTTCTCTTCTTAGTGCTAACTCCACCTACTGAAGTCGTAAAAAACATTTGAGTTCGTACTTCTTTGGCATTCCTTATCATAAAAAAAATTTCACATACTGATGTTTGCATGCTATATTGATGCAGGGACCTTTATGCTGAGTACATTCTGCACACCCTGAGGCGATAGACAAGAGGCTATATAGTAGTGTCCACTACAAGAATGAGTTTTTATCAATTATTCTGAAGATGTTATGAGAAACTACTTGTCTTATGTATCGTAAATTTGGAGATTTTAAATGTTTGTTTATAAATCATGTACTTGTTTATTGGAAATTGAAAATGCTTATATTCGCTATACATGATGACTTATGGTAGTGTTTGGCTGTCGAGAAAGCTCTGTTAGAACATTTCTCAAGAAAAGAAAAGGTGAGAAAAGGAAATGGGTGATTTTTCTGTTAAAAATGCATAATGAAATTTGAGATCAATGTTTACTGATCGAAAAATTAGTAATCAACAAATGATGCAAAAATGTCATTTTCTGCTTTCAGTCATCATCATGCTGAATCCCTTACCGATTTATGTTCAGTAGTTCTGCTCAAGATGTTAGACGCATTTAAAGTCTTGAATAACTTGAAGTGCTTCATGTGTTTCATTACATCCTTTAGTCATTTGGTTATATAGTTCATATAAGATGAAATGTTTTATTAAAAGTTGAATAAAATATTGATATAATATAATTTTGTAATATTAATTTTATTTTAAAATTTTAAAATATTTATTATATTTTATATGAAAATTTAAAAATATTATAATAATTATATGAGATGAAATTTCTTTGACAAATTTGAATCCATTGTCCTTGCAATTAGTGGTGGAGCCGCGTGAAGACCAGAGGAGGCCATGACCCCACGCCTCAAATAAAATAAAAAATAAAAAAATAAAAAATAAAAGTTTAGGAAAGAAATTTTTATCAAATTGAAAAAATATATATATTTTCCTCTATAATAATTAGAAAAGTCTCTTGAATTTCTTAAATCTCTTTAAATATTTAAAAAAAAAAAAAATGAAAGCTCTTCTTCTACCTCCATCTAAGTCTCTTAAGTCTCCAAAAAATATATAAAAAAGTTCTCAATTATTTAAAAATCCAAAAATCTTGCCTCCAAAATCTGAAAAAGAATACACTTGGGGTTATTTGGATACTTAGGTCTCGTTTAGTTACACATATGAGATGCGATGAGATACAAATTGAAAGTTGAATAAAATACTGTTAGAATATAATTTTTTAATATAATTTTTATTTTAAAATTTAGAAAAGTTGAATTGTTTATTATATTTTATATGGGAGTTAGAAAAAGTTTTAATGATTATATGAGATAAGATAATTTAGTTTGTGCAACCAAATCAAGCCTTAAAATAGCTCAATATATTTGTGAAAAGTAGTGAAATTATTTGAGTTAAGATATTTTATTAGGTTTGGAAGAGGAGAGAGAAAAAATTGAATAAAAATATTATGAAATTAAAATATTATTTTAGTTTTGAAATTTAAAAAAGTAGTATTATTATGTATTTTGTTTGACAGTTTAGAAAAATTATAATGATTAGATAATGATTAGATAAAAAAGTAAAAAAGATTGAAATTGAAAATATTTTACATTTAAGTGATGTTTAAGAAAAAAATATCTAAAAATATTCAAAAATATTTCAAAAAATTTTAAAATAGTTGTGTTGCTAAATGGACGTTGAAACACTCAAAACTCATACCCTTGGGCATACCAGGTGGCAGCTCATGACTGGCTTTATGGGCTGCATGTCTATTGAAAACATGTCTCTATGTTGACAATATTTAAAGTCCATATTTGGATACTTATAATAAATCAATATATTTTTGAATTATAGTGAAATAGTTGGAGTTAAACATATTTTATTAGATTTTAGAAAATGAGAGAGAGAAAAAATGATTAAAAATATTAAAAATTAAAAAAAAAATTGAATATAATTTTTTAATATTATTTTTATTTTGAGATTTGAAAAAGTTGTAATGATTTTTATATATTGTTTAGAAATTTAAAAAAGTTGTAGTGATTAAATGAAAAAGTGAAAGATTTGAAATTGAAAAATGTTTTTTGTTTGAATAATGTTTAGAAAGAAAATATATGAAAATATCTAAATACACTTGAAAAGAGTTGTGTCATCAAATAGAACCTTAGGGCAGTTTTGAAAAGTGAGATGAAATAAAAATTTTATAAATAATAGTAAGATAGTTTGTGAATAGTAATAAGATAATTTGAATTGAGAATTTTTTAGATTTTAGGAAAGTCTAGAGAAAGATAGTTGAATAAAAAATATTATAAAATTAAAATATTATAAGAATATAGTTTTATAATATTATTTTTGTTTGATGATTTAAAAAAGTTAGAATTATTTTTTATTTTTTATTTAAAAATTTAAAAAAATTGTAATGATTAATTTGAAAATTTTATATTTAAATTATATTTAAAAATAAGACGAAATAATATGAAATGATATTAGATAAAAAATTTATATTTTATTTAAGGCACCGGGCTGTCCTTAAACTTTCCCTTTAGGCTTATCCCTTCTTCACCCATAGCCTCCCTCCCTTTCTCTTCCTCATTTTCATTTAATTTTTTCTTCCCCTTGCTGGTAGCCTCTGAACCGAAACACACCTTAAGCTTCACAAATTTTCTGTCACTTTTCTCTCATCCAATCACGCGCGTACAAATATCCCACCTTCCTTCCATTCCATTGAACACATGTCCTTGGCAAGACTTAGGCCTTCTTTGGATACTTAAAATATATTAATATATATGTAAATAGTAATGAAATAATTTAAATTAAAATATTTTTTAAATTTTGATAAATGAGAAAAAAAAAAAGTTTAATAAAAATATTATAAATTAAAAAAATGTTTGAAAATTATTTTTGTTTTAAAATTTTAAAAAAGTTGTAATGCTTTTTGTATTTTATTTGTAAGTTTAGGAAACTTATAATGATTAAACGAAAAAGTTGAAAATTCGAAATTGAAAAAGTGTTTTATGTATAAATGATATTTGGAAAAGAAATTTTTGAAAATATATGAGAACACTTGAAAACAGTTGTGTTGCCGAATGGAGTCTAACTTTATCAAGTTTGGTGGAGTTGAATAAGTGATCTAACCTTTTAAGTTTATGTAAACTTTAAAATTTTGTAGTATTAATATTTGAGTATAGATGAATATATGCTAATATGTTGTGTTGGAAGTTGAAAGATTTTGGAGAAATTATAAGTGGGTTTATATATTTTGTGTGATTAGCATATAAATGATGATAAAGGGATGGCTTTTGAAGTGTTCGGAGTTGAGTTGCTGAAGGTTTGAAGTGAAAATCTAAAGGACAAAGGTTTTATCATATTGGTTTGTTGCCCAGATGACTAACACAAGAGGGGGGGTGAATTGAGTTGTATTAAAAATAATAACAATTATAAATCAAATATATAATATAAAATATAAACAAAATATGAAATAACAATAAATATAAAGAGTAAGGGTAAGAGAGAAGCAAACTCAGTATGTTAACGAGGTTCGGCCCCACTGCCTACGTCCTCGCCTCAAGCTACCCCTTGAGGATTCCCAAATTCACTATTCAACCTCCTTCAGGTGGAGATAGAAATCTATTACACCTTTGAACAACACCACTACAAAGGATCCGTGTAGAACACCCTCTATACTTGCAATCACCTTACACGTGGTGATTCAACTATTCCCCGTGTAGAATACTTTCTACACACACAAGGGTTATACACACCCTTTTTCTGATACAAGAGCTGATAGTGGGTAGGTTATCAGAAAACACTCCTCAATGAGTGAAATAAGAACAATACAGCGCAAACTATATCTCTCAAAATGAACAAGGATTAAGGCTCAATACTTAGAGAAGAGAGAATGAAAGCTTTGAATGAATGTTGTATGCTCTTGATGTTGTGAATGTGAAGCTCTCAAATGATCTATTTATAGGCATATGAGACTTCATATTCAAATTTAAAAAGATTCACATGTCAAAGACAACATCATTCACTTTTTCAAAAAATTCAAATAAAAGGTTATTCTTTTTCAATTGTCAAAGACAACATCATTCACTTTTTCAAAGAATTCAAATAAAAGGTTCTTCTTTTTCAATTGTCAAAGACAACATCATTCACTTTTTCAAAAAAATCAAACCTAATCTTTTACTTTTGGCATATGACAAAATGAGCACACTTTCATTTTCAAAAAATTCAAACCTAATCTTTTACTTTTTGTATAAGTCTAAAAAAGCATCAATCACTTTTGAAAAAAATTCAAATAAAACATGCACATGTGAAAGATGATAATCAATCATCTTTAATATTTTCAAAGTTCAACCCTTTAATCAAGGCATGCACATGCAAAAGATGACAATCAATCATCTTTAATATTTTCAAAGTTCAACCCTTTAATCAAGGCATGCACATGCAAAAGATGACAATCAATCATCTTTCAAAATTTTCAAATTTAATTTTCAAAAAATATTTATGCACATGTGGAAAATGTATTTTAATGCTTTATGATAAAATATTAATTTTGAGCATTAATCCTAATTTCGAATTTTGAAGAGATTTACAACATTACTCTATAATTTTAATGTGAACTTGTTCCCTTCTTGCTCATGCTTGTTTCCTTGATGTGCTTGACTCCATTGTGTAGACAACTTGAGTTTGAGACTTCTTTATTCTTTGAATTCATTTGTTATCATCAAAATCTATGTGTAAATATATAATTACATAAAACTTGAAATCTTGGGTTCAACAACCTCCCCCTTTTTTATGATGACAAATACTTGATAGAGCCTGAAACCTGAATTAATACTTAAACTCCCCTTGAGAATGTGCGTTAGTTTTTCAAGCAAAAGTATAAATATAATTCCAAATATATATAATAAGTTTAGCAATTCAAACGATGTTAATGTTCTAGTCTAACACTTCTCCCCCTTTTGGCATCATTAAAAAGGATCCGCAACAAGTAAATGGACTGAAGAAAACGATGCGTTTAATAGTCACTGTAGATAGTTGAAAAATGGAGCCGTCCGTGACCCGACAAGTGCTGCAAAGCCTCGAGGCCTAACTCTATGAATTTAATACGGCTGAAGATTTAAACAATCGCCTGATGTTGTTGACAAACGGGATTGAAGGCTCCGAGTTTCTATAAAAAAATGATCATTTTCATCTATCGGATGCCAAAAAAATAATCACTTCTTAACCTGAGTTCTGTTTTTCCACAACGATAGAATGGCTGAGCAATTCTCTTCCACTAATGTTCCAGACTTGAATCAGGAACCCTTGACGCATCAATCATCAATCTTCTCTCCTGAGGCCGTCAATACCATGATAGGAGCAGTGAACCGTTTTTCTAGTAAGGCTGATTCTGAGATTATTGCAGAATCAAGAATGCTCAGTAATCAATATGCTGCCTCTGTTACGATCATGTCTCGAAGGTTAATGGCGAGGGTGAGTGAGATTGATCATCTTAACATGCAAATATCTGAGTTACGACAGAAGCTTGCTAATAAGGATAGTGAGAATAAAAGGCTAAAGCAAGAAAACCAAGAGTTGAAAAAATTTGCAGATTGGTATGCTCATGATCTGCAACCACGAATAGAGGAGCTGGAACGAGAAAGGGTTCAGATACAAGGTCAACATCGGCAGATAACAGCAGAGGTTCATCGTTTACTAGAAAAATAGGGACAATCTACTGTTAATCTCGCTGGCTTAGTAAGAAAACTTTTGACAATGTGTGTCCAGCATATCTTGTATTTCTTTTGACTAAATAAGATTTGAAGAGAAAATAGTTTGTCTTATTCTTTATGCTATCTCTATAAAATCAGTCCTAAAGTTCATCCAATCTGCATCAAGTTTTCATCTCATCTCTATAACTCATCTGCATTCCTTCAGCATTCTCGTTTTAAGCCTTCTATTCTTTTCTCAATGGCTCATTCTTCTAACATTTCTCTAGATCCATCCATGAGGCATTCTGCATCTCAACCTCCTGTTCTTTCTGCAGCTACCATTGGTGCCATGTTGTAGCAAGAAAATAATAATCTGACTAATAAGTCAGATTCTGATGCTATTTATGACTTGGTGAGTCTTGGGACTCACTACTCTTCCTCTATTGTGGCTTTTTCTCAGCGGCTACAAGCCAAAAATCACGAAGTTGAAAAGCTCAAAGAACAAATTGTTGTACTTCAACAAATTGTTCAAGAGTCTCACACAAGGGAAGGAATCATTCGGCAGAAGAATAAACAGTTGAAATCTTTATTAGATTCTTCATTCCGCTTGCCGGTTCCCATGAATAAGAATGACATGATATTGTATGAAGAGAATGAGCGTCTCAAACATGAGGCTAAGAATCTCAAATTTATGTAAAAGTATTAAAAAAAATCTATCTCTATTTTTATTGACTCTGGTCTATCTTTTAAGATATATTCATAGCATGCATCATACCTATTTCTCTTCTGATCATACATAATCTATCTTCTGGTAAAGGTTTTGTGAAAATATCTGCTAACTGATCGTGTGTGTTTGTGAACTCTAACATTATATCACCTTTTTGCACATGATCTCGAAGAAAATGATACCTTATTTCAATATGCTTAGTTCTAGAATGTTGTATTGGGTTCTTTGAAAGATTTATAGCACTTGAATTATCACATTTGATTGGAATGTGATTATACATGAGTTTAAAATCTTCAAGTTGTTGCTTCATGTAGAGAACTTGAGCACAACAACTACCCGCAGCAACATATTCTGCCTCAGCAGTAGATAGTGCAACAGAATTTTGTTTTTTACTAAACCAGGAAACTAATGCATGACCTAAGAAATGGCATGCTCCACTAGTGCTTTTTCGATCTGTTTTACAGCCAGCATAATCTGCATCTGTGTAGCTGATTAGATCGAAAGATGTGTGCTTAGGGTACCATAACCCTAGGTTAATTGTACCACTAAGATATCTAAGAATGCGCTTAACTGCAATTAAATGTGATTCTTTTGGAGATGATTGAAAACGTGCACATAAGCACACACTAAACATAATATCTGGTCTATTGGCTGTTAAATATAATAAGCTACCAATCATACCTCGATATATCTTCGAGTCAACTGGCTTACCGGATTCATCTTTATCAAGTTTAGTTGATGGGCTCATTGGTGTTCCAATTTCCTTAGCATTTTCCATCCCAAACTTTTTCAGTAATTCCTTAATATATTTTGATTGATTGATGAATGTCCCACTTTTTGCTTGCTTAATTTGCAATCGGAGAAAGAATGTAAGTTCACCCATCATGCTCATCTCAAATTCTTCCTGCATAGTCTTAGCAAAAACTTGACACATATTTTCATTAGTAGCACCGAATATTATATCATCAACATAAATCTGAATCAAAAGAATATCATCATTTTCATATTTAATGAAAAGAGTTGTGTCGATTTTTCCTCTTGAAAAACCTTTTTCAATCAAGAAACCACTGAGTCTCTCGTACCAAGCTCTAGGAGCTTGTTTAAGTCCATATAGTGCTTTTGTGAGTTTGAAAACATGATTTGGGGAAATATGATTTTCAAAACCTGGAGGTTGCTCAACATATACCTCTTCATTTATAAAACCATTTAAGAAAGCACTTTTAACATCTATTTGAAAAAGTTTGAAATCTTTATAACAAGCATATGCAAGTAGCATTCGAATAGCTTCTAATCTTGCGACAGGTGCATATGTCTCATCATAATCGATTCCTTCTTCTTGATTAAAACCTTGGGCTACAAGTCGAGCCTTATTTCTAGTAATGACTCCAGACTCATCTTTCTTGTTTCTAAAAACCCATTTTGTTCCAATAATAGTATAATTTTTGGGTCTAGGAACAACTGTCCAAACATCATTTCTTTCAAATTGATTCAACTCTTCTTGCATAGCTAGAATCCAAGATTCATCAAGAAGTGCGTCATCAATATTTTTGGGTTCAATTTGAGATAGAAAAGCAGTATGATTACAAATATTTCTAAGAGATGATCGAGTACTTACACCTTGTGAAGGTTCTCCCAAAATTTGTTCCACTGGATGATCTTTCACAAATTTCCACTGTTTGGTTGCATCTTGTATTAAATTTTGATGATCTTTCCTGATGGCTCCATGTTGAACTTCCTCTATTGCTTTCTCTTTATTGAGATTGAGACTTTCTGTGTTATTTATACCTTCTGTTTCTTCATCAATAGATTTTTTGGAGAGTGGAGAATTAGATTCATCAAATACTACATGTATAGATTCTTGTACAGTCAAAGTCTTTTTGTTGAATACTCTATAAGCTTTACTATTAGTAGAATACCCGAGAAAAATACCTTCATCAGATTTTGCATCAAACTTGCCTAAATTATCTCTGTCATTCAAAATAAAACATTTGCATCCAAATACATGAAAGTAACCAATGTTGGGTTTTTTCTCATTCCAAAGCTCATATGAGATTTTATCTAATTTAGACCTTAACATAACTCTATTTATAACATAACATGCAGTACTTACCGCTTCGGCCCAAAAATAATTAGGCAAGTTGTTCTCATTGAGCATTGTTCTTGCCATCTCTTGAAGAGATCTATTTTTCCTCTCTACTACCCCATTTTGTTGAGGAGTTCGAGGAGCAGAAAAATTATGAATAAAACCGTTTTCATCACAAAATATTTCAATATTTTTATTAACAAACTCTTTTCCCCTATCACTTCGGATACTTGAAATAGTATAGCCCTTTTCATTTTGAATTCTCTTGCATAACTTGGTAAAGGCATTATGTGCCTCATCTTTATGAGCAAGAAAGATGACCCAAGTATATCTAGAGAAATCATCAACAATAACAAATGCATAATATTTTCCTCCTAGACTTGCAACTCTATTTGGTCCAAAAAGATCCATGTGTATCAGTTGCAATGGTCTAGTAGTGGAAATATGTTTCTTAGTTTTAAAAGAAGTTTTTGTTTGTTTACCAAATTGACATGCATCACAAATTTTGTCTTTAAGAAAATATGTTTTTGGTAAACCTCTCACAAGATCATTTTTTGAAAGTTTGGAAATAAGTTCCATGTTGGCATGACCTAATCTTCTATGCCATAACCAACTAGTTTCATTTTGAGCTGACAAGCAAATAGCATCTTGTGAGGTAATTTCTTCAAAATCAATTGTATAAACATTATTGTTTCTAAAAGCAATAAAACAAATATTACAATCATGATCATTCAAAATAATGCATTTATCCATTTTAAAAGTAACTGTAAATCCTTTATCACATAATTGACTTATGCTCAAAAGATTATGTTTTAAACCTTCAACAAGTAGAACATCTTCAATTATGAGAGAAGATTCATTATCAATTTTACCTATTCCCACGATCTTCCCTTTCGAGTTGTCTCCAAATGTCACGTGTCCTTCTTCTTTAGATCTAAGATCAAAGAACTTAGTCTTGTCTCCCGTCATGTGTCTTGAACATCCACTATCTAAAAACCACTTATTTTTGCTTGTGGATGACTTCATGCATACCTATAAAAACAATTAAAATGATTTTTCTTGGTACCCAAGTTCTTTGGGTCCTTTATTTATTAGTATTAGAAGAAACAAGATTTTTAGGTACCCATATGGCCCTAATAGTCATTGTATGATTTCTTCTAATAGGACAAGTATGATAATTATGACCATTTCTATTACAAAAATTACAAATAGCATGTGACATATATGAAAAACTTGAATGATTATAATAATATCATTTTTTGACAAAATTATTTTTATGAAAAGAATTTTGAATATTAGTCTTTGAGGTAGAATGATTATCAAAGAAATTTTTATAAGGTTTGTATTTTTGTTTTGGCATATATCCCAAACCTGCCTTGTCAAAAACACATCTTTGACTACCAAGAAGTTTTTCAAAATTTCTTTTTCCATTCGTAAAGTTTTCAACAATATTTTCTAAATCGGTTTTCTTCTTATTCAATTCAAGATTTTCATCTTTCAAAATGATACTTTCTTTTATTAAAATTTCAATTTCGTTTGTTAAAGAAGAATTTTTCTTTTTCAAAGCAGTATACTTGATACCCAATTTTTCAAATTCCTCATAAATCTCTTCTAAAACATTTTGCAATTCTTCATATGAAGGATTTTCAATATTATCAAGATTTGTTACCTCAATGTCATATTTAGCCATAAGACAAAGATTTGCTGATTCTTCATTGCTTGCTTCACTATCTGAGCTACTTGAATCATCATCCCATGTAGCTTTCATTGCTTTCTTGCCCTTGTTTCGATCTTTCTTTAGCAGAAGACAATCTGGCTTGATATGACCAGGTTTATTGCATTTATAACAAATTAAAGTGTCATTTTTACCTGAATCTTTCTTGGAAAACTTTTTGAAGGATTTCCTCGGAGGAGTTCTATTTTTCTTCAAGAGCCTCTGAATTCTTCTTGTTATCATCGCAACTTCTTCATCTTTATCGTCATTTTCCTCATCTTCATCACTTTCACTTTCATGAGGAACAGCTTTAAGTGCTAAGCTCTTCTTTGGCTTTCCTTCTTCTTCTCCTCTTTTCAATGTGTACTCATGGGTGATAAGTGACCCGATGAGTTCATTGACTTCGAGCTTCTTGAAGTCTCTAGTTTCAAGAATCGCTGTAACTTTTGATTCCCAACGCTTTGGTAAAGAGTTGAGAATTTTTCTTACTATCTCCACCTTGGAATAAATTTTGCCAAGAGCTGTCAAGCTGTTTATGATGTTAGTAAAACGAGTGTGCATACTAGAAATAGATTCATCATCATTCATCTTAAACATTTCATATTCATGAGTAAGAATATAAATTTTTGATTCCTTGACTTGCGAAGTTCTTTCATAAGTTACTTCCAAGTTATCCCAAATTTCCTTTGCCGTAGCGCAATTCATTATTCTATTAAATTCATTTCCATTAAGAGCATTATATAATAAATTCATAGCAGTTAAATTTAAAGTATAAAGTCTATCGTCTTCACGATCAAACTCTTCTTCTTCCTTTTTGACCTTTACTTCACCAACCACTTTTGTTGGAATATAAGGTCCATTTACAATACATTTCCATATTTCTCTACCTTGAGCTTGAAGAAATATTTCTCTACATTCCAGAATGAGTAATTATCTCCACAAAAGAGTGGAGGCCGACTACTAGATTGACCTTCACCAAATGAAGCTGCAATGTTAGCCATAAGATCTTAACTCAAAAGATAGTTAATCTTATAATAGAGCTCTTAGCTCTGATACCAATTGTTGCCCAGATGACTAACACAAGAGGGGGGGTGAATTGAGTTGTATTAAAAAAAATAACAATTATAAATCAAATATATAATATAAAATATAAACAAAATATGAAATAACAATAAATATAAAGAGTAAGGGTAAGAGAGAAGCAAACTCAGTATGTTAACGAGGTTCGGCCCCACTGCCTACGTCCTCGCCTCAAGCTACCCCTTGAGGATTCCCAAATTCACTATTCAACCTCCTTCAGGTGGAGATAGAAACCTATTACACCTTTGAACAACACCGCTACAAAGGATCCGTGTAGAACACCCTCTACACTTGCAATCACCTTACACGTGGTGATTCAACTATTCCCCGTGTAGAATACTTTCTACACACACAAGGGTTATACACACCCTTTTTCTGATACAAGAGCTGATAGTGGGTAGGCTATCAGAAAACACTCCTCAATGAGTGAAATAAGAACAATACAGCGCAAATTATATCTCTCAAAATGAACAAGGATTAATGCTCAATACTTAGAGAAGAGAGAATGAAAGCTTTGAATGAATGTTGTATGCTCTTGGTGTTGTGAATGTGAAGCTCTCAAATGATCTATTTATAGGCATATGAGACTTCATATTCAAATTTAAAAAGATTCACATGTCAAAGACAACATCATTCACTTTTTCAAAAAATTCAAATAAAAGGTTATTCTTTTTCAATTGTCAAAGACAACATCATTCACTTTTTCAAAGAATTCAAATAAAAGGTTTTTCTTTTTCAATTGTCAAAGACAACATCATTAACTTTTTCAAAAAAATCAAACCTAATCTTTTACTTTTGGCATATGACAAAATGAGCACACTTTCATTTTCAAAAAATTCAAACCTAATCTTTTACTTTTTGTATAAGTCTAAAAAAGCATCAATCACTTTTGAAAAAATTCAAATAAAACATGCACATGTGAAAGATGATAATCAATCATCTTTAATATTTTCAAAGTTCAACCCTTTAATCAAGGCATGCACATGCAAAAGATGACAATCAATCATCTTTAATATTTTCAAAGTTCAACCCTTTAATCAAGGCATGCACATGCAAAAGATGACAATCAATCATCTTTCAAAATTTTCAAATTTAATTTTCAAAAAATATTTATGCACATGTGGAAAATGTATTTTAATGCTTTATGATAAAATATTAATTTTGAGCATTAATCATAATTTCGAATTTTGAAGAGATTTACAACATTACTCTATAATTTTAATGTGAACTTGTTCCCTTCTTGCTCATGCTTGTTTTCTTGATGTGCTTGACTCCATTGTGTAGACAACTTGAGCTTGAGACTTCTTTATTCTTTGAATTCATTTGTTATCATTAAAATCTATGTGTAAATATATAATTACACAAAACTTGAAATCTTGGGTTCAACATGGTTAATGCTTAAAATTCAGGTCTTGTAATTAAGTGGAGAAAAACAGGTTTGGAGGTTAATTGTGTAAATAAATTTGATTTGGGGATGAAATTACAAAAATAGAAGACTTATAGGATTTAGTTTAGGGTTTTGAATTATTTCTTTCGCAAAGTTGTAAAAAAAAAATTGATGAAATTAGTAATCTAATTTAATAATACAGTGAATGTAATTTAAAATGAAATATGAAAACGTTAGGGGAATTAATAAGTAATAAAATCTAGGTGAAATAGTGAAAGTTGAATAATTAGAGTAAGGTTAGGGTTTTGGAATCTATTTAAGTTTTTGTTGAACCAAAGGTTTCAAGTTTCGTGTAATTATATATCTACACATGGATTTTGATGATAATAAATAAATTCAAAGAATAAAGAAGTCTTAAACTCAAGTTGTCTATACAATAGAGTCAAGTAACCAAGTATGAGCAAGAAGGGAATAAGTTTATATTAAAGTTCATAGAATATTATTGTAAATCTCTTAAAAATTTGAAATTAGGATTAAGACTTAAAATTAATATTTTATCATGAAACATAAAAATATATTTTCCACTTGTGCATGAATATTTTAAAAATTAAATTTAAAAATTTTAAAAGATGATTGATTATCATCTTTTACATGTGCATAACATGATTAAAAGTTTGAATTTTGACAATATTAAAGATCATTGATTGTCATCTTTCATATGTGCATGCTTTATTTGAATATTTTTAAAAGTGATTGATGCTCTTTTTGACTTATGTAAAAAGTAGATGATTTTATTTGAAAATTTTAAAAATATTAAAAATAATTGAATATCATTTTTCACATGTGCATGCTTTATTTGAATATTTTCAAAAATGATAGATTTTTTTTTTTACTTATGTAAAAGGTAGATGATTTTATTTGAAAATTTTGAAAAATAAATATTACTTATTTTGTCATATGTGAAAAATAAAAAGATTAAGTTTGAAATTTTTGAAAAGTGAATTATGTTGTCTTTAACAAATGAAAAAAAGAAACTGAATTTTTTAAATTTTTAAAAAAATGAATGATGTTGTTTTTTACAATTGAAAAAGAAGAAACTTTTATTTGAATTTTTCGAAATGTCTTTGAAATGTGAATCCTTTTAAATTTAAATATGAAATCTCATATGCCTATAAATAGATCATTTGAGAGATTTAAATTTACAACACCAAGAGTATACAACATTCATTCAAAGTTTTCATTCTCTTTTCTAAAAATTGAGTCTTAATCATTGTTCATTTTGATAGAGATATAGTTTATCCTATATTGTTCTTATTTCACTCATTGAGAAGTGTTATTTGATAATCTACCCACTGTGAGTTCTTATATAACTAAAATGTGTGTGTAACCCTTGTGCATATAGAAAGTGTTCTACACAGTGAATATTTGAATCATCACATGTAAACTTTTGTAATCGTAGAGGGTTTTTAACATGAATCCTTTATAGTGGTGTTGTTCAAATGTGTAATAGGTTTCTATCTCCAACTGAAGGGGGTTGAATAGTGAATTTAGAGATTCTCAAGGGGAGGCGAGGACGTAGGCAGTGGAGCCGAACCTCGTTAACATACTAAGTTTGTTTCTCTCTTACTCTTACTCTTTATATTTATTGTTATTTCGTATTTTATTTATATTTTATATTGTGTATTTGATTTATAATTGTTAATTTTTAAATATAACTCAATTCACCATCCCTCTTGTGTTAGTCATCTGGGCAATAATTGGTATCAGTGTAAGATCTCTGTTTAAGTTTAACTATATTTTGAGTTAATATCTTATGGTTAACATTGCAGTTTCATTTGGTGAATGTCAATCTATTAATCGGCCTCCACTCTTTGTGGAGACAATTACTCATTCTGGAAAATTAGAATGAGAATATTCCTTCAGGTTCAAGGTTGAGAAATCTAGAAATGCATTGTAAATAGATTTTATATTCCAACAAAAGTAGTTGATAGAGTAAAGGTTAAAAAGGAAGAAGAAGAGGAGTTTGATCGTGAACACGATAGACTTTATACATTGAATTTAACTGCTCTGAATTTATTATATAATGCTCGTAATGAAAATGAATTTAATAGAATAATGACTTGCGCCACAATAAAAGAAATTTGGGATAACTTAGAAATTACTTATCAATAAACTTTGCAAATCAAAGAATAAAAAATTTATATTTTTACTCCTGAATATGAAATGTTTAAAATGAATGATAATGAATCTATTTCTAATATGTACATTCGTTTTACTGACATCATAAACAACTTGACAGAAAAGTTTATTCCAAGGTGGAGATAGTAAGAAAAATTCTCAACTATCTACCAAAATGTTGGGAATCAAAAGTGACAGCGATTCGTGAAGGTAGAGACCCCAAGAAGCTTGAAATAAATGAACTCATCAGGTTAATTACCACCCATGAGTACACATTGAAAATAGGAGAAGAAGAAGAAAAGTTAAAGAAGAGCTTCACGCTTAAAGCTATTGCTCATGAAAGTGAAAATGATGAAGATGAGGAAAATGACGATAAAAATGAAGAAGTTGTGATGATAACAAGAAAAATTAAGAGGTTTTTAAAGAAAAATAAAGCTCCCACGAGGAAATTTTTCAAAAAGTTTTCTAAGAAAGATTTGGTTAAAAGTGACTCTTTAATTTATTATAAATGTAATAAACTTGGACATATCAAGTCAAATTGTTCTCTACTAAAGAAAGATTGAAACAAGGGCAAGAAAGCAATGAAAATTATATGGGATGATGATTCAAGTAACTCAGATAGTGAAATAAGCAATGAAGAATCAGCAAATTATTGTCTTATGGCTAAAGATGACATTGAGGTAACAAATCTTGATAATATTGAAAATCCTTCATATGAGAAATTGTAAAATATTTTAGAAGAGGTATATGAGGAACTTGAAAAATTAGATATCAAATATACTATTTTGAAAAAGAAAAATTCTTTTTTAATAAACAAAACTAATGTCTTAAGAAAGAAAATTTTATTTTTAAATGAAAATCTTGAACTGAAGAAGAAAATAACTGATTTAGAAAATATTATTGAAAATTTTACGAATGGAAAAAGAAGTTTTAAAAAACTTCTTGGTAATAAAAAACGTGTTTTTTACAAGGCAGACTTGTGATATATGCTAAAATAAAAATACAAACCTTATAAAAATTTCTTTGATAATCCTTCTACATCAAATTTTAGTATTCAAAATTTTTTTCATAAAAATAATTTTATCAAAGAAAGATACTATTATAATCAGTCAAGTTTTTCATATATACCACATGCTATTTGCAATTTTTGTAATAGAAATAGTCATAATTATCATACTTGTCCTATTAGTAGAAAGTATACAATGACTATTAGGGCCATATGGGTACCTAAAAATCTTGTTTATTCTAATATTAATAAATAAATGACCCAAAGAACTTGGGTATCAAGAAAAATCATTTTAATTGTTTTTATACGTATATATAAAGTCATCCACAAGTAAAAACAAATAGTTTTTATATAGTGGATGTTCAAAACACATGACAGGAGACAAGACTAAATTTTTTGATATTAGATCTATAGAAGAAGAACACGTGACATTTGGAGATAACTCAAAAAGGAAAATCGTGGGAATATGTAAAATTAGTAATGAATCTTCTCTCATAATTGAAGACGTTCTACTTGTTAAAAGTTTAAAGCATAATCTTTTGAGAATAAATTAATTATGTGATAAATGATTCACAGTTACTGTCAAAATAGATAAGTGCATTATTTTGAATGATCATGATTGCAATATTTGTTTTATTGCTTTTAGAAGCAACAATGTTTATACAATTGATTTTGAAGAAATTACCTCACAAGATGCTATTTATTTTTTAGCTCAAAATAAAACTAGTTGGTTATGGCATAGAAGACTAGGTCATATCAATATAGAACTTATTTCCAAACTTTCAAAAAATGATCTTGTGAGAGCTTTACCAAAGACAAATTTTCTTAAAGACAAAATTTGTGATGCATGCCAATTTGGTAAACAAACAAAAATTTCTTTTAAAACCAAGAAATATATTTTTACTATTAGACCACTGTAATTGATACACATGAATCTTTTTGGACCAAATAGAGTTGCAAGTTTAGGAGGAAAATATTATGCATTTGTTATTGTTGATGATTTCTCTAGATATACTTTAGTCATCTTTCTTACTCATAAAGATAAGATACATAATGCCTTTACCAAATTATGCAAATAATTCAAAATGAAAATGATTATACTATTTCAAGTATCATAAATGACAGGAGAAAAGAGTTTGTTAATAAATTGAAACTTTTTGTGATGAAAATAGTTTCGTACATAATTTCTCTGCTTCTCGAACTCCTCAACAAAATGGGGTAGTAGAGAAGAAAAATAGATTTCTTCAAGAGATGACAAAAATAATACTCAATGAGAATAACTTGCCTAGTTATTTTTGGGTTGAAGCAGTAAGTACTGCATGTTATGTTATAAATAAAGTTATGCTAAGGTCTAACTTAGATAAAACCCCCTATAAGTTTTGGAATAAGAAAAAGTCTAACATTGGTTACTTTCATATATTTGGATGTAAATGTTTTATTTTGAATGACAAGGATAATTTAGGCAAGTTTGATGCAAAATCTAATGAAGGTATCTTTCTCGGGGTATTCTACTAATAGTAAAGCTTATAGACTATTCGATGAAAAGACTTTAACTGTACAAGAATCTATGCATGTAGTATTTGATGAATCTAATTCTCTACTATCCAAGAAATCTATTGATGAAGAAACATGAGGTATAAATAATATAGAAAGTCTCAATTTCAACAAAGAGAACACAATAGAGGAAGTCCGAACATGGAGACATTAGGAAAAATCATTAAAATTTAATACAAAATATAACCAAACTATGGAAATTTGTAAAATATCATCCAGTGGAACAAATTCTGGGAGAACGTTCACGAGGTGTAAGCACCTGATCATCTCTTAGAAATATTTGCAATCATACTGCTTTTTTATCTCAGATTGAACCCAAAAATATTGATGAAACATTTCTTGATGAATCTTGGATTCTAACTATGTAAGAAGAGTTGAATCAATTTGAAAAGAATGATGTTTGGACACTTGTTTCTAAACCCAAAAATCATATTATTGTTGGAATAAAATTGATTTTTAGAAACAAGAAAGATGAGTTCAGAATCATTATTAGAAATTAGACTCGACTTGGAGCCAAATGTTTCAATTAAGAAGAAGGAATCGATTATGATGAGACATATGCATCAGTCGCAAGATTAGAAGCTATTCGAATGCTACTTGCATACTCTTGTTATAAAAATTTCAAATTTTTTCAAATGGATGTTAAAAGTGTTTTCTTAAATGGTTTTATAAATGAAGAGATATATGTTGAGCAACTTCCAGGTTTTGAAAATCATATTTATCTAAATCATGTTTTTAAACTCATAAAAGTACTATATGGACTCAAACAAGCTCCTAGAGCTTGTTACAAGAGATTTAGTGGTTTTTTGATTGGAAAAGGTTTTTCAATAGGAAAAATTGACACAACTCTTTTAATTAGAACCAAAATGATGATATTCTTTTGATTCAGATTTATGTTGATGCTATAATATTCGGTGCTACTAATGAAAATATGTGCCAAGTTTTTGCTAAGACTATGCAGGAAGAATTTGAAATGATCATAATGAGAGAACTTACATTCTTTCTCGAATTGCAAATTAAGCAAGCAAAAGTGAGATATTCATTAATCAATCAAAATATATTAAAAAATTACTCAAGAAGTTTGGGATGGAAGGTGCTAAGGAAATTGAAATATCAATGAAACCATCTACTAAACTTGATAAAGATGAATCCGATAAGCCAGTTGACTTAAAGGTATATCGAGGTATGATTGGTAGCTTATTATATTTGACAGCCAGTAGACCAGATATTATATTTAGTGTGTGCTTATGTGCACGCTTTTAATCATCTCCAAAAGAATCTCATTTAATTGCAGTTAAGTGCATTTTTAGATATCTTAGTGATATTATTAACCTAGGGTAATAGTACCCTTAACACACATCTTTCGATCCAATCAGCTACACAAATGCAGATTATGCTGGTTGCAAAATTGATCGAAAAAGTACTAGTAGAGCATGTCATTTCTTAGGTCATGCACTAGTTTCCTAGTTTAGTAAAAAATAAAATTTTGTTGCATTATATATTGCTAAGGCAGAATATGTTATTGCGGGTAGTTGTTGTGCTCAAGTTCTTTACATGAAACAACAATTTAAACATTTTAAACTCATGTATAATCACATTTCAATCAAATGTGATAATACAAGTGCTATAAATCTTTCAAAGAATCTAATACAACATTCTAGAACTAAGTATATTGAAATAAGATATTATTCTTTTCGAGATTATGTGCAGAAAGGTGATATAGTACTCGAGTTCACAAACACACATGATCAGTTAGCAGATATTTTCACAAAACTTTTACCAGAAAATAAACTATATATGATTGGAAGAGAAATAGATATGATGCATGCTATAAATATCTCTTAAAAGATAGACTAGAGTCAATAAAAATAGAAAGAGATTTTTTATAAATACTTTTACATAAACTTAAGATTCTTAGTCTCACGTTTGAGACGCTCATTCTCTTTATGCAACATCATGCCATCCTTATCCATGGAAACTGGCAAGCGGAATGAAGAATCTAATAAGGATTTCAACTGTTTATTTTTTTGTCGAATGATTCCTTCCCTTGTGTAAGACTCTTGAACAATTCGTTGAAGTACAAAAATTTGTCCTTTAAGCTTTTTAATCTCATGGTTTCTGGTTTGTAGCCATTGAGAAAAAGCAACTATAGAGGAGGAGTAGCAAGTCCTAAGATTCACCAAGTTATAGATTGCATCAGAGTCTGACTTATTAGCAAAATTCTTATTCTCTTGCTGCAACATGGCACCAATGGTGACTGCAGAAAGGACAAGAGATTGAGGTGTACAATACCTCATGGATGAATCCAGATGAATGTTAGAAGAATGAGCCACTGAGAAAAAAATTACAAACTTAAAACGAGAATGTTAAAAGAATGAAGATGAGTTATAGAGATGAGAAGAAGATTTGATGTGGATTGGATGAACTTTAAGACTGATTTTATATCATTTTCATTCTTTAAGATATGATAAATTAATATCATAAAGTATTAAAATATATTTTCCATATATGCATGAATATTTTGAAAATGAAATTTTAAAATTTTAAAAGATGATTAATTGTCATCTTTCACATATACATGATATGATTAAAGGTTTGAATTTTGACAATATTAAAGATTATTGATTGTCATCTTTCATATGTGCAAGTTTTATTTGAATATTTTTAAAAATGATTGATGCTCTTTTTGACTTATCCAAAAAACAGATGATTTTGTTTGAAAGTTTTGAAAATATTAAAAATATTAAAAATGATTGATTTCCATCTTTCACATATGCATGCTTTTTTTGAATATTTTCAAAAGTGATTGATATTCTTTTTGACATATGCAAAATGTAGATGATTTTATTTGAAAATTTTGAAAAGTAAACAGTACTCATTTTGTCATATAAGAAAAGTAAAAATATTAGATTTGAAATTTTTGAAAAGTGAATGATGTTGTCTTTGAAAAATGAAAAAGAAGAAACCTTTATTTGAATTTTTTGAAAAGTGAATGATGTTGTCTTTGACATGTGAATATTTTTAAATTTGAATATGAACTCTCATATGCCTATAAATAGACCATTATAGAGTTTTAAATTTACAACACCAAGAGTACACAACATTCATTCAAAGTTTTCATTCTCTTTTCTCTAAGCGTTGAACCTTATCCTTATTCATTTTGATATAGATATAGTTTGCGTTGTATTATTTTTATTTCACTCATTGATAAGTGTTCTCTGATAACCTACCCACTATCAGCTCTTATATCAGTAAAAGGGGGCTTAGCCTCTTAGTTTAAGTGTACCAGTTGAAAGCTTATCTAATAACTTTTGACTTTAGTTAAATTCCTCTTTGTGTATGTAGAAAGTATTCTACATAGGGAATAGTTAAATCATCACGTGTAAGGTAATTGCAAGTGTAGAGGGTGTTCAACACGGATCTTTTGTAGCGGTATTATTCAAAGGTGTAATAGGTTTCTATCTCCACCTGAAGGAGATTGAATAGTAAATTTAAGGATCCTCAAGAGATAGTTTGAGGCAAGGACGTAGGTAGTGGGGCCGAACCTCACTAACATATTGAGTTTGCTTCTCTCTTATCTTACTCTTTATATTTATTGTTGTTTTATATTTTGTTTATATTTTATATTGTGTATTTGATTTATAATTTTTAATTTTTAAATACAACCCAATTCACCCCCCTCTTATATTAGTCATCTGGCAATAGTTTTAAAATTATTTTTTAATAAAAATAGATATAGCAACAGGTGAAAGTTAGAAAGAAAAAGATTTGGCTGAAATTAGGGGTTAAATTATAATTTTAGAAAAGTCTAGGGACTAATTTGCAATAAATAGAAAGTTAGTAGTAAAATTGTAATTAAATATAAGGTTATGGGTGAAGCTGGAAATCTAGTAAGAACAAAATCAGAAGATATTTATAGTATTTAAGTTGAGATTTTGGTGAGCTTAGGGCCAAAATGATAAGTTAATGGTAAAACTATAAATTAATTAAAAGTTTAGCATAAGATAATTTCTGAAGATTTTAACAGAACATTAGAGGGTGTTTGCATTGAGAAATATTCTCAACTAGGCCTGTAATCCGGCCCGCTCGAGGAACATTTTGGGTTGACCTGCACAAAAACCAACTTGGACCTAAACCGAACTGACTCGGCACATTTTGGTAGGGTTGGATCGGGTCGGAACATTAGGGTCGGTAGGATGGCAGTTTCGACTGGGTAAACATCTCTCGAATGTTCCATTTCCATATCTACTTTCTTCTACACTTTCCATTTCAACTAGACCCAAAACAAAGAATGCCCACCTCAATCTAACCCAGATGGTTTCGAATGGCCAAACATCTCCCAAACGTTCCATTTCCATATCTACTTTATTTTACACTTTCCATTACAACCAGACCCATAACAAAGAATGCCCACCTCAATTTGAAGAGTGGGGAGTTGGAACCATACCTTGAGACTCCATGCAACATATTATTCTCTTACAGTCTCTTAGTCTCGAACCCGAGCATGAAGTTCCACTCGTACTCAATGAACTTGTTTATCTATTCCGTGCTACATGCCTAATAATCGCGGTCCGATGAGCATTTTGGCGATTCTCTCGATAGGAACCCAGAGCCCTCACCACAGAGTAGGTCAGAGTAGCAGTCGGAGCATGAGAGTGACATGATCACCAATCACACCTCATTGATCTCTTCCCATTGTCAACATCTTGTCTCTGAAAGTTGCGGCGAAATGTTAATGGCCTTTATCTCTGTGTGTGTGTGTGGAGTGTGGGCCATGGAGAGAGAGAGAGAAGGACTCTATTTCTTGAAGATGGGGGGAGGGTGAAAAATGAAAGAGAAGATTAATCTTGTCTCTAACTGACTAGTTCAAAATGACGGCCCAACCTTGATCCGGTCAAATGGGGTTTCAAAATCGATTTTAATATCAAACCAACTTTATCGAGTCATATTAAGTCAGGTGTTGCGGGTTGATCAAGCCATGAGATTTCTTGCATAGGCTTAATCTTAACCCATCTCATCTCATCTCATCTTATTATTATAATTTTTTCAAATTTTCATATAAAATATAAAAAACAATTCACTTTTTAAAATCTAAAAACAATAATAATATTAAAAAAATAATTTTCTAACAATATTTTATTCAACTTTCAACTTTTACCTAAAACCATCTCATCTAACTATCTAAACAATCTCACATTTTTTCCAAATTCTACTCAGTAGCCTTACACCACACACCTGCTGATGTGGGTCGATTTAATAAGTTATAAACTTTTCTTTTCTATCCTGGAACCACCAAAACCTCTGGTTGATCAATTCTTCTATATCGCCATTAAGAATGATGATCTTTATGACCATTTGGTAGATCTCAAGTTTATGGATCGCAACTAGAGTAATTAGAATACGAATTGTGATTATTTTAGTAATAACGAAATATGTATCAAATTAATCGATACCCTCCCCTTCGCAACTAGCATAGCTTTAAATTTATCAATTGTACCATCAGGTCTTAAATTCTTTTTAAAGATCTATTACATCCAATGACTTTACATCAAAGATCACATAAGTTCTAGGTGCCATTAGTGTTAAGAGATTTCGTTTAATTATTTACTGATTTTTTTCCACAAAGTAAAATCAATGGAAAGCATGACATCTTTAAAAGTCAAAGGGTCTTCCTCCACAGAATAAGTATAAAAATCATGTCCAAAATCCTTTTCCTTTCTCACTCATTTTCCTCTTCCAAGTTTATTTTCTAATCCAAATGAACTCTCACGATTAGATAAAATAATAGATTGACTACTGAGTGGAAGGAAAACTAGTAGGTTGACTAATGTAGGCAAAGAACTTTCTACTTTGTTTATTTTTTTAAAAAAATAGATCTTCAAAGAATGTTGCATCCCTAGACACCATGATGGTGTTGAGATCAATACCCTGAAATTATGATTTGATAATAAAAAACCTATATGCAGAACTATGTCTAGCATATCCAATGAAAACTACATTTACTATGTTGGGACCTAGTTTCATTTTCTTTAAATTTTTAAACATTAACCTTCGCAAGACAATCCAAAACTCTAAAGAAATTAATATTAGGTATTCTACCCTTCCAGAGTTCATACGATGTCTTATCAGATTCGTTAAATGGTACTCCATTCGAGATAAAACATGATGTAAGTATTGCTTCCCCCTTCCATTGTTTAGGTAGGCTAGAACTATAGAGCATGTATTTGACCAAATCTATCAAGGTTCTATTTTTTTTTTTTAGGAATATCGTTGAGGAGAATATGGAACGGTTTCCACATAGATAATACCATTATACTCACAACATTGAACCAACTGTTTAGATGAGTATTCACCTCCTCTATCAAACCTTATAATCTTAATCTTCACTCCAATTGGTTTACAACTTTAGTTTGTGACCCGATTTGTGACAATTAAAACAAATGGGTCTCTTATCATCCTTGTTTCTATAGGAATCTGGTTTCAAATTGTGCCCATAACTTGTTTTACCCTTATTAAAATTTGACTTTTGGTGTAATGGATTTTTATGTATTCTATGATCTTCTACAATATTTGCTTTAGATTGTAAATCAGAAACCAATAGTGGGATATGATAAATTTCTAAGTGTTGTTCATGGATTTTAATGGTGGAAATTAAGGTTTCCATGGTCATCTCTTTAGCCTTATGTTTAAGAAAGAGGCTAGAATTTTTCCATGAAGAAGGCAACTTATCTATTATACAAGTAACTTGGAGATGTTCAGATAATACCTCCCTGTTATTAAAGGATAGTTAACTCATAGGCTTGTTCTACCACGGATTTGGAATCATCCATCTTAAAGCCAAGAAATTGGCTTGCAATGTACCTATCAAGGACTATTCCATGCAAGTTCTAGTTACTGAGGCTCCTAAAAATGAAAATCATCAATCATCTGGCCAACAAAATAAACTAGAGTTAATAAGAACTTTCAACCCATTCCTCAAGACTGGCACCTAGCTCTACCTTTACCTTTCAAACCTAGTCATAAACAAAGCATATAATACACACTAACAACTTCAACAATTTGGAATTGTAAGAAACTAGAATTGTAATCCCATCAAACTGATTGTTATCAAGTTGATGATTGCAATAATAATAACAATAATAATAAAATTTGAAAGCATTAAGAGACATGACAAGAGAGTACTTAAATAGATTTAAGTTACAAGAAGGTAGAAAGCATATAGTATATCTTTTGGAGAACTCTGGTGAATATAAGTGGTCATTGATATCATAGACTGTACTCACAAATGACTATGAAATAAAGGAATTAATATGAGCAATTACTAAGTTACAAGTGAAGGAGCCTTGGTAATCTGGATATAGTACTTCAAGAGGGATTTGCCCACTAATTAATGAATTTTTGTTGCTCATGTGGATGCTTTCATTGTAGAATTGATTTTAAACAATATAGCATAAAGCACACACTTACAAGTGCATTGCTGTGTTCAACTTTGAAAAATGAGATAGGTATTGGCCCCCCATATATGATTCTGGTCAAATTGTATTTTGTTCAAGTTTTGAAGAAAACCTAGCTCTTTAGGTAAGAACTTGTTAATTAGTTTCTATTTAGATGCTTGGAAAAATGGATATAATATAAATGGATCTAAAGAAAAAAAATTAAATATATTGCTACTCTACAATATCAAAGTACCAAGTACCAAGGACAATGCCAACATACAAGGTAAATGTTGCATCCCAGACTTTTGAGATTTCTATTTAAGGAAAGTTAGGGTTTACACTATAATTCATATTTCTAATTTTAGAGAGTAAATTAGGGATAGATCTAAAATTTGGCACTCGAGCTCGTGTTCATTCCTTGAGGTTAATTATTGGGTACCTAGGACTCAAACCCTTGTTATGGAGGATTAAATTTAAGAAGATTTAGCTCTTGTTTGTTTCACAAACCTTTGAAACTATCTCATCACATTTTATCTCAACATCCAAACGGTAATTCTAAATTTTTAATTTTTTCATATAATCATTACAATTTTCTCAAATATTCAAACAAAATACAAAAAGAAATTTAATCTTTTCAAATCCAAAAAATAAAAAATAAAAAATTATATTATAACCCATATTTTAACTTTATAATTTTTTTATTCAAGTTTTTCTATCTCATTTTCTAAAACTCCATAAAATTTTAATTTAAACCATTTTACTACTATTAACAAATTATCTCATTACTATTTACTGATTTCTCATCTCATTTATATAACATAATGAGACCTTAAAAACTCATCAAACCCATTAGGCCCAAACCTACCAAGCCCATGTAAGGATGAACAAGCCAAGTATTATCCTTGCAAAGCCTATATAGCCCGTAGAAAAGAGCTCCCATATGTTATACACGAAGCTTACTTGCACTACAATTCTAGTTGCAAGCACAAGTCTAGGTCAACTCCAACTATAGATCACACATTCCTACTCCAACCACAACTCCTAGGGCAACTATGATTAGATCACATTCAAACACTCCACTAAACCCACAATACTAGGATTACCACACCCCCTGGGCTCTACACCCTCCTAGCTCTAGTTATAGACCCTATATGAGAGCCTACCTACCATTAGATGAGCCCCAAGTAAGGCCCCTCCAAGGCTATGAAAATATCTTATATTTTGTGCTAAAACCAAAAGCCCTAGGATACCATATGGGGATACACACTTTGATGCCCTCGGCTCAATTTAGAGATTGGAGAAACACACGATTAGCTAAAATTGTACAAGGATTAAAGTCAGTGATTATGATCATGTTCTTCTAGACATCGTGTTATGGTAAACTATAAACTCTCCTTTCAAATTCATATATATATATGTAGTAAATGTTTTAAAGCTCTTCTTTTTTCCTCTTCCTGTAGAGGTCCCCTCCTATCTTCGTATAGGTTCTATGTTTTTTAAAAATGGCAAATGAATTGAAAACAATGTACCAAAACTTGTCCCTATCTAAGAGGGAGAGAGATGAGCTTGTAGGGGAGCCGCAATACATCAAATCTACTATGGCAAGTAGAGAAAAATGTCTAGTAGTCTCTCTTGTCACAGAGAAATACTATAATCATTATGCATTCAAAAACACAATGAGGAAAATATGGTAATTAGTTCGAAAACTTATTTTCAAGGAGTTGGGGTCGAAGTTGTTGTTGGCTAAATTCAAGGATGAATGTGACAAGCATCAGGTCATGTGTGAAGGGCCATGGTCCTTTGACAGGATCCTTGTTCTTCTGAAGGAGATGGCCGGCGACATGCAAGTCTCCAAAATTCAAAGAAGAGAAGCCTCTTTTTGGATTAAATTGTTGGATATGCCACTACTGGCTATGAATGAAAGAGTAGGAAGGTTGATTGGTGGTGCAAATGGCTTTGTAGAGGAAGTGGATATTGAACAGGGTGAGGTTGCGTGGGGTGAATACATGTGTGTGATCGACTGGATATTACTTAGCCTCTTATGCATGGCAAGATGATCAACCTGGAAACTTTTGGTTCATAGGGTTAGGTTTGCTTATGAGAGATTGCCAAATTTTTGTTATGTTTGTGGCAAATTGGGCCATAACTATAAGGAATGCAAACTGAAGCAACCTCATCATGATGATTCGGAGTCTGGTATAGCCTCACTAATGAGGACCATGACTTCCAAAAGAGGTTGCAGATGGCAACGAAGCAAGATCACTCCCTCAGACTTAGATGCCATTAATACAGTGTAGCTGAGGTAGAAGGCAAAAAGGAAGTCACCTAAGCCTGAGTTGTGATGACCCACTTTTACGTGTATTTTCACTGAAGTGCTGTTTTTAATTTAATTAATATATTAGTGTATTTATTTTAAATTAATTTATTTTAATTTATTTTTATTTATTTGATGAGGTGTTTATTTTATTTAGTCGTTTTACGGTTTTTAATGTCGTTTTCGGCGGATCTGTTTTGGGTTCAGGAGTGAGGATTGGACCTCATTTCTTTCCTCCATCTTTTCTTTTCCCTTTTTCCTTTTTCTCTTTTTCTCTTTTCTTTCTTTTTTCTTTTTATCTTTTTTTCTTTTTCTCTTCCTTTTTCCCCTCCCCGTTCGTCTCTCTCTCTCTCTCCTCTCCCACGCCGGAAGATTCTTCTGCCCAGACCCACCGCCGCCGGCCATCGTGCAGCACACCACCCCCACCAAAATCTTCCCCTCCCTCCAGTGAACCACCCCACCAATTTTCACCGCCAACGGAGCTGCCGTTTGGTCGAAAAAAGCTCAGCAAGCCTCACAGATTTTTGCTCCGATCTGCCGCCGTCGCTCCACCTCCGGCTACCACCTCTTCACCACTTCATCATTGACTCATTGCCATCCTAAATCACCCATTTCCGGCCTCTAACAGCCACCGGAACAGCTCCCACGAGCTAGTTTCCGTTTTGGGCATTTCGACCCTTCCTCCGCCGTTTTTGCCTTCACCCACGGCCTAACTTCACTTCTACTAGCTTCATAAACATCCTTAGACCATTCCCTATCAATCCCGAGTCTTGGTTTGTCTCTGTTCAAAAGTGGGTATTTTACAACCCACGGCCACAGTGAAATTTCACTGTTACGTTGTTTTCCTTCCGCCGTTTGCAACACCGTGTGTTTTCTAAAAATACCATATAGTGCTGTAAGTATTTTTCAAACCCTACTTTTAGATTTAAATATATTTTGCTCATTCAATAATTATTTGTTGTTGGTTGGCTGATTCTGGACTGAGTCCGAGGAGTTCAGGGGTCGAATGGATTGAGGACAGAGTGCTTGGTTTTGCTTGTTTGTGATTGCTTGATTATTTGAGCCATGAGGTGTGAGCTGCATATTATGTTTATGTGCATTTTGTTTTAATCGAGAAAATCTCGTTTTATTGGCGAAAATGGTTTTGGGTGCGTGTGTCTCATGAGCCCAAGCCGGGATGAGTTATTATCTCGGTGGAGCTCCTCTAGTCACTCGGGAGTGGATAATACTGAGTGACATCCCCTGAGTTGTCACAGGGCGATGACCGGATCGCACGATACGGCAACACTGTCGTGACGACTCCGTGGTCCCTAGAGTGGCAGGGACTAAAGGATGGCTTGGCCAGGTACGCACGGGGCGCGAGTCTGGGCATCGCTTGTTTAGGTGTCACATGCGTAGTCGTTACCTGTGGTGTGGCACAGAGCCAGGGTGTGCGGGTGATCCCTAGGAGAGATCATGGTGCATGCATAACCGGATTGTTTTTATGGTTTTCGGATGTGGGCCATTTTCTGGAAAAATGGCAAGGTTTGGTTTCGAGGCTTCTGATCCATTTTCTGGGAAAATGGTGGTTTGGGCCATTATCTAGGATAATGGCAAGACTTGGTTTTAAGGATATGTTTTTGTGGGCCAAATAGGTTTTTGGCGTGCGTAGAAAAAATTATGGTTTTATGGCGCATGTGCATTGGTTTTTATTTCATACATATTGTTTGAGTTTTATATGTTTTTATCTAGTGGTGTTTTGAGTTTACTTACCTGCGGCACCATTTTTTTGGTACTGTAGATTTTGGTGCAGAGATCGAGGATGAGGAGGAGGAGGCTGAGCCCGAGGATGCGGCTCTGCCGAGATGCTGATGTTATGTTTTGTACTTGGTTTAAAATTATATTTGTGTTTGTAATATTCTATTCTATATGTTTTTGATCAACTTTGTATTAAACAAGAAAAATTCTGGTACTTTGTTATTGACTTGCTTTTCGCTGCGTATTTCTCGTGTACATTCATCGCTTATACACACACTTGGCACACGTCGATAGGGTGATGACCCGTAATGTTATCATCCGGACGTCTTGATTTTCCCGTGTCCGTGCATGGGGATTTGGGGGCGTCATAGGTGGTATAAGAGCGGTTTGGCTCTGGGTAAAACCACATGTCCTGTAGGTAGTACCAGAATGTTTTTATGGTTGTGTTTTAAAAATTATGTTAAGTAAAGTTGTTATTTGATTTGTTTTATTTGTTTTATCTGTTTGAGCTTGTTTGCTTGTTTTTATTTATTTAGTTATGTTTTTGCAAGCTGGTTTCTTTTTGTTTCTTGTTATGTGGTGTTGGTCTTTGATTTTTGTTTTCATTTTCTTAAAGGGGGTCAAAGGTTGTGGTGGCAGGAAAAAAAATGGTGAGACCAAAGAAATCTACTCAGGAGCCACGGGACAATACATCAAGAGATGAATCCATAGCCCAAGCAATATGGCAGATGACGGAGTTTATGCAGCAGAATTTTAGGCCACAGCAGACAGGGCCTTGGCCATAACAAGGAGGACCTTGGCCACAACAAGGGGGTCCCTGGCCGCCACAAGGAGGGTCTTGTCCGCAACAAGGAGGGCTTTGGCCGCAACCAGGAGGTCCTTGGCCACATCAGGAAGGGCCTTGGCTATACCCGGGAGGATGTAGTAGCACGGTGCAAGCCGGATGCACCTATGAGTGCTTTCTGGCGCATAGGACTCCACATTTCACTGGAGCAGAGGATCCACTTCAAGCTGGAAAGTGGATCAAGGACTTGGAAAGAACTTTTGAGGTGTGTGGTTGCACCGAGGCGCAGCAAGTACTCTACGCCAGCTATCTGTTGCAAGGCACCGCTTCTAATTGGTGGGATACCAAGAGGGTGATGTTGGAATCAGAATTTGGATCTTTCGCCGCTGTGACCTGGCAGCGCTTCAAGAAAGAATTTAACGACCGCTTCTTTCCCGCTTCAGTAAGGAAGCAAAAGGCAAGAGAGTTCTCAAATTTGGTTCAAGGGAGCACGATAGTGGAACAGTACGCCCGAAGATTTATAGAACTTGGGCGGTTTGCTCCCCACCTCATCGCCACAGAGGAGATGCGAGATGAGCGTTTCCAGGTGGGACTATGCCCTGATATACGCCTTATGGTGGTGAGTCACCGGATATCCACCTTTCAGTACTTAGTGGATGTGGCCACCCTTATAGAGCGAGAGAATAATCTGTGTATGGGCTCCCCTTCGGGTCATAAGAGGCGGAGTTTTTCTGGTGAAGGAAGCAGCTCATAAGGGACCACTCTCCGTGGTCCCTAGAGTGGCGGGGACTAGAGGATGGCCTGGCCAGGTACGCGCGGGGCGCAAGTCTGGGCATCGCTCGTTTAGGTGTCACATGCGTAGTCGTTACCTGCGGTGTGGCACAGAGCCAGGGTGTGCGGGTGATCCCTAGGGGAGATCATGGTGCATGCATAACCGGATTGTTTTTATGGTTTTCGGATGTGGGCCATTTTCTGGGAAAATGGCAAGGTTTGGTTTCGAGGCTTCTGATCCATTTTCTGGGAAAATGGTGGTTTGGGCCATTATCTGGGATATTGGCGAGGCTTGGTTTTAAGGATATGTTTTTGTGGGCCAAATGGGTTTTTGGCGTGCGTAGAAAAAATTATAGTTTTATGGTGCATGTGCATTGGTTTTATTTCATGCATATTGTTTGAGTTTTATATGTTTTTATCTAGTGGTGTTTGGAGTTTACTTACCTGCGGCACCATTTTTTTGATACCGTAGATTTTGGTACAGAGATCGAGGATGAGGAGGAGGAGGCTGAGCTCGAGGATGTGGCTCCGCAGGGATGCTAATGTTATGTTTTGTACTTGGTTTAAAATTATATTTGTGTTTGTAATATTCTATTCTATATGTTTTTGAACAGCTTTGTATTAAACAAGAAAAATTCTGGTACTTAGTTATTGACTTGCTTTTCCCTACGTATTTCTCATGCACATTCGTCGGTTATACACACACTTGGCACACGTCAATAGGGTGATGACCCGTGATGTCATCATCCAGAAACGTCTTGATTTTTCCATGTCCGTGCATGGGGATTTGGGGGCGTCACATGAGCAATTGGATAACCAAAAGAAGAGAAAGATCCAGAGAAGGGATTCGCAAGATGCATATGAAACATAAACACAAATGGTGGAGGCTATTGATCAGCCCTGCCAACAGCCATGAAAACCAACAGTTGGAACTTCCATGGGCTTGGGAGTTCCCACGTGGAGTTCAAGCTCTTTTGTGACTTGGTCAGGAAGGAAGTTCTCGTGATACTATTCTTGCAAAAAATAAGTCACACATGAGGAAGATGGAATTCATTAGAATGACGGTAGGTTTTGAGAGTTGTTTTGTAGTGAGTTGATATTGAAGAAGTGGTGGCTTAGCACTTTGGTAGAAAGAGGTCCAACTTAGTATCAAAAGCTATTCAAAGAATCATATTGATGCTATGGTTCAGGATAAGGAGAGTGACAGAGAGTGGCACCTTACTGGTGTGTATGGAAAATCTTGAAACTAATCTTAGGAGTGGGACATGGAACATAGTCAAGTCACTGACGGGTTTGGATTCTGAAGCATGGATAGTTTGTGGAGACTTTAATGAGATCCTATGCAAGCAGGAGAAGAGGGAGGAAGTAAGAGGCCTGAGAGACAAATGAGGGAGTTCAGATAGTTTATTGATGACTATTCATTCATTGATTTGGGATTTGAGGGACCTCAACTCACATGGTGTAATAATAAGGAAATGCAAAATACTATCAGTGAAAGAACTGACAGATACTTGGAAAATAATAGTTGGCTTGAAATGTTCCCCTATGCTTATTTGTTGCATGGTTTGGCAGCTCATTCAAACCATCTACCAATAATTCTCAATACCAGCCATGAGAGGAGGCCAAGCAAGAAGAAGATATTTTAGTTTGAAGCCATGTGGACTAAAGATGATGGTTGTGAAAGAGTTGTTGCAAATTCATGGAATGGGAGAACTGATGGACTGCATATGCCCAACATTATCTGATATGAACCCATAGAATTGGAATACTTTGAACCCACAATCAATTTGAAAATTCACTCAAGAAAGCCAAAATCAAGTAAATGGATGAAAGAATTTAGATCCGTTGAGGAACTCGTTTCAATAACCTAAATTATATTAAAATCTAAACCCGTTGAAGAACCTGTCTCAATAACCCATATTAAAAAGGAGGAATGCTACAAAGGTTATAATTTACCTTTGATAAGTTCAAAAGTTCAATCAAGAATAAGAAGAGATAAACTCAACTCACAATCAATAAAATTCATCAATTTTCATAAACTTTTTATAATGAGGCAGTAAAGAATATTTAAATTAAAATCTCACAAAACCCTAGGTAAAATAAAAGCTCATCTTCCCAAAATGCCCCTGAGTAAATAGTGTCGTGGCTACAGTATCGCGCTATAATAACTCGGCTACAGTAACCCTTTTGAAACCCTAGTTCAAAAAAATAATAACTTTCCCAATATGCCCTTAAGCTGTTCTGATAATAAACCTAATTATTCTAAACTAATAAAATAAGTTCTTTAAATGAATTATACAAGTTGAAAACCTTCAATTTGCCCAAAGCCTTTAAGTCATATTGTTGCTCTCTTCCATAGTTTGTATCAAATGAATCAAAATTGGATTTTCATTTTTCAAGTTCATCTTGAATGTTAGGCTATTGCTAGACTCTTCCTAAGTAGATTGTAGCAATCCTTGCATTTCTTCCTTGGTCTTCTTAGCTCTTGATCTCATGATTGCCTCATTTGAAACTTGCAAAGAATCTTTAAGACTTGGTCCACCTTGGGGGCCATCATTCCCCCTTTCCTCAAAAGGATTTGATCTCAAATCTTCACCTAAATCAAAAGGAAAAATTTTAGTAATATTGAAAATAGTGGAAACATAATACTTACCTAAAAGATCCACTTGATATGAATTATCATTAATTCTCTCACGAATTTGGAAAAGTCTATCCAAACTACTCCTATCATCAACAAGCAAAAATATCAAATCTAAAGGAGTAATGGATTAAAACCATAAATAATTTCAAAAGGAGAATAAGAAGTGGTACTATGCATGGTCCTATTATATGCAAATTCTATAAATGGCAAACAATCCTCCCAAGTTTTTGAATTCTTATGAATAGTAGTGCGTAAGAGTTTAGTTAAAGTCCTATTAACTATTTCAATCTGGCCGTTAGTCTATGGATAACAAGTAGTGGAAAATAAAAGTTTAGTATCCAATTTTCCCAACAAAACCTTCGGAAAGTAGCTAAAGAATTTAACATCCCTATCAGAAACAATACTCCTAGGCACACCATGAAGTAGTACGATCTCCCTGAAACACAAGTCAATTATGTTTGTGGTATCATCAGTTTTATGACATGGAATGAAATGTACTGTTTTGCTAAATCTATCCACAACCACAAAAATAGAATCTCTACCCCTTTTTGTCATAGGCAGCCCCAAAACAAAGTCCATAGATATGTCTAGTAATGCCTCACTAGGAACGTGTAAGGGTGTATACAACCCATGTGGCAAAACTTTAAATTTGGCTTTTCTACATGCAATGAATGCACCAGCAACAAATGTGATTGACACCTCTTTTCATCTTAGGCCAAAAGAAATATTCGTACAACAAGTCAATGAATGACAAATGATACTCCCACAAATGTTTATGGAACACATCTAAAATCTTCCTTTCACCAAAATGGCCACTCCAATTATATGCAAACTTAATGAATGGCAAATTGTACTCCCACAAACATTCACGCAACATTTTTAAAGTCTTCTTTACACCAAAATGTTCCAACAAACCACATCCATGCACAAACATCTCACGCATAAGACTAGTAGGCTCACAAAGTTTATTCTCTCTAAACAAATATCAATCTAGTTTATAGCACTTATCAAGCGATGCTTTCTCACGTACTCCATACACACTAGCAAAGTCATTATCATTAGCATGTAATTTCTTATCATATTTATATCTCAATAACTTTGCATCTAAAATAAAGACAAGAACATACCTTCTTGATAATGCATTAACTACAAGATTTTCCTTACCATGCGTGTATTTGATTTCATAAAGAAAAGTCTCAATACATTCCTCCTACTTATCATGCATTCTAGTCAACAACTTACCGTGTCCCTTCAAATGTATTAAGGACTCGTGTTCTTGAAAGAAAGGTCTGATAGGGATTGTCACACCTGGCACAAAGTTAATGTAATGCTCTCTCTCTAATAGGTGGCAATCCATTAAACACTCCAGTAGGAATCATGACCCTATATTTCTGCAACAAAGAAACAATAACACTAGGCAAAGAGTCATTAAATTCATTAGTACAAAAGCTTGTCTTAGCATAAAAACTCATTTTTCTCTTTGTTTTTCTCTCACTTTCTTCACCTTGCTTTTCTTTTCACTCTTTTTTTTTTTCTTTCACTCTATTTTTCAACATATTTTTTTGAACTCTTGGCCTCACAAATGTTTTTCAACATGTTCTCTCTTTTCTTTGAGGTTTTAGCTTCACCCTCATCTTCTCTCTCTCTCTCTCTCACTCTCTCTCTCTCTCACACACACACACACACACACACACATTTTCGGTCTAACTTTTTCTTTCTTTTTCAATCTCACTCCCTCTCTTTTCTTTTTTCTCAACCTTACTTTTACTCTCTCTATTTTGATCAATCTCACTTTCATTCTTTTTTTTTTTTAATCAACCGTACTTTTCAACTTTAGTTGGTCCTCATGAACCTGTGTTGGAGTTAAATGAGTAAGTTTGATTTTTTTTTTCCATCATTTTCAAAACTATACATTTTTATGAACCCATCATATATTACTCTCCTATCACACTGTCACGGCCTCCCCAATAAAATATTGTCAGCATGCATAGACACTACATCACAAAACACCTCATCTTTGTACTTTCCAATTGAAAAAGAAGCTAGCACTTGTTTATTTATCCTAACCTCCCTACAATTATTCAACCACTACAACTTGTATGGTCTAAGGTGTTTCAAGTTAGGTAAATTTAATTTCTTAACTAAAGTAGTACTAGCCACATTAGTATAATTCCCTCCATCAATGATCATACTACATACCTTGTTGTTGAGTGGCATCTAGTATGAAAAATATTCTCTCTCTACTGCTTCATATCATCTATTTTAATTTGTGCATTGAGAGCACGCCTGGAAATAAGAGACTCACCATACTCTTCACACTTATACCCATTCTCAATACTAGGCTTACGTCTTCTCGTATCTTTTCCATCATGCAGATTTCTAATCACTGCATCTCATTGATCCATCCTGTCACTCACTTCCCCGAATGCCAAATTTAACCTTTCAAGCTTTTGTTGCATGGACTACAATACAAAGAATGAATTGTTTGCCACCCCCTTCGGTGTTGAGTCACTATTATGAGATATCGTGATGTGCTGCACAAAAAGAATGCTAGTGGCAAAAATTTCACACATCCCTTACCTGTTTACGCTCGAATAATGACACTCCATTTGTGTTTCACTCTTAATCGAATTTTCCCGATAATGATCTCACACTCTATTCCCTTTTACCTCAAGAGTTTTCCTACTCAAGTTCTTTAAGAACTAATTGAACTCAATCAAGACAATACAACCTTGTTTTATTTCAACTAATAATTAGGTTCAAGAAATAAGAACAAAAGAAAATACGGAAGGAATAAAATGACACGAGAATCAAGAAAATTATATGAGAGAAAGAGTAAATACAAAACAGGATACCAACTATAGTATTATTGTATTCAGCCCCTTTGATGATAATGCTCAAGCAATTCTTTTTTCTTTTTTTTTTTTTGAATTTCCTATTCTTTTTTTTTTCTTTTCCTTTCTATTCTTTTCTTTTCCTTTCTTTTCTTTTCTCACCAATTCAATCACAAACAGTAATATTCAATTGTATAAATCAAACAACTAAATTCAAACACACAAGAATTGACAAATGTGAAAGGAAACAATGAAACGGAACTTCAAGCAATTGACAATTCAAAGATGGAAGAAGCCATAGAATTTAAAAACCCTAATGAAGCAAATTTCAGCAGCTCAAGAATAAGGAATTTCTATACTTTGTTTTTTTTGGCAACCCTAGAATAATGAAACCCTAGAAATAAATTTAAAGATGCAAAAATTAAAAGATAAAATCAGACTTGATTAAAAACCTTGCTCTGAATACCAAATGACATGAACCCACAGGATTGGAATCCCTTGAACCCACAATCAATTTGAAAACTCACCCAATAAAGCCGAAATAAAATCAATAAATGGAAGAATCTAGACCCATTGAGGAACTCATTTCAAGAACCTAAATTATATGAAAATCTAGAGCCGTTGAAAAACCTATATCAATAACCCAAATTACAAAGGATGAACGTCACAAAGGTTGTGATTTACCTTTGATAAGTTCAAAAGTTCAATAAAGAACAAGAGTAGATAAACTCAACTCAAAATGAATAAAATTCATCAATTTTTATAAACTTTCATAATGAGGTAATAAAGAGTATTAAAACTAAAACCTCACAAAACCCTAGGTAAAATAAAGCCCAATCTTTAAAAAATGCCCCTAAGTGAATAGTGTCACGACTACAATAACTCGGCTACAGTAACCCTCTTGAAACCTAAGTTCAAAAAAAAAATAATTTTTCCAATATGCCCTTAAGCTATTCTTATCATAAACCCAATTATTCTAAACTAATAAAATAAGTTCTTTAAATGAATTAAACAAGTTGAAAACCTTCAATTTGCCCAAAGCCTTTAAGTCATGTTGTTGCTCTCTTCCATAACTTGTATCAAATGAATCAAAACTGAATTTTCATTTTTCAAGCTCATCTTGAATGTTGGGTTCTTGCTAGACTCTTTTCAAGTAGATTGCATCAATTCTTGCATTGTTTCCTTGCTCTCATTAGCTCTCAATCTTGTGATTGCCCCATCTGGAACTTGCAAAGGATCTTTAAGACTTGGTCTATTTTGGAGCCCATCATTATCCGTATAATTGGTGCCTGCTCTTAAAGGTTAGCAGACTAGAATCAGATAAAATTTAGAAATGTCCAAAATAGAATCAAACAAGCTCGTGAACACTTGCAACATGTGCAAATATTGATCCCTACTACGCTAGTTTGGATGCTCATCAAGGGGCTAGGAATAACCGCAATGCTGGCTCGAGAGAGAAGAGATACTATGGAAACAAAGAGCTAAAGCACTATGGTTGAAGGAGGGAGATTAGAATACCAGGTTTTTCCACCATAAGGCTTCTCAAAGAAGAACAAAAAATTTTATTTAGGGCTTGAAGGATGAGGAAGGAGTCTGACTGTTTGAAGAAGGTAGGAATCAGGTGATTCTGTCTTATTTTCAGGCCCTATTTATTGCTTTCAGGCCCTATTTACTGCTACACCTTAGTCTAGTATTATGGATTTCCTTAATGACATGGCTGGCAAAGTTACTGAGGAGATAAATCAGGAGCTTTTGAGAGATTTCAAGAGAGAAGTGGTGCAAGCTGCCTTGGATAAAATGCACCCCACTAAGGCCCTTGGACTTGATGGTATGTCCCCATGTTCTTCCAACAATATTGGCATATTGTTGGTGATGTTGTTACAGATGCTGTGTTGCATGATCTACAAAGTGGTACAATTTCATCTACCCTTAATCACACTTTCATTACTTTGATCTCAAAGAAAAAGAGACTTGAAAAAATTACTGAGTTTAGGCCTATTAGCTTTTGTAATGTTGTGTATAATTGATTTCAAATGTGCTTGCTAATAGGCTTAAACTTATTCTAATGATGTTGTATCTATCTCTCAAAGTGCTTTTGTCCTTAGTAGACTAATTAATGACAATGTGCTTGTTGCATATGGATGATTCATTTTCTAAGAAACAGGAGGTAAGAAAAGGAGGGATACATGTCTATCAAATTAGACATAAATAAGGCTTATGATAGAATTGAATGAGGCTATATGGAGGTTGTGATGGGCATAAGGGGTTTTCATACTAGATGGATTCATCTGGTGATGATGTGTACTAAAATTGTGTCTTTTAAGTTTTAATAAATGGGGAGCCTGAGGGACAAATAATTCTTTCTTTAGGTATAAGGCAAGGGGACCCCTTGTCCCCATATCTCTTCTTATTATGCACTGAAGGTTTGATAACCTTACTGAAACAAGCTGAAGCCTCAAACCAAGTGTTTGGTATCAAGGTCTGTAGAGGGGCACCAAGAATTTCTCATTTGCTATTTACAAATGATAGCATATGATCCTACAAAGCCAACAGTGCATAATATCACCATATTTAGCAACTACTTGGTCAGTATGAGGAAGCTTAAGTGTAAAAGGTGTGTAGAGACGAAACTGCTATCATTTTTAGTAAAAATGTGGATTCAGAGAAGTAGGAGTCGATGGATTTTTGGTGTGTGCAAAAATTCCACTAGTATGAGAAGTACTTGGGATTACCTCCATTAGTTGGTAGAGCCAAAACAAAGGCATTTTCTGACATTAAGCATAAAGTTTGGGCCAAGTTACAGAGTTGGAAGGAGAAAATGCTATCACAAGATGGTAAGGAGGTACTCATTGAAGTTGTTGCTTTTCGAATCCCAACATATCTATGAGCTATTTTAAATTACTTGGACATTACTGGAGTAAACGATGGCACATTTTTTATGGGGTCAAAGGAAAGAGGAACGCAAAATTCACTGGCTTAGTTGGGCGAAGCTGTGTGACCATAAGCAGGCTGGAGGCATGAGTTTTAAAGACCTCAAAACCTTTAATGATGCTCCCTTAGCCAAGTAGGGTTAAAGAATTATGCAAAAGCCTGCTATCTTGCTACGCCAAGTGTTTAAAGCAAGATACTTTCCAAAAGTCTCTATTCTAGAGTCCAAGCTAGGTTATAATCTCAGTTTTGTATGGAAGGGCATATGGGAGACTAAACAATAGTTGGCTATGGGATGCAAATGGAGAGTTGGATCAGGACAGTCCATCAAGGTATGGAAGGCCAATTGGATATAGGCCATCCAAATCTGGCCATTAATGTGAATTCTACATAAACTTGTGATTATGATGCCACAATTGATAGCTTAATTGAACCTCAGTCACACTGGTGGGATGTTGAGAAGGTAAGAACCCTGTTACTTGTAGAAGCAGCTAATGAAGTCCTAAAAATTATTCTCAGTCCAAGCAACTCTGAAGACAAGATTATCTAGGCTTATGAACCAAATGGACAGTTTACTATATAAGAAGTGCTTATCAAGTTTAGAGAGGCTAAGAAAAATAGGATGGAGAGTGAGAGCTCGAGAAATATGGCTTTACAGAAACTATGGAAAGACTTATGGAACATGAAATTGCTAAACAAGATCAAGGTTTTTACCTAGAAAGCCTGCAAAGAAAGTTTAGCAACAAAGCAAAATTTGATGAAGAAACAGGTGATACATGAAGACTTATGTCTATTTTGCAAAACTGAAGTTGAGGATGTGGCTCATGCCCTTTGTCTCTGTCTTCATTAAGAGAGGCATGGGAAACACATCTTCATATTGTTCTCTCAGTAGGTTTACCAACACATTATGGGCATATTGTAGGTTACTTAAGTGGATTAAATCATAAGGATAAGCCGGAGTTGTTCTTCTTGATCTCATGGAGCTGCTGGTATAGGCATAAATCAGCTACTTTCAAAGATAAGTGCATACATATTGACTAGGCTATTAGTCATTCCATGGTAGTACAAAAGGCCTACAAGGAAAAAAGAGGTCAACCCCTCAAAGTGGTGAGGCTAGATGGAGTACCCTTTTCCAATAGTGTTCAAATTGAATGTTGATGGGGCTATGTTTCAAAACCAACATAGTGTTGGCATTGGTGCTATTTTGAGAGATTGCAAAGGTGAAGTCCTAATGGCAGTTAGTAAAAAGGAATAAGAAGTGAATGATGCTATAGGAATCAAGATGCTGGAAATCTTCAGAGGCTTGCAATTGAGTGTCCATCTGGGTACTCATCATCTCATAGTCGAGAGTGATGCATTAACCTTAGTACAGGAACTCCACAAATCAGAACCATCTATGGCCTTGGTTGGAAATGTCATTAAGGATACTAAGGAGCTTATGCACTGTTTTCAAAGTTGTGAAGTGAGACATGTTGGAAGAAATTGCAATGAAGTTGCACATACGAATGGAATGCATTTTTGGAATGTTAGTGATATTAGCTTGTGGTGGGTATCTTTCCCTAATGTAATTGCTCTAGTCATTTAGTCTGAGAGATTAATGTAATGCTAATATCGTTTAATGAAAGTTTTTTCTATTTAAAAAAAGTAAATGTTTTAAAGGTATATATATTTATAAGCCCATCATTGATAGCCACTTTTCATGAACCCTATTTATGATGAAATATTTTTTTATAATTTAGAATTGTATGGTTGATGCGTGACTAAATACCATGTAGTATGTCTATCTATTATCTATTTTTAAAAGAACGAAAGGTAAGCGAAGGTAAAAGAAAATGAATGGTATGAATGCATGTGTTTGATGAGGTTAATGAAATGATCATATGAGATTGATGAAAATATCATAACATTGGTATCGATGGTAATGTTGGAATGCATCACTAATGGTGCACCTAATTTTAACACCTCATTCCCTTGGGTTATGAATAAAATCCTTTTTTGAAATACATGGACACCGGTGTGCTACTAATCTTGACTTAAAAGGTTTTTCTTCTTAAAGATCTTCTTAAAGAAGTGCCAGATACAAAAGATTCTATAAATAAATAAAATCAATCATGATTAAAATATTTAAAACCTAAAAGAGAGTTTGTGAAAGTACTTTATTAACATCAATAGTCTTATGTGCTTATCAAGAATAACTTATTAAAATGAAATCATGAAACTAAGTATATCATAAACTGTCTAGGCATATGCCCTGTCTCCCTAGGCCAAATCCTATCCTACATTTCAATCCTCATAACAATCATCACCTCGAGTAGATAAAATATAAAAGCATACAAAAATGAGTCAAATGCACAATGAGCAACACAACATATGGTAAACATAATATTAACATAGGGCTTGTTAGGAAACATGCATACTCATAGTTATATACATAAATAACATGAACATGAACCTAAACATGATCTATGCATGAAATGCCTTAATTTGTCTTTCACTTGTCATAGGTCGGTACCCATTGTTGACCCCCATGAGTTAGGGTTAGTAAATTTTAGTAGATTTCAATTCCACCTACGGCCATAAATTGTGGAGTCCATGCACAAAACATTGGCCAAAATAAAAGGCTTAGATTTAAATTTTCAGAGCCAGCAAAGAAGTTTAAGGGGATGAACTAATGTGGCGGTACTCTGCTCACATACTTGACAACTGATGTTTGTTATTTCATTACGTGTGGGATAAGCCTCCAATACTTTTACTAGATTGTCAATATTGCATTAGGGCTAGGCCTATGCTCCGACTCTGACGGAGTTGAAATCGTGATTCTGACTTTTGTTGCAGTCAAAATTGATCTCTGATTCCAATTCTGAAAGGAATCGAAGTTCGATTCCGATTAGAATTTGGAGTTCCGATCGGTGTCGAAATTTCGACTTCTGACTGTAAAATAACCTTCTTGTTTTAAATTTATTTTATCCTTGTTTAATAAATACTCAATAAAAACTCACTTTATATAGATTTTATTATTGTTTAGTATTTCTCAATTAAACAAATAGGAATTATTTTATTGAATGGAGTTTGAATATGTATTTTATACTCTATTAATATTTCTCTTTTTTGTTTTTGTATGTGATGTTAGCTTGGTACTTGAAAGTTGAAACTTTAGTTTTTATTAATTTGAGGTATTTTTGTATAGATTTCATTCTTATTTTCAATTTTCTTGAAATATATAAAAGCTTGTTTTGACTAAAAATTATTAAATATATATATTTTTTTGGTTTAGGTACAACGAGTATTAGGGACAATATTTTCATCCCAAAAGTTCAAATTTGTTTGAACATGTTAGACTATATAATTAATTATTATACATAATTCAAAAAGTCCTGAACAATTAATAATATAAATAACAGTCTATTTCAAAATTTGATTAAACAGTCTATAAAAATAAACATGTTGATTCAACAAAAAAAAAACATCATTTGCAGCATCGTATTTGGTCATTCGATGTACCTGAAATTAAGATAAAAAAGTCTTCAATCAATAAATGTAACCAAAATTGAACACAATAAAAGTAAAATTTAATTACCATTAATACCAATAAAGATTAAATTAATTCTGATATCAACTTATCTTTATCCATACTTCATCAGTTGTGATGACTCGCTTTTACTTGTATTTTCACTGAAGGGTTGTTTTTAATTTAATTAATATATTGGTTTATTTATTTTAAATTAATGTATTTAAATTGGTTTTTATTTATTTGATGTTGTGTTTAATTTATTTAGTCGTTTTACGATTTTTAAAATCGTTTTCGGCGGATCTGTTTTTGGTTTTCGGAGTGAGGATTGGACCTCATTTATGACATCCTTTCTCTTTTTCTTTTTCCTTTCCTTTTTCTTCTTTTCTTTCTTTTCCTTCTTTTTCTTCTTCTTTCCTCCCTGTTTTCTTTCTCTCGCGAGCTGCTTCTTCTCTTTCTCCTTACCATCGCTGCCCCTTTGACTGCCTAGTTCTCCGCCGTTTGGCCGCCGTGTAGTGCACCACCCCCACCATGCTCTTCCTCTCCCACCAAAGATCATCCCCACCAATTTTCAGAGCCATCAGACCAGCCATTAGCCGCCACGCACGGTTGGAAGTTACAGCACCTGTCCTGTTTTTCTCCCTTGTCGCTGGTTGCTTTCGCAGCCTAGAACAGCAGCTAGCCAGCGGCGTGGCCTACACCACCCACCCTATGTTCTTCCCCTCTCACCGGTGAACATCCCTACCAAGTTTCACCTCCATCCGAGCCACCGTTAGCCACCACGAGCTCCTCCAAGCCACACGATTTTTCACTGATTCCAGTGCCGTCGCACTACCTCCGGCCACCATCTCTTCACAGCTTCTTCCCCTACCTCTTGCCGACCTAAACCACCCATTTTCGGCCTCGATCCGTTGTCAGAGCAGCTCCCACGAGCTCAGCTCTGATTTGAGTTTTTTTCCATTTCCTCCGCCATTTCCACAGCCACCCACGACCAAAACTCATTTTTCTTAGCTTCATAAATATCTCAAGACCTTTTCCTATCAATTTCGTGCCTTGGTTTGTCTCCGTTCGAAAGTGGGTAATTTATTATCCACGGCCACAGTGTAAATTACACTATTACATTGCTTTTCTTCCGCCGTTTGCAAAGCCATGAGCTTTCAAAAAATATCGTATAGCGCTATAAGTATTTTCTAAACTCTACTTTTAGATTTAAATGTATTTTACTCTTACAATAAATATTTATCTGGTTGGTTGGCTGATTCTGGACTGAGTCCGAGGAGTTCAGGGGTCGGATAGATTGAGGACGGAGTTGCTTGGTTTGTTGAGTTGTGATTGGTTGTTTGGTTTATGCCTTGAGGCATGCATTACATATTGCATTCACGTGCATTATATTTAAATTGAGAAAATCCTGTTTTATTGGCGTAAATGGATTTTCGGGTGCGTGTGTCTCACGAGCCCAAGCCGGGATGGGTTATTATCTCGATGGAGCTCCCCTGGTCACTCGGGAGCGTAATATACTGAGTGACGTTCCCTGAGTTGTCGCTGGGCGACAACGGGAGCTGGGGCTATGGGATGCTTGGCTACGAACGGGCCGGGCGCGGAACCAGGCATCGCTCTACACACTGACTCCATGACCTTTCGCTGGCGAGGACTAGAGGATGCTTGGCTACTAACGCGTGGGGCTCGGAACTGGGCATCGCTCGTTTAGGTGTCACACGCGTGGTCGTTACCTGCGATGTGGCATAGGAGCCAGGGTGTGCGGATGACCCCTAGGGGAGGTCATGGTGCATACGGATTAATTGGTTAATGGTTTGAATTGGATATAGGCCAAATGTGACTTTTGGCGAGATATTTGGAAAGGTTATGTTTTTGGGCCAAAGGGAATTTTTGGCGTGCCTGGAAAAATTATGATTTTATGGGACATGTGCAATGCATTATTTCATGTATGTTGTTTGAGTTAATATGCTTTTATCTAGTAGTATTTAGATTTGACTTACCTGCTGCACCATTTTTGGTACCGTAGATTTTGGTGCAGAGTTTGAGGGAGAGGAGGAGGTTGAGCCCGAGGATGCGGCTCCGCCAGAGTGCTGAGTTAAAGTCTATGCTTTGTAGTTAGTTTTTTTAAAACAAAATTTGTGTTATGTAATATTTTATTATGTATGTTTTGAACAGCTTTGTATTAAATAAGAAAAATTCTGGTACTTAGTTATGATTTTTATTATCCGCTGCATGTTTCTTCATGCACACTCGTTGCTTATATACACACTTGGCACTCGTCGATAGGGTGGTGAACCGTGATGTCATCATCCGAACGTCTCAATTTTTCCATATCTATGCGTGGGGATTTGGGGGCGTCACAAGTGGTATCAGAGTGATTTGGCTCTGGGTAAAACCACATGTTCCGTAGGGAGTAACAGAATGTTTTTAAAGTTGTGTTTTAAAAACTTATTTTAAGTAAAGTTGCTATTTGACATGTTTTATTTTATTTATTTATTTGAGCTTGTTTGCTTATTTTTATTTATTTAGTTATGTTATTGTATGCTGGTTTCTTCTGTTTCTTGCTATGTGGTGTTGGTTTTGGTTTTTAGTTTTATATTGGTTTTATTTATTTTTCTTAAAGGGGGTCAAAGGTTGTGTTGTGGCAGGAAAAAAATGATGAGACCAAGGAAATCTACTCAGGAACCACGGGACGATACATCGAGAGATGATTCCATAGCCCAAGCAATACGGCAGATAACAGAGTTCATGCAACAGAATTTTAGGCCCCAACAAGGAGGGCCTTGGCCACAACAAGGGGGTCCTTGGCCACAACAAGGGGGTCCTTGGCCACAACAAGAAGGGTCTTGGCTACAACAAGAAGGGCTTTGGCCACAACAAGGAGGTCCTTGGCCACATTAGGGAGGGCCTTGGCTATACCCAGGAGCGCCTAGTAGCATGGTGCAAGCCAGATGCACCTATGAGTGCTTTCTGGCGCATAGAACTCCACACTTCACTGGAGAAGAGGATCCACTTCAAGCTGGAAAGTGGGTCAGAGACTTGGAAAGAACCTTTGAGGTGTGTGGTTGCACTGAGGTGCAACAAGTACTCTACGCCAGCTATTTGATGCAAAGCACCACTTCTGAGTAGTGGGATACCAAGAGAGTAATGCTGGAATCAGAATTGGGATCTTTTGCCGCTGTGACCTAGCAGCTCTTCAAGAAAGAGTTTAATGACTGTGGAACAGTACGCCCGAAGATTTATAGAACTTGGGCGATTTGCTACCCACCTCATCGCCACAGAGGAAATGCAAGCCAAGCGTTTCCAGGAGGGACTACGTACTGATATACGCCGTATGGTGGTCAGCCACCAGATATCCACTTTTCAGGATTTAGTGGATGCGACCACTCTTGTGGAGCGAGAGAATAATCTGAGTATGGGCTCCCCTCTAGGACATAAGAGGCGGAGTTTTTTTGGTGAAGGAAGCAGCTCAGGTTCGCCTCAGAAATTTGTTCAGAGGACCAGAACTCGACCTCAAGCGGCTTCAGGTGTACGTATGGGAGGATGGGTGCCAATTTGCAGAATTTGTAATAGAGCTCATGAGGGCGAGTGTCGGTTGAGTGGTGGACCCCAGTGTTACTGATGCGGCCAAGTGGGACATATTGCTTGTGAGTGCCCTGTCAATGTTCAAAGAAGCCGTTGAGGTAGACGCGGTGGAAGAACAAATCCAAGGCAAACAGTACAAGCCTGGGTTTATGCTGTCATACCCATGTTGATGATGAGGCACCAACGACCCATGATGTTGGAGTAATTACAGGTATGGATCTAATCTAATTTAATTTACTGTTGGATTTGATTTTTGGTGTGTATTGGTTTCTTCTTTGTTTTTTTGGATTTCTTGCGTTAATGTGTTTGGTTTAGGGAGAGTCCGTTTATACGAGTTTTATGCTTGCACTTTGTTTGATTCGGGTGCTTCACAGTCATTTGTATCTTTCACTTTTACTCGGATGTGTAATTTGATCACGGAACTTTTGTCGAAGTCATTGATAGTGGCTCTACCCAATGGTGAAATGGTATGGTGTTCCAAGGTTGCTTTGGGTTGCCCATTAAATTTTGATGGAAGGTTCTTGGATGTTGATTTGGTGGTGTTTAAGCTGTTGGGTTTTGATATCATCCTCAAGATGGATTGGCTATACCGATATTCTGCGAGTATTAATTGCAGAAGTCGGGTAATTAGCTTTCAGTTTCCAGATGGTGATTGTCTGAAATTTGCGGGGAGTAAGCTAAAAGAAAAGCCGGTAATTATATCGGCAATTCAAGCAAAAGAGAGTTTGCATGGGGAGCGGATGCCTTCTTAGTTCAGATGGTGTCTATGTCGTCTGAGAATAAGTCTTTAGTAGACATTCTAGTTGTAAAGGAATTCTCCGATGTGTTTGTGTGCTGAGTTTAAGTCTATGCTTTGTAGTTAGTTTTTTTAAAACAATATTTGTGTTATGTAATATTTTATTATGTATGTTTTGAACAACTTTGTATTAAACAAGAAAAATTCTGGTACTTAGTTATGACTTTTATTATCCGCTGCGTGTTTCTTCGTGCACATTCGTTGCTTATACACACACTTGGCACTCGTCAATAGGGTGGTGACCCGTGATGTCATCATCCAGACGTCTCAATTTTCTCATGTCTGTGCGTGGGGATTTGGGGGTGTCACATCAGTCATTAGCAACTATTCTGAGGTTCGCAATTACATTTGTGAAATAATAAAAAAATATAAATTAAATAGATTTATGAAATCATAAAAACAATTAAAATAATCAATAATAAAAAAAAAAGTAAAATAAGCTTACCCTCTTCAAGCCTATAGCTCTCATCATCAATGCCAATGCTATCTAGTCCAATGGGTGTATCACTGATCCAGTTCTATGTACAAATGAGGTCCTCCACGGTTGACGGAGACAAAGAACTCCGAAAAGCATCCAACACTCAATCTTCAGTGCTAAATCCGACTCAGATGCAACCATAGTATTAGGAATGGCTAGCACATCTCGGGCAATACGGGAAAAGATTGGATACTTGGTGGAATTAGCCTTCCACCAAATTAATATCTCAAATGCAGGACTAGGCGCCTCGACCTGTTCCATAAAATATTGTTTAACCTCTGAAGTACACCCCATAATATTCTTCGATGCAATAAGCTGATCATACTCATTCATAATGTTGTAATTTTGATGGCGTCGAGGCAATGCACCTACTGGGCTAAGGTCATCACAGGGAGGTGTTGGAGTTAAGTGTGAGGTACCCCGTTGAAGATGAAGGTTGTCCACTATTTTTGTAGTAGTTGTACAAGTCATCGAGATCAGTTTTAAGTACTGTAATAAATGATGCGGCCTTCATTGCCCTGAGGACGGAATTTGCCCAATATTTTACCACGACCAACTTGATTCAGGGGTTAAAGATCATAGCCACAAAGAGTAATCTATTTATCTTCTCAACTTGCCCCCAATATTTATTATATTTGGTAAGCATCCTCTGAGCCATACCAGATAACAGTACGCTAGGGTCATCACAACCATATTCCAAGTGGTGGTGTAGTGTCAAGATCTGACTGAACCACAAGTTTGCAGTCGTGTATGCGGATCCAGATATTTTCATAGTAATATCATAAAACATCTGCAAAAATGTGACAAAGAATCCTACACTCGTCCAATCATGTGTGTCTAGCGGACCGAGCCCCTTTCCTGCAGGCTCCAGCAAAGCATTCTTAAGGCCCCCATCCTCCACCTCCATCCGCTCAAACACTTTTTAGTACTTTTGTACCACATTCAACATCATGTATGTAGAGTTCCATCCAGTGGGAATGTCCAAGCACAACGTTCGTGAATGTTTTATCCCAAGTTGTTCTTCTATTGCCTTAAATATTTTAAGCCTTTGGGGGGAAGCCCTCACATACCGCACAATGTTGCAGACTTTTGTAATGGAATCGTTAACCTCTTTTAACCTCTCAGTAACAATCAGGTAGATTATGTGAGCACAACAATGAATATGGATAAACTCATGGTCCCAAATGACCTCATCTCTCACTCTCGTATTCCGCTTGAACCATTCAATTGTAGTATCATTGGCATTGACATTGTCAACTATAATGCATAAAACTTTCTGAATTCCCCAATCTTTCAAGCAATCTTCCATCTCTGCCCCAATTGATGCACCCTTATGATCATTAATTTCTTTGAATCCAATAATCTGTTTTCTTAAAGTCCATGAGCTGTCAATGTAGTGTGCTGTAATACACATGTAGAAAACATTCTATATAGACGTCCATGTGTCAGTCGTAAATGAGACTCTCTAGCTAGTGGTTACAAACATTTTTCTCATCTCGGCAAGCGCATCTTTGTATACTATGATGGTAATGGGAATTGTGGCTCAATGAGCTTGATAAACTTTCGGAATCCTCTTTTCTCAACTGTAGTAAAAGGCATCTCATCTTCAATCATCATATCGGCAAGCGCATCTCTCAACATCTTCTCACTGTATTGAGGGATAACTATTTTCTTAAGTTGCGTACCATCAGTCACAATAGAAGTTTTGTAACTTAGCTTTGTCTGATCTTTGGCCGCCAATCTCTTCGCTATCTTATACCTCTGGCAACCATTTAGATGTGATACCAAACAAGCGGTGCCTTGTTTCTTTGAATGACATCCAACTTCTTGGCCACAATGGTTGCAAGCCGGGTGCGGTTCCTCGGGATCACCGTCAACCTTGGTGAAATGTTCCCGCGTCCACAACCTTTTTTTATTTGATCGTGGTTGTGGTGGCCTAGCCCTTGTTGATTGATGGAGGTGGTAAATCAGCTCATCCCCAATACCCATCTTATCCTCCTCATTAAATGTATCCTCATCTTCTATGTCTACCGATAGTGGGAATCGACTACTTGCACACGAAGTTTGTGTTCTGGAATTGGGTCTAGATCTCAGTGCTGGGGACAAAATTGTGGCATCCTGATCCTGTTTCGGGGTCACATATGGTTGTGCCTCTATAGCTTGAAATCTGACACATATATATAAAAAAATTAAGAATTAGGCAAGAGGAATGGGCTATCATATCAGACATGTCCTGTATAGATCTACTAATTCCATAGATCTACTAATCCATAGACAACAATCCAACTTGTCTAGACCATCACCAACAGATAGGGATTCCTACATTTTTATTTCTAGATCCTTTTTAATCAAGCCATCAGCCACATTCGTGTTTGTTTTACACTCAAAACCAACCTACGACAAACTTTGAATGATAGGGAAGATGAAAACCAACAAGTCATCACCGCCTGCATGTTTGGCATACAGCCTCTCACCTTGTAAACTGATATCTTTAATCTACTAATGTCCAATTAAACACAAACTATTATCCAGAATTAGTGCATAGCAACCAATATATATATATACATAAATTCAAAAGCATAGAGTTTCATCAGCTCCCCGTTATTTTATTAAATGAAAGGGAAACAACACTTTCACCCACCAACAACCACTTAATTTTTTGCTTTGCTCCTAAACTACCAAAATTTCCATTATGGACCAGAAAATACCCTTTTTTTTTTCATTATGTACCATCAGTGAATGTAAACATTAAAAAATTGATCATGTGAGACAATCTTAGCAGTCTTATCTGAATGAAGGGTGCAAAGTGACACCTATTGTAGTTTTAGGATGCAATTGGCACTTTTGGTAGTTTTGGGTGAAACAGTATATTTTCCCCTAAATGAAAATTAAATAATATATGTTATTAAGTTAAAGTCATTAAATGAAAATTATATATCTAATCAAATTATTAATCTTCAATTAAATTTGGTAGGGCTTTTAATTTTCCTAATACTTTTTTTTTTTTGCTCGATTCATTTCTTTTTAGTTTTGTAATTAATGGATTCATAAAGGTTATTGGATTTTAGGGAAATTAAAAAAGCCTATAAGTTATGACTCTTGATGACCATGGTTACTCTAGCACGCCATATAATGAACTATTGGTTCCTCTCTCCACGAAAGCAAATTTTGTAACGTATCCTATTGCTAACACAGGAACCAACGAGAATAAGGAGAGAAGATCAAAGTGCTTAATCAATTTTTAGAGATTAGAGTACTAACATCAACACTTTTCTAAGTTGTATATAGTATGCTAACTTAATTATATATATAGTATTTTTTATTTAATAATTGAGTTATTTTTGTGCATCATGCAGGCCTCCGAGTAGTAATATTTCAAAAATATTGAAACTAGTAGCACATCAAAAGCAATATGACTATCTCATCAGTAGATATATTGAATAGGAAAAATTAGAAGAAAGGGAACAGTGAAGTTGATTCAAGGATGATGATAGGTAAGGAGAGGCACTTCACACCGGTCGGGCTGTTAATCATACAAAAACAGCCCACCATTCATCTTATGCCACGTAGGAAAAAACACCGGAAGGCAAATGCATCGAGTCACAGAGAATCACAATGTACAGGCCCTCATTCCAGCTGCCCTTCTCCCCTTCGCACATAGACCTTCTCCCATTCATCTCAGCCCGACGCCGACGGACGCAAGCATCTCAGCCCGATGCCGATGCAAGCATCTCAGCCCAACGCCAACTCAACCATCTCAATCCAAAACTGACGCCAACGTAAATCGGAGATCGCACCATTCTCTCTTCCTCGATGCTCTTTTACTCTTCTGAATCGTATGCACTGCCCCTCTCTTCCTCGCTGTCGTTGTTCGCACTGCCACAATATCAGTCTGGGAAATTCATGCTGAGAAAATAGTAGAAAATAAATATGCAACCGACTACGTGTGCTTTCTCTTCTTCATCTCTGATTAGCAGGTCAAGAAAGACGTATGGAGAAATTGGGAGGTAGGTACTCCCGAAATTGCAAGGGCTTGGAGAAATCGGAGAAATCATGTGAGCTTCAGCTTAGAGAAAACGTGAGGGCAGAGCTTCGTGGAGAAATCATGAGGGCTTCGAAATCACAAAGGGTTTCGTGCGGCTTCAGCTTGGAGAAATCGTGAGGGTGAAATCGCAAAGGGTGAAATCGTGGGGCAAAGGGTAGGTCTAAATCACCTACGTTGGTGCCGATGTAAGAAATCGTGATGGCTGAAAGAAAACGTGAGGGCTTCGACTGGAAGGAAATCGTGGGGCTTCAGCTTGGAGAAATCAAATTTTGGGGGTAAAATGGCAAAGGGGTAAATGGTGAAGGGTTTCTGATTTTTGGAGATGTTAAGCTGTTCAGATGTAATGCTGGTCCATGATTATTTCGGTAGAAGTCTTACGTGTTGGAATGTTATTGGCCGGCTATTATTTGAGTAAAACTAGCCCGACCGGTCCCAAGGATTTCTCATAGGTAAGTAGTTGATTCAAGGAGGATGATAGGTAAGTATATTTTGTGAAGCAATTGTTTTGATTTGTTGAAGAAAGATATCAGGTAATCCCATCACCACAATTATATACAGGACATGTCTGATATGATAGCCCATTCCATAGATCTACTAATTCTTTGATTTAAGTTAGGCAAGAGGAATTTTGAATTAAGAAATATATTCTATAAACTATAAAATCAATAATCGAGTTCAAAGTTTTTTGTTTGTGACATTTCCACAAACTTTTTTTTCTTTGAGACATTTCCACAAGCAGGTAGCCTTCAAAGTCCAAAATCACAAACAAAAAAGGGTTGAAAATCATAAACTGTTCCTCAATACATTCACGGCCAATGTCATTCACATAACAATAAAAAATGACTAATAATAGACAATCCAATTTCCAATTATCAAATAAATAATACACAACCCTAAAATTTAAATTTACCGATTGGAAAAAACTGGGAGGATTTTGGCATTGCTGCTACGGCGACCTCTAGCAATCTACGGCGGACTATGGTCAGTGGGGGGTTGTGGCGCCGTGCGGCGTGAGAGGTCTCATGATGAGTTTGAGAGGCTGAGAGTGAGAGCTAAGCTGCTGAGGACAGGGAGGAGAGAGAGATGATCGAGTGAGTAAGAAAGGCCATTCAGAGGGCATTAAGCCGTGATTCAAAACGGTGTCATTCCCATTTAAATGCAACGACGCCATTCCAGTCAATAGGTTGACAAAATCAAGATGCAAAATAGCGTCGTTTTGCATCTGGATTTTGTTTTTAAAAAAAGTCAGAATTTGGAGTCAGAATTAGGAACTAGTGGGTTACAGATTCCGACTCCGACTTCCATTACGGAGTCAGAATTACTCATATTCTAACTCTGATTTTCGAACCCTCCAATTTCGTTGGAGTCAAAATCAGAGTAGAAATCAACCAGAATCGGAGGGTTTGGAATTTTGCACACCCCTACTTAGGGCATCAGGTTTTTATTTACTATATTTAAATTGATATATATATATATATATATATTTGTTATAATTGAATCCGATGTACTTTAGTTGCTAATTGGTTCACCAAAGAAGTATTATGGATTATTGGATGTTATAAATGCTCTTAATCAAAGTTTTCAATACCATTTTGGTGGCCGTTTCCATTAAGATATTAGAATGAAATATTTCCGTACCGGTACCATTTCAGGATAGTTTATATATAATAAATTAATTATATATGTGTAAATTATATTTTAAAATAATATCAATGTAAGTATTAAAAAGTTAAAACACATATTTATAAAATTCAATAATTCTTCTAAGTTCTCAATCCAATTATTTTAAAAACAAATCACTCACCTTTATCACGAAAGGGGAGTAGGGATTTGATTTTTACTCCTTGAGAAAATAAGATTAAAAAAAATTGAAGAAAATAGTCTTTGTATATGAGAATTGGAGTGAAAATTATGAAAAAAGTCAAAATTTTTACATTAATTACAAAAATTTACTAATTTCGACCGATACGGGTACTGGCCGGTACACTGAAAACCCTCCAATATTGACCGAAATGCACTGGTACGGCCGCTATTTGACTCGGTACAAAACAATTGCATTTTCTATACCAATCACTACCCTAGTATGAGAAATACCGATCGTACTGACCAGTACAGTACGAAATTTAAAACTTTGCTCTTAATCCTGCATGTTTTTCTTCAAGATTTTTATAGAGAGGGAATTTCTTTTAGCAAATTGACAGAGCTAAGCATGATCCAACTAGAATTTTTGAAACTTTCCTCCAAGACAAGCTTGTGGATAGCTTTGCATGGACTTAGCAAGTTTACTAATACTTAGACAATTTGTGCATAGGCTTAGTAGTATTTTTGGATGTTCCATTAGATTTTATTTTGTGGCCTTTTTTTTCTTTGAGCTTTTTCCAATATTTGATTAAGATTTCTAATACTTTTAGGTTTTTGTAGCACCACCTCCTTCCCTATAATTAGGGATGTCGCTTGCTTACCATAAAATATAGCCCAACAAGAGATGTCATAATTTAAGAAATCAAATTAAATGAATAATTTAAAGCCTAGAACTAAATCTAACTGCTCCATTTAAGTCTGGTCCGCTTGCTCGTATAGATCATCATTGTGATGACCCGCTTTTAAGTGTATTTTCGCTGAAATAATTGTTTTTATTTTAATTAATATATCAGATATTTTATTTTATTTTAATTGCGTTTTTAAAGTCGGTTTTTAATTTATTTTAATTTATTTGAGGTTGTGTTTTATTTCTTTTAGTTGTTTTTGTGGTTTTTATTTTTTTGGTGGTTTGTTTCTTTTTCCCGGAGTGAGGACTGGACCTCATTTCTTTTCACATCTTTTTTTTTTCTTTTTCTCTTTTTCCTTTTTTCTTTTTCCCTTCTTTTCTTTTTTCTTCTTTTTTCTTTTTTCTCTTTCTTTTCTCTCTCCTCTCTCCCGCTCGACTCGGACCCCCCCCCCGTGCTCTCTCTCTCTTCTCTCTCTCTCCCTACGCCGGCGTCACCTTCCCTAAGCCCTACCGCCGCCGTCCGGCCACCGTTCGGCCTCCCACCGGTCCCATTCTCTTCCTCTCCTTCCGGTCTACCTTCCCTCCAAAACCCACCCCCAACTGGCCGGCCATTTGGCCGGAAAAAGCTTCCAAAGGGCGCACGGATTTTGCTCCGATCCGCCGCCGTCGCTCCACCTCCGGCCACCATTTCTTCACCACTTCATCATCGACTCCTTGCCGTCCTAACCCACCTATTTCCGGCCTCCAACGACCACCGGAACAGCTCCTACGAGCTTAGTTTCCGTTTTGGGTAATCTGGCCATTTCCGGCCATTCCGCCGCCACCCACGGCCGTCCGTCACTTCCAATAGCTTCACAACCATCCCTAGACCATTCCCTATCAATTTCGTGACCTAGTTTGTCCCCGTTCAAAAGTGGGTTTTTCGGACCCACGGCCACAGTGAATTTTCACTGTGACGTTGCTGTTTTTCCGCCGCTTGCAACGCCTCGTGTTTTCTAAAATTGCCGTATAGCGCTGTAAGTATTTTCCAAACCCTATTTACAGATTTAAATATATATTGCTCATTCAATAAATATTTGTTGTTGGTTGTTGATTCCGGACTGAGTCCGAGGAGTTTCGGGGGTCGGATGGATGGAGGATAGAGTTGCTTGATTATTTGATTTATGTGATTGGATCATTTTAATGTGCTTTGTTATGGCATTACATGATGCATGCACGTGTGTTGTGGGTTTATGAGAAAAGCCTGTGTTGTGGCGTGAGTGTGTTGCGGGTGCGTGTGTATCACGAGCCCAAGCCGGGATGGGTTATTATCTCGGTGGAGCTCCTCTGGTCACTCGGGAGCGGAATAAACTGAGTGATGTCCCCTGAGTTATCGAAAGCGATAATGGGAGCGGGACTAGGGGGTGCTTGGCTACGAACGCGCCGGGCGCGGAACCGGGCATCGGCCTACTCACCGACTCCGTGGCCCTTCGCTGGCGAGGGCTAGAGGATGCTTGGCTACGCACGCGCGGGGCGCGGAACTGGGCATCGCTCGGGTTTGTGATTTGGGCATGTTTCATGCATCTTGTTTGAGTTATATGTGTTTTTATCTGGTAGTGTTTGGGTTTTACTTACCTGCGGTACCATTCGTGGTTCCGTAGCTTTTGGTGCAGGAGATGAGGTTGAGGAGGAAGAGGCTGAGCCCGAGGATGCGGCTCCGCCGGGTTGCTGATGTTATCTTTTTATTTGTTTAAAACTGTATTTGTGGTATATGTAATATTTTATCTATGTACGTTTTAAACAGCTTGTATTATGTTAAGAAAAATTCTGGTACTTAGTTATGACTATCTTATCCGCTGCGTGTTTCTCTGTACACTTTTGCTGCCTTGCACACACTCGGCACCCGTCGATGGGATGGTGACCCGGGGTGTCACCATCCGGACGTCTCAATTTCCCCGTGTTCGGGCGTGGGGATTTTGGGGGCGTCACAATCATCCTCACCTGGGTGGTTTAAAAAAATAGAATAAAACTAAAACAAGTTGAATACTCAGTAAGAAATCCATCACAACATAAACGTAATAAATATAAGATTTTTAATAGAACATTTAATGCTAAGAATTTAAAATCATGATCATTCATACGTATGTTCATGTTATGCATGACTTTTCTTAAATTATCTTACTTATCATACTGGCTAACACACTTAACCCTAGATACAAAGTTATGCACCAACCCTACATTCTGTGGCAACAAGGGGAACCGCTAATAGTATTTTAGCATACTATGGTAGACTACACTTAAGTCCGTAGCTTGTACGTCCACCTATAAAATTACATTGGTACAATGCATTGAAGTGGTCATCTTATAAAACTTATCTTATCTTACACTTTTCATAAGAGAGCTTACATACCTTGGTCATAAACAACTTACATGTCTTTATGCAATGTGAGGTTCATGACACATAATTATAAAATACTTAATTAAATGTGATGTGGAATTTAACATGGTCATGAACTATAATGAATGATATTCTTGCATAACTCATGACATACAAGATATATAAAATGGGGCTATCAAGAATTAGCTTTAATAATAATTGTGATCATAATTTGATCATAATTTGTGATCAAATTACTTACCTTGCTGCGTTGCTTCTTGAACTCACTTCATAGCTTGCCACTTATACGAAGTATTAAACGTCATTAAATTTGTCTAGGAAAATGTGTCCTAATATCCCACTTAATCAAATTCACACGGTAGGAAACAATCAAATAAATATCCTATTTAATACGAAAATCAATGAATGCTAATATCTTGAATTATTTAAGTACGACTAACATGTTTTTCACTTTTAAATTATAATTTTGGTAGAATATTGGGGCTATATTCAATAAGTGGTAGCCTCATCTCTTACAATAGATTTTCTTTCTTATAGTTAACATAATTATTCAATCTTATAAGAAATCTAAAAGTATTGATATTCTTAACATATTTATTTATTTTCTATTTGTAACTATAATAGAATAATTTATCAAATCTGGCAAAATAAATAGCCTAAATTAGTTTCTATAATTAAATGTTAAGAAAAACTCTTATTATTTACTACTAAAATCTAGGTAGAAAAATTATTACTTAATAACCAAAATTTTAGATCTCTAAATACTGGCCATATAATTTTCCACTAAACGTGACTCACTTGAAACTTCTCAAATAAAACCATCTCAATATTAAATAAACATAAAACAGCCGGCTGAGTTTGGATGTTGAGCTAAGCTGAATTGAACTCTGTTCTTTATGAATAGTAGTGAGTTGAGATAGTGAAGTAAGTTCTCTGAGGCTATCTAAAATAAGTTTAGATGTGTTTAGATGTTAAGATGAGTTTAGTACTATTTATGAAAAGTTAAAAAAAGCTATAGATTTTACGTGTAAAGAGGTGTTGAGTTAGAAAAGACTGTGGGTCCCACGTGTAAGGAGGTTTTGAATTGAGATGAGTTTATGAATTTGAGAGTTGTTTGTTTGGATGTTAGACTCAGTTTAAAATTAGACTGAACTAAGTTAATCTCAATGCATTCCAACAACCAAACTAGCCTTTATAAACTAAGGGTAGTAATGTAATTATAATTAAAACAATAGTATGCTTTACAAATGCTATAAGACAAAGGATTAAAATGGCATATTTGTAATATATATCAAATTTGTAGTTAGAAACCCAAAGCCAAAAAATGAAATACTTTCTTATGAAATAGCAAAGCCATTGAAGCAAGGCAAAACCCTACGATAGAAGGTATGGGTTCACCGAGAGAAATGGCTAGAGACGACGGTAGAGGTGGCTGGGCTAGATCGATAGTGTGCGGCACGGCTGAAAAGCATTGAGAGAGAGAGAGAGAGAGAGAGAGAGAGAGAGAGAGAGAGAGAGAGAGAGAGAGAGAGAGAGAGAGAGAGAGAGAGAGAGAGAGAGAGAGAGAGAGAGAGGGAGATGTTAGTGATCATGTTTGTAAAACCACACAATTTAGGTGGAGTCCGAATGTCATATATATACAAGTGTAGCTGCAAAATTGATAAGGAAAGAATCACAAAGGATTACAAGTCTACAATGAAGGGTCAACTATAACAAATTAGTAAGGATAGCTAAGAATCAAGAGAACATTCTGAGGAATCCTTAACACCCCCCCTGGCAAGCTAAGTGTTGGATTCACATAGCTTGGATCAAAAGAACGCGAAGAGGGGCCGTGAGACACTCTTGGTAAAAACATCAGCAACCTGAAGTGTGGTAGAAATATACTGAGTGTGAATCTGACCGGTGACCACAAGTTCTCAAAGAAAGTGATAGTCCAGATCAATGTGCTTGGAGCGCTTGTGAGAGACAAGGTTGGAGCTTAAGAAGATGGCACTCTTGTTGTCACATAGAAGAAGAGAACAAGTTGGCGTGGATACGCAGGTCACGAAGAAGGTGTTCTAACCAGAGGACTTCAGCAGTAGTAGAAGCCAAAGCACAGTATTCAGATTTACAGCTGGAGTGAGAGACCATGGGTTGCTTTTTAGTGCTCCAAGAGACAAGATTGTCACCCAGATAGATGGAGTAGTTGGAAGTAGAGCAGCAAGTGTCAGGACAGTTGGCCCAATCAACATCAAAGTAGGCAGTAATGCTAGCAAAAAAAGAGGCAATGAATGATAAACCAAAGTGAAGAGTGCCATTGTCGTAACGGAGGATGCACTTCATAGCCTGAAAATGTTCATCAATGGAAGCATGCAAATATTGACTGACAGAATTGACCGAGTAGGCAAGGTCAAGGCGAGTGATAGTCAGATATTGCAGTGCACCGACAAGAAAGCGACAAAGAGTGACATCCTCAAACAGAGAACCATTAGAGGAGAGGTGTTGGGCGACAACCATAGGAGTTGTGATAGGTTTGCAGTCAAGAAGTTGAGCATGCAAAAGAATATTGCATGCATACTTGGTCTGGCTGAGGAAAAGACCCTCCGAGATAGGGGTGACTTCGAGACCAAGGAAAAAGCTGAGGGATCCCAAATCATTGGTGGCAAATTTGGAGTGAAGCTGTTGAATGACGCGGTTGAGAAATGACACGTTATTGCCAGTGAGAATAATGTCATCAACATACAGTAAGAGGTAAATAATGTGCTGTTGGCGATGAAGAATGAACAAAGAGGTATATGCACGATTGCAAGTGAACCCGAGCTTTAAAAGGAATGAGCTAAAACATTGCAACCAAGCATGCGGAGCCTGCTTGAGACCATAAAGAGCTTTCTTGAGTTTGCATACATGATGAGGAAAGCGGGGATCAACATAGCCAGGAGGCTACTCCATATAAACATGTCCCTGTAGGATGCTATTAAGAAAGGCATTTTTAACATCGAGTTGGCGAAGGGGCCAACCATAGGTAACAGCTAGAGAAAACACAACACGAACAGTTGAGGCTTTGACCACAAGACTAAAAGTATCTGTGTAATCAAGACCAGGAAGCTGAGTGTAGCCCTTGGCAACAAGACGGGCCTTGAGGCAATCAGTAGAGCCGTCAGATAGATACTTCGTATGAAAAACCCATTTAGAGCCCACAATGTTCGTTTTGGGAGGCCGAGGAACAAGATCCCAAGTGCAGTTGTCACGAAGAGCTTTGATCTCGTCATTCATAGCAGCGAGCCAGGCAGGGTTTTTAGCAGCTAATTTGAAACAGCGAGGCTCAGATGTAGTAAAAAGAGCATGTAGAAGACCCGAGACATGATGACTGAGGTAAGTGGGATACCACAGCTAGAAAATGCCTGCCTTAGCTCGAGTGACCATCGCATGAGAAGATGGAGGTATGGTCGGAGCACGAGAAACTGGAGCATCAGACTGTGGCGGATCTAGCGTTGGGGAGTCACGAGCAAGAGACTTAGTAGAGACATGCAGAGGCTCAGAGAAAGAGTTAGTACAGAGACGACATGCATGAGACCCAGACCTAGAATGTGGATCAGATAAAGGTGTGGGGGGCAATGGGGTAGGGGGTAAGGGTAGGTCATGGGTTAGCAGGGGTTCCATAAAACTGGACAGATCTTAGGATGAGGGGGACTGGGCTATAGAGGTGGGTAGTAAGGGAAAATTTTGTTCATCAAATTTGGCATAAGGAGTGACGTAGATTTTGGATGTGAGGGGTCCAGACAACAGAAGCCTTTATAGGAAGGACTGCAGCCTAAAAATAAGCAAGGAATGCTGCGAGGAGAAAATTTGTTAGCAGCATAGTCATGTAAACAGGGATAAACTCTGCAACCAAAGGGATGAAAGTTGGTGTAGAGTGGAGGTTCACCGTGTAAAATTTCAAAGGGAGAAATACCTCCAAGAAGTGGGGCAGGCAACCAGTTAATGATATAAGTCGCTGTACTAAAAGAGTCGACCCAATAGCAAGTGGGTACGCGTGAATGAAAGAAGAGTGCAATACCAATTTCAGTCACATGGTGATGCTTGCATTCAGCGCGTCTGTTTTGAGAAGGAGTGTAGGGACAGGACATTTGGTGATGAATGCTGGAGGAACGGAGTTGAGATTGAAAGCGATTGCTGCAAAACTCAGGGCCATCGTCACTTTGGAAAATTTTGATTTTGCAAGAATATTGATTTTCCACAAATGATTGAAATTAGAGAAAAATTTCAATAAAATCATATTTAAATTTCATGGGATAAAGTCATGCAAAGCGTGAATGATCATCGACAAAAATGACATAATAAGTAAAGCCCATTTTGGATTTAACCGGGCCGGTCCCTATATGTCACAATGAACAGGGCCCAAAATTGAGGTGGATTGAGAAGTATGAGTGGAGAATGGAAGCTTATGGCTCTTTGCAAATTGACACGTAGTGAAAATAGTAGGTTTAGGAAAAATAGAAGTAAGAGATAACTGGCCTTTTTTATTTAATAAAGAAATGATAGAATGATTAACATAACCAAGACGCGCATGCCATAGGTCATACGATGCCGTAAGAGCAAAATGTATTAAGGACAAAAACAAAAGCATCATTGCCACACTCAAGTACGTAGAGACCACCATTACGTTTTTCGGTTGCCACCACCTTTGTTGTGATCTTGTTCTGAATGACAAATGAAGAGTTAGTAAAAGCGACTTGAAGAGGAAAATCGGAAGTCAACTTACTAATAGAAAGAAGATTTTTGGTGAGGTGGGGAAAACTAATAAAACATCAAGCAATTTTAAGTTAAAAGAAGGGTAAGAAGTACCCGTGTGGGTGATGGGTAAGGACGCCCCATTTCCCACAACAACTTTATCCTTACTGACATAGTTCTCGGAAGTGTCAAGTGCAGTCAAGTCAAGCGCCATATGAGCGGAGGCTCCCATGTCAAGATACCAATCTGAATTGGAGAGACCATCAGAGAGAGAACAATTGTTTTGGAAAGCTTCAGCAAGTTGGGCCGATGGTTCCACACGATCATAACGGTTTCGACATTGACCAGTTGTATGGCCCTCTATTTTGCATATTTGGCAGCGAGGATTGTAGGGACGATGAGAGTGGTTGTTGCTAGAAGAGTGACCACCAAATGAAGAACCTCCCGTGCTGCCATTGGAGACACCTTTGGAGCATCGATTGCCTATGGAACGAGATTGAGCTTCACGTCCAGAGGAACGGTTTACCATGAAAGCTGCAGGTGAAATAGAGTGACTTTCAAGAGATTTTTGAAATAAATCATAGCTTTTGGCTAGAGGGACCAAGTCATGGAAAGAGGGCAGCGTCGTGAGAGCCATCTGTGTGGAGGAGAAGCTAGTGAACTCGGTACCGAGAGCATGAAGAAACCAATGAGACTTGTCAAATTTGTCAACGGGACATCCAATTGCCATTAACTGGTCACAGAGACCTTTGAACGCACGGGCAAACTCAGCAAAAGATCAGTTGTCTTTCTTCATGAGCTGGAGTTCATCCTTCAAGCGTAACACATGGGTTTTGGAGCCATGGCTGAAGGCACATTCAATTGCAACCCAAACAGCCCGAGAGGTTGCATGGCCAATGGCGGCTGCCATGGCTTCTTCAAAGAGGGACGACAGCAACAAGCTAAGGATCCGCTAGTCATTGAGTTTCCATTCAAGAAACTTGGGCTTGGGTATGGAGGTGTCGTTGGTGGGGTTAGGCAGAGTTTCAGATGGTTGGGTGAAGGAACCATCAACGAAACTGAGAAAATCCTGGCACTGAAGCAGGGGCAGAAGCTGGCTTTTCCAGAGTAAATAGTTGGTTGCCGAGAGCTTGATAGTGACCATGTGAACCATGGTATTGAAGGAGAGGGGTTCGACCATGAGGTAGAAGAAGGAAAAAAGAAAAGAAAAGAAAAGAAAGGATATCGGAAGTGATTCCTATAGGGCTTTTGATACCATGATAATTTTTGTAAAACCATCACAATTTAGGTGGAGTCCGAATGTCATATATATAGAAGTGTAGCTATACAATTGATAAGGAAAGAATCACAAAGGATTACAAGCCTACATTAAGAGTCAACTATAACAAATTAGTAAGGGTAGCTAAGAATCAGGGGAAGATTCTGAGGAATCCTTAACAGTTAGTCCTAGACTCAAAGGAGCAAAGGAAGGGAGTGAGAGATTGAAGGAAGTGAACCGTATGACAATTTTTATGGCTTCCCAAGTGGTTTTTCGACTTCCTGAGGTGGCTACCATACAAGAGAAACAAAAGGCCACGGATTTGGGCTAAGAATCATGGTGGTTTCCTCCACGTGATGGAGTCAGGGAGGACATGCAGCAGATTTGGCCTGACAGGAAGATTAAGGCATCACTTTCTGTGGTTGTTTACGATGAGGTGGCTCTCTAACGGAACTGTCGTGCGTGGCCGGGGATCTTTTGGTGCAGCGACGTGGTGCTCGTGGTGCGAGTTGAGGTCATGGTGTTGGTACTTTCTTCAGAGTGGCGTGCATGGAAGGATATTTGGTCGTACACGTTTGTGCATGGTTTGGATGGTTGAAGCGACTATGATGCTTTCAGCTAGAACCAATGGCTCACGGTGGTGCTTTTTATGGTTATTATGAGCTCTATTTTCGTATTGAAAAAGAGGCTCTCGGTTTGGACATGGATGGCTTGCTCAACCGTATTGTTTCCCCCGGTTGTAGTTACGTGTGATGAAAAATTGGTAGAACAGAAAAGAGGAAGCAGAGGTTGATGATGTGTGTGAGGAGGTTGGCTTGTCGTGACAGAGAGAATTGCATAAAGAGATATATAAAGATGCTAACGGTTATACATATTACTGCATAACGTGCATGCTTTGAAAGCTCGTGCGAGAGAGATCATAAGGAACATGGGAAGTTTAAACTATCCCACTATCTTTATCATTTTATTAATAATAATAATAATAATCTAACTAAAACGAATTAATAAAATTTGACATGTACAATAGTAATGTATTAATAATAAAATATTTTTATTATACTATTTTAAAATATAGTCAAATAAATAAAATTTATTATATTGGATTCCACATGATACAAATCTCAATAAATAATAACCTATCAATAAATTCGAAATGGCCCATTAAATCTAATTTCGGTCTAATAACATTATCTATATCCTGACCTTAGAAATATTAGGACAGATTGTTTCAGTTTTATAACTTTTATTTGTAACTACGATAACCCTCTTCTACAATCAGCAAATAAAAATTTAAAGCATTTGTGTTTACAAAGTTGGAAAGAAACTCAAGCGGCTGCTCCTAGGGGTGAAAACCGATTCATTTGGCTTGATTTTTGGAAAAATCCGAAACCCAACCGATATTCAAGAAACAAGGATAGAACTGATCGAAACTGGCCTGTAAAGGAGGAAATTAGCGACGTCATTTTCAGCATGATACCAATCGGTCTTTAGTGTCCCATCAATGTCGTGAGTGGCTGGAAATTGAGAAATGGAGAATTGGAGATATGAATCTCGATGAGAGAGCGATGACTACCCATGTGATGAGTGAGAGTGAGAGAGAGAGAGAGAGAGAGCTGCGGTGCTGCGAAGTGCGAACTCGTGAGAGAGAGAGAGAGAGAGAGAGAGAGAGAGAGAGAGAGAGAGAGAGAGAGAGAGAATCGGGAGGAAGAAGAAGAGAATGGGGGAATAAAACTAAATTGAAACAACGTCGTTTAGTGTATTAATGTCACAGCCCCCAGGAGATTTGCCCCGGACCACACCTCGGCACGACCCATGGAGGGTCAGGACAGTCACATGGCTAGTCTGCTTGCATGCCTTGGCTCAAACCATGACACGCAGCGGGCAAGCATGGAGGCTACTGACCTCGCGCAAACCATGCATGCAGGCTTGCGCGTGCCCTTGAGCATGCATCTGCGCGCATGCATGCGTGCCCCCACACCACCTAGTAAGGCCAGTGGTGTGCCCCCACAGGCACACCATCCAGCGCATGGCTCCAGCCCGTGCCTTGCAGAGCAGGTTAGTGGCATGCCTCGCGGCGTGCCTCGCGGCGTGCCATCCAGTGCATGGCTCCAGCCCATACCTTGCGGAGCAGGTCAGTGGCATGCCCACCAGGCATGCCATCCAGTTCATGGCTCTAGCCCATGCCTTGCAGACTCAGCGCCCAGACCACCAGCCTGGGCCATGCCGTGCACCATCATGGCTTACCTTTAGCAAGCCATGCCCATCATGCCGTGCATCACCATGGCTCACCTTCAGCAAGCCATGCCCACCATGCCGTGCACCACCATGGCTCACCATCAGCTAGCCATGCCGCACCACCCTGGCTCACCATCAGCCAGTCATGCCGCGCACCACCATGGCTCACCACCCAGCAAGCCATGATCGCACCACTTGACCATGGACCAACCTGGCCATCGTGCACACCTAGCCTACCATGGGCCATGCATGCCACTGCTAGCCTTGGTCCATGACCATTATCTTGTTATTTATTTTATTTAATTAATTTACTTTATTTATTTATTTTCTAGGGACCTATTGGGGGTTTCCAATTTGTTTTTCTTATAAATAGGACCTCCTTCATTTGCTTTAGTATCTTTTGGCAAAACTCCTAGAGGGAAAACTCTTGTTTGAGAGATCACAAATTGGTGCCTTTGCACTTAGGCTTTTTGGGTGCAATTCATGAATCCCAAAGAGAGAATCACACTTTGCAATTCGTAAATAAGTGTGATTCAATCTATCTTGTTCTTGTAACTTGGTGCAATTCATGAATCCAAGTTGTGTTTATCAATATATGAGATTTATTCATTACTTGTGCAATCCGTGAATCAAGTATTGATTATCCTTTTTATGTGTTTGTTCATTCAAGTTCATTAGTATTTTGCTATTGTTCTTGAGCGTTCTTCGTTGTTCTTGAGTGTTCTTCATTTTGCACTCGAGTGTTCTTCATTGTTCATGCATGTTCTTCATTTTGTTCGTGCATGTTCATCATTGTTCTTGAGGTGTTCTTATTGAAGTTGGCTCATTCAATCCGTCCAACCCCTCAACATCGCCCACCATAGTGTTTGTCAACTTTCCATAGTTGATTGCTTCATCCATTTTACCCTAGCCGGCCACCCCACTTTCCAATTAAGATTCCTATCATTTAGGAATCCTAATTGATCCCTAAAATTACTCCCATAATTAGCCATTCATATCTCCATCATATCCCAAGATTTTAGGAAGGTCATCTCCAAGATTCAAGGAAGTTTGACTTCCAAGATTTTAGGAAACTTCCTAAAATCTCTCCTCCATCAAATTTTGGCCAGCCCTAGCCATTCCCTCCACATCACTCATCTTCAATCGTAGCCACCCATCTTACCTTTTCTAAACCCTAAACACATCATCCAAACCCTAAGCCTATCTTCCAAGTGGCGCCAACACCATAGCACTCACTAGTGTCGTGCACCCATCACCCTTGAACCACACCATCACTCTTCATCTTCCATCACTCCATACACCCATCTTAGCCTAAACACTTAATCCCACCATCCCCAAGTGGTCATATTGACCACCTTTGCAAGTGAGCCAAGCAAGAGAGGAACCAAGGTTCGGTCATCACAAGGCCACCATTGGCGTGGAGGACTTGGTGTTTTGGGTCTAGACCGAGGACCCCAACACTAATTGGTGCTTTCATTGAGAGGATTCTTGTTTGGTGATTTTGAGAAGTTCTCACTTCTCCAAGAGGTAAACAACGAGATAACTCAACCTTGTGAATTTGATTGGGAGGTCCACGGAGGATCTCGACATTGTTTACTTTCTTGTTGCTTGTGAATTGTTGAATTGAAGTTTAGGGGTTGAGATAGAGGACGGAGTAGCGTTACTTGAAGGGGTCGGCCACCCTTGAAGGTGGAGGACCCGTGGTAGGACTTGTGCTTGTGCAAGAGGGGTTGCCCACCCACAAAAGTGGACAACTCAAGGTTGGACTTGTGAGCCCATCCTACCGTCCATTGAAGTGCAAGTTGCTGTCCAAGGCTACACCAACCAGAAAATTCAGTTTGCAAGACTAGTTTGCAAGAGTTTCAAGAAGCTAGTTTGCAAGCATCATGAGTATAAGCAGTCAAGAGGCCGAGTTGATCAAGAGTTCCAACCGGGAACGAATTGAGGTACTTGAGGGGGTCAACACTAGAGTCATGGACATCCTAAGTGAGGTCAACACCACTATGGCCGAACTTAGAATGGCTATGAATGCTACCACCCGTGATAGTGAAGAGCATAGAAGAGCTATGGAGATTATGAGAAGAGAAACACATGAGAGTATTGAAAGAATTGAGAGAAGGCTTGTAGAAGGCCAAGCCCCGCGGCATGATGATAATGCACAAAGGCGTGATGCTTTTGTAGATGATGTTGAGACAAGCGTGACCGAGTCTTTGCATGATGCGATGCATGAGCCACCCAGAGTTGAATTGAGAAGAGGTGGGCGTGTAGAGCATGATGATGTTGCCGTGGAAAGGTGGATTCATGGTGGAAGCCACCATAGAAGCCCTAGCATTAGAGGAAGACATCAAGATGTGAGGTATGAGATGCCTAGATATGAAGATGGCCATGGGGCCGAATATGGGTATGAAGAGGAGAGGCCTTTGGGCCATGAGAACCGAGAGGAGAGAAGGCCTCACTACTATGACCAAAATGGAGGCAATCATGGAAGAAGGTTTGATGACGGAATCCATGATGAGAGGAGGGGAAACCGGACTTATGACTGGGGACCCAAGAGACCAAAGGTGGACTTCCCTAAGTTCAATGGGGGGGATCCATATGAGTGGTTGGATAAAGTGGATCACTACTTCCGTGTCTATGATGTTCCAAGGAGAGAAAGAGTGTCAACGACTTGTTTTTACGTGGAAGGTAAAGCTAGCAAGTGGTGGAGGTGGATAAGAGATCAATATGAGAAGGATGAAAAGAGGTTGGGATGGACCGCCTTTGAAAAAGAATTCTTGATGCAATTTGGGCCTTCACCAATTGTCAACCATCATGGGCAATTGGCAAAGTTAAGACAAGAGGGAAAAGTACACCATTACATTGAGGAGTTTCGGCAACTCCAAACCTTGGTTAGGGGTTGGTCCGAAGAGGCACTAATTGGTACTTTTGTAGATGGGTTGAAACCTTGGCTTGTCAAGGAGATAAAGTTGAAGCAACCAAGAAGTTTACAAGAAGTTATGAGAATGGCGGAGATTCTTGAAGAGAGCACTCACATTGAGAAGCATCATTCTAAGGATATGGGGAGCAAAATTTCAAAACCTTTGCAAACCAAAGTTCCTTGGAAAGACAAGGAGGGAGAAGTGAGTGCATCAAAACCAAAGCCATATGAAGTAAAGAAGATGTCTAGAGAAGAGGTCCAACAGAGGATAAAGAAGGGTCTTTGTTTCAAGTGTGGTGACAAATGGAGCAAAGAACACAAGTGTAGGGCCGGGCAAGCATATGTGTTGCTTGAAGATGAAAGCAATGAAGTAGAAGATGAGGCACATGAAGAGACATCTAGTGAAGAGTTGGAGCAAGAGGGGGCCGAATCTAGTGAATCACTAGAGGAGGCCGACTTGTCCTTGAATGCCATTTCGGGTGTACCTAGATCCGCATCAATGAGAGTGATGGCATGGGTAGGGAAGTTTGAGGTGACTCTTTTGGTGGATAGTGGATCCACCCATAACTTTGTCAACTCCAATATTGTCACCAAGATTGGGTTGAAGTCGTGTGCCATAAACCCATTTGAGGTGAAAGTTGCAAATGGGGACAAGTTGAAGTGTGAAGAGATTGTTAGGGAAGTGAAGATGAACATACAAAGTGTGAGGATTGTAGTTGATCTTCATGTCTTGGCACTTGGAAGTCTTGATATTGTATTGGGAAACGCTTGGCTTAGAAGCGTTGGGAAAGTGTTGAATGATTATGAGAAGATGACCATGGAATTCAAGCTTGGGACCAAGAAGCATATGTGGACAGCTTTGATACCTAAGGAAGAGAAGCCTTGTGTGGCTTTGATATCCGAGGAGAACTACTTGTTATGGACTACTTATGAAGAAGACGATCCCATGTTGATGGCCTTGAGTGGGGCCGAATGGAGAGTGTGGGACAAGCTTAGAGAGGCCACACGCCTTGATGCACGGGCCTTGGAGATTATTGAGCTACTTGATGCCCAAGGTGGAGGAGTGGTTGGTTTCAAAGTAAGAGACGGTCTCATCTATTACAAGGGGTATGTCTATGTCCCTAATGTGCCGAATTTGAGGAAGAAGATGACTATGAAACTCTCCAAGAAATACTATGGGCCTTTTAAAGTATTGGAAAGGTTGGGGGAGGTAGCTTATAGATTGGAACTTCCCTCATCATCTAAACTTCACCCGGTTTTTCATGTGACTTTGTTGAAGAAGAGGATTGGGGACCCGAGCCTTATTGTGGAAGAGCTTCCTAACTTTGATGATGAGGGGAAGATGCTCTTACAACCAAGAGCGGTTCTTGAATATAGGATAGTGACTCGAGGGAGGACAAGGAGGAACGTATGGCAAGTATTGATTCAATGGCAAGGGGTGCCGAGAGAGGAGGCATCATGGGAGGATTATGATGGCATGGTGCTGAGGTATCCAAATTTGATCCTTGAGGGCAAGGATGTGCTTGAAGGGAGGGGGAATGTCACAGCCCCCAAGAGATTTGCCCGGGACCACACCTCGGCAAGACCCATGGAGGGTTAGGACAGTCACATGGCTAGTCTGCTTGCATGCCTTGGCTCAAACCATGACACGCAGCGGGCGAGCATGGAGGCTACTGACCGCGCGCAGACCATGCGTGCAGGCTTGCGCGTGCCCTTGAGCGTGCATCTGCGCGCATGCATGCGTGCCCCCACACCACCTAGCAAGACCAATGGCGTGCCCCCACAGGCACACCATCCAACGCACGGCTCCAACCCGTGCCTTGCAGAGCAGGTTAGTGGCATGCCTAGCGGCGTGCCATCCAGCGCATGGCTCCAACCCATGCCTTGCGGAGCAGGTCAGTGGCATGCCCACCAGGCATGCCATCCAGCGCATGGCTCTAGCCCATGCCTTGCAGACTCAGTGCCCAGACCACCAGCCTGGGCCATGCCGTGCACCATCATGGCTTACCTTTAGCAAGCCATGCCCATCATGTCGTGCACCACCATGGCTCACCTTCAGCAAGCCATGTCCACCATGCCGTACACCACCATGGCTCACCATCAGCTAGCCATGCCGCACCACCCTGGCTCACCATCAGCTAGCCATGCCGCGCACCACCATGGCTCACCACCCAGCAAGCCATGATCGCACCACTTGACCATGGACCAACCTGGCCACCGTGCACCACCTAGCCTACCATGGGCCATGCATGCCACGGCTAACCTTGGTCCATGGCCATTATCTTATTATTTATTTTATTTATTTAATTTACTTTATTTATTTATTTTCTAGGGACCTATTAGGGGGGTTTCCAATTTGTTTTTCTTATAAATAGGACCTCCTTCATTTGCTTTAGTATCTTTTGGCAAAACTCCTAGAGGGAAAACTCTTGTTTGAGAGATCACAAACTGGTGCCTTTGCACTTAGGCTTTTTGGGTGCAATTCATGAATCCCAAAGAGAGAATCACACTTTTCAATTTGTGAATAAGTGTGATTCAATCTATCTTGTTCTTGCAACTTGGTGCAATTCGTGAATCCAAGTTGTGTTTATCAATATATGAGGTTTATTCATTACTTGTGCAATCCGTGAATCAAGTATTGATTATCCTTTTTATGTGTTTGTTCATTCAAGTTCATTAGTATTTTGCTATTGTTCTTGAGCGTTCTTCGTTGTTCTTGAGTGTTCTTCATTTTGCACTCGAGTGTTCTTCATTGTTCATGCATGTTCTTCATTTTGTTCATGCATGTTCATCATTGTTCTTGAGGTGTTCTTATTGAAGTTGGCTCATTCAATCCGTCCAACCCCTCAAAATCGCCCACCATAGTGTTTGTCAACTTTCCATAGTTGATTGCTTCATCCATTTTACCCTAGCCGGCCACCCCACTTTCCAATTAAGATTCCTATCATTTAGGAATCCTAATTGATCCCTAAAATCACTCCCATAATCAGCCATTCATATCTCCATCATATCCCAAGATTTTAGGAAGGTCATCTCCAAGATTCAAAGAAGTTTGACTTCCAAGATTTTAGGAAACTTCCTAAAATCTCTCCTCCATCAAATTTTGGCCAACCCTAGCCATTCCCTCCACATCACTCATCTTCAATCCTAGCCACCCATCTTACCTTTTCCAAACCCTAAACACATCATCCAAACCCTAAGCCTATCTTCCAAGTGGCGCCTACACCATAGCACTCACTAGTGTCGTGCGCCCATCACCCTTGAACCACACCATCACTCTTCATCTTCCATCACTCCATACACCCATCTTAGCCTAAACACTTAACTCCACCATCCCCAAGTGGTCATATTGACCACCTTTGCACGTGAGCCAAGCAAGAGAGGAACTAAGGTTCGGTCATCACAAGGCCACCATTGGCGTGGAGGACTTGGTGTTTTGGGTCTAGACCGAGGACCCCAACAATTAAACAAACGACATTGTTTTAGTCTTAACTTTTTTTTTTACTCAGTACGTTTAAGTGAAACGCCATCGTTTTATATAAAATATATATAAAAATATATAAGACTAAAACCAACAGTTCGGTCTAGACTCAAACCAGGACCAAATTGGTCGACCCGGTTTTGACTTAATTCTATTGTCAGCTGACTAGTTCTACGTTGGTTTCCATTGGTTTCGTGCTCCGATGGCCGGTCTGAGTCCTAGTTGGTTTTATGGCTTGTACAACCCTAGCTGCTCCAATGGAATAAAAACTTGAAACCGGGTAGGTTTCCAAAAAATTCATATGAAATGGGAACAACCCGAAATGGGCTTGGCAAATTGTCCCAGAAAAATATTATCAAATGAGAGTAAACCGAGATGGGCCCGTAAAGGGGACAAACCTAGGTCGGTCCTAAATTTCCCATTAATACCATCAAGGAATAATGGGTCCCAATCAAGTGCCTTTTCTATTTTGAAAGTAACCATGCTAGTGCTATTGAAAAGGGAAAAGCTTGTATGCCGCCTTACTTGATTGCTTAAAGTGGCAGTTGATCATTTTTTTTTTTTTACTTAATGATTAAAGAAGTGATTTTAAATATATTGATATATTTTTTTTATTTTTTAAAAATATTTAAATCTATTAAAAAATTTGAAAAGAAAAAAATAAGTGACTAGCTGTCATTGAGCAGTGCTACTCAGGCGGCAGAGTAGCACCGCTCTATTGAAAAATGTGGCCTCCATATTTTATCTATAGGGTAAATGAAATTTTACTTTTCAAATATTTTTTAAACTCTTTTAAACATTTAAAAAAATCACAAACTGATTAAAAACACTTCTTAATCATTAAGTTAAATGAAAAAATATCGGTAACTTTTCTCGTGGGAGAAACATTTTCCTTTTAGAAGTGAGTACATGTGGATGGGCAAAATAAAATAAAAAATGTAAACGACACTATCATTCTCTCTCAGAGAAGACATTAAAAAAAGAAAGAAAATAAACACAAAGGGTAGTCCCATCACCTTGAGAATTAAAAGTACAAAAAATATGTACCGCATGTTGTGAGAAAAGGATGACAAATAAGTAAAAGTAAATACAAACAAATCAAACACACAACATAAAATTAATGTGATTTGGCTACGTGACCATGTCCATAGACTTGCATATGATTTTCTTATATTGAAAAATCACAAAATACACTTTGGGATAAAATCACACAATTCAAAACACTCAGGGCATGCAAAACTGTCCATTAAGTAAATATCTATAATGTCATACAGCGGAAACCTTAATTTTCACTTTTTAGCGTTATTCACTCGAGCGGAGTGTTGAGGCCTAGAGAGATCTTTGTCCAATGTTCGCTTGAGCCATTTGTTGCACGAATGTCAAGTCAACTGTCTACTTGGCCCTTTTTCTAACTGCACAATGCCAAAAATTTTCCTTGAGGGCGTTGCCCCCGGACGCCCCACAAGTATTGGCCTAAGACGAAGTGAACATAGCCCAAGCCTTATTGAAAATATGCTAAAAAGCCATAATGCATCATTGTCGGGTCGGGACATCAAATCAAGCTGACATGCCAACTAGGGGTGTAATCGGTCTGGATCAATCCGGTTTTGGAGATATTTTAGAACCGAATCGGTTTTGAGATATGAAGAACTGATACCGCACCAGTTATACTTCTAAATAGGTACTTCCGGTTTTATCAGTTCCGATCCGGTCTGATTTTTCTGGTGTTTTATTGTGTATTATATAGTATATACAATATAGTATATTATAGTATAGTGATAATATATTGTAGTATATTATAATATTTATTATAATTGTATTATAAGATATAATGATATATTATAATATATAATATAGTGATGTAGGATTTTGAAATTTAATATTATATTAATTAGTAATTTATCATATAATATAGAATTATTTTATATATAATTATATATATTATATATAATATAAAAAATATTTTATACAATATAAAAGATTAAAATATACATATATATTTATATATATGAACCAGTCCAATTTGGTGTTAGAAAAAGGAAAATCAGAATCGGACCAATTTTAACTGGTTTTGAGAAAAATGAAACAAGTACCAAATCAAACCAAACCCAATACTGGACCAAATCCATTGGTCCAATCTGATTTACCGATATTTTTTCCACCCCTAATATCAACAAATTAGGCTCTACAAACCGAACAATCTTCCACTTGGAGACTGGTTATAGGCAATACATCACCATCGCCTCCCAAACATGTAAACCTCCACTTCTGCAAGTCACAACCCTTGTCTTCAAGCTAGAAGATCAACTGAAGTTGCGGACAACCTCATTTCCTCACGTACAGTGCTGTCAGTCAACACATTTGCAGGGCAACTCTCAACTCCCACTACACTGGGAATATTTGGCCAAATACTGACCCTGGAAACAGTAGAGAACATGTAGCTAAGTTCCCCTTCTCTAATCTGGGCAACTGATCTCACCTCCTGCTACTAATATAAACCCGTTGAGAAACTCGTTTCAAGAACCTAGATTATATGAAAATTTAGACCCGTTGAAAAACCTGTTTCAAGAGCTTAAATTATAAGGAAAAATGCCACAAAAGTTGTGATTTACTTTTGATAAGTTTAAAAGTTCATTCAAGAATAAAAGGAGATAAACTCAACTCACAATAAATAAAAATTCATCAAATTTCATAAACTATTTAAAATGAGGCTACAAGAGGTTTAAATAACCATTCCCAGAACATAACTCTAACTAAAATAAAGCCCACTTTGGGCGAAATATGTGATGACCCGCTTTTACGTGTATTTTCACTGAAGGGTTGTTTTTAATTTAATTAATATATTAGTTTATTTATTTTGAATTAATGTGTTTTAAATTGGTTTTTAATTTATTTGATGTGTTTATTTTATTTAGTCGTTTTACGGTTTTTTAAAATCGTTTTCGGCGGATCAGTTTTGGTTTCCGGAGTGAGGACTGGACCTCATTTCTTTTCCCTCATCTTTTCTTTTTCTTTTCTCTTTTTCCTTTTTCTTTTTCCTTTTCTTTCTTTTTTTTTTTTTTTTTTTTTCTTCTTCTTTCTTCTTCCTCCTCTCCCGCGTACGCAGCAGCCCCTTTTTCTCTCCATCCCGTCGCTGCCCCTTTGACCGGCCGGTTCTCCGCCGTCCGGCCACCGTTTGATGCACCGTCACCACCATTCTCTTCCCCTTCCACCATAGATCATCCCCACCAATTTTCAGAGCCATCGGACCAGCCGTTTGCTTTCGAGAGCCGCCGGAAGTGGCTGCACCTGCTCTGTTTTTGCCCCTGTCGCCGGAACTGTTTTCTGCCCAGACCGCCGCCGTCCGGCCACCGTTTGGCTCGCCGCCGGTCTCGTTCGAACCCCCTCCCTCCGGCGCACCTTCCCACCAAATATCTCCCCCATCCGGCCGGCCGTTTGGCCGGAAGAGCCATTTCTTTCCCCACGGATTTTACTCCGATCCGCCGCCGTCTCTCCACCTCCGGCCACCATTTCTTCACCACTTCATCACCGACTCCTTGCCGTCCTAACCCACCTATT